>NC_142784.1:12198482-12526815 GCF_988280905.1 Pimephales promelas
TAGATAGATAGATAGATAGATAGATAGATAGATAGATAGATAGATAGATAGATAGATAGATAGATAGATAGATAGATAGATAGATAGATAGATAGATAGATAGATAGATAGATAGATAGATAGATAGATAGATAGATAGATAGATAGATAGATAGATAGATAGATATTGGGTTCAGCATTTAACTGGACTCTTTTTCCAGAAGGATCCATAGATGGTGACCGGTGCTTTCACATTGAGCTGTAACCAGCTCACAAAAATCGACCTCCTCCCTCCACACACACACATACACACACACCCACAAAAAAGTCTGCAGAAAAATGATGTTTTGAGTTTTTCCGAAAATACAGTTTATGAAAACAGACTTATTGTATCAAACCTCGCAACACGTACTGATCTTTTTCTCAGGCTGCTTTCCTTTTGCTGGTGCCTTCCGTCTTTCTGGCAGCATGACCTTTTGTGACCTTTACAGTTTTTAATTAGGATCGGCACTTCCTGCTGACATGCACTATGGGGCGCATGGCTGGAGGGAAGACCTGTGACTATGCAATTAATCTGTCAATCAAGAGCAAAACCATAGCACCAGCCAATCAGGAACCAGGGTTTACAGTATGCCTAGACGGTGATGACCTTAAGAGCTCACGCACCCAGATGCACATACATACTGTATTTAAATAAGTGAATTTAAATACTAAACATGCAGAATTAGCTTAGATTTATCTATCTACATCAAAAATATACACTATGCTCAGGAACAAAAGGTATTACATTTTTTTGTAGACGTAGTACCGTGGTAAAATCATAGTACCTTGTAAACACAACACTGTAAACCCGGAAGTTGTCAAAACTCAAATAGTTTGAGGTAATCAGTAACATCAATTTTTTTAAGTTAAGAAATGTAACGTTTAAGTAAGCAGAACTTGCAGATTTGTATTTTGTACTCATACATTTTAATTGTTCTTAACTTGAAACATTTGAGTAAGCTAATTCATACACAACTTAAAATTATCATGTAATCTCAACGAAAATATTTGTAATAGTTGAAACTTAGCTAGATTTAACCAGCCAATTCAAAAAATGCTACCTTGCTAATCGTTGACACAATGCTTTGATAGCATGAGCATAGCATACCACTTGCTGATGGAGGACAGCAATTTAACACATTTAACACACACTGTTCTCAAACCAAGCTCATGCTCCACATGATGGTAACCCCCCCCCCCCCCCCCCCCCCCCCAAAAAAAAAAAGCCCAACATAACTAATGTTACTAAACTAGCATAACAAACCATGAACTACCAAATCTCCCACTTAACATTAATCTTCATTTTAGTATTTATGGTGCGTTCTATTATTCATCCGTCTCGGAGATCCGAAACGGATGACAGACGTTGCCTAGCAACACGCCCCCTTTCCTCGGATTTCTCCTCTCGGACGTCGGACAACCGTGAGGACACCGAGCAAGAATTCCGTTTCGGAATTCAAAATGGCTGCGCCCTGTGACTTGTAAGAATGAATTGTATTCATTGTTTTTGAACCGATTTGGTATTTTAAATGACGATTATAATCACTCGTATTACTGCGTCCCCTGTAGGTATGGGAATCGGTTGTTGTGAGTGCAATTACTAACGTTGCTAGCGTTGCTAACAGAAGATTAACATGAAAAACTTTAAATAAAGTGAACATTTTTAAGTTCAAATGGCTGCGTTTTGATGAGGTGTAGTCATAATATGTTTATTTTAATGTAAGTGCCTGGTACTCGTCCAGTGCTACATTACAACAGCTTTCTCCGACTCGGACAAGCAAAACATAATAGAACGCTTGAAACGTGGACGTGACGTCAAATCCGAGGTCCGAGTCGGTTCGTTGGGTATAACAGAACGCACCATGACTCTCCCTTTTGAGTGGCATGGCAAAGCATGCTGGGAAATAATAATCCCAGCCCAATTTTAGTGATTTTTTTTTCAACAACTTGCATAAAATGTGCCAGTTTTGTGAACTTAAAAGAAAAAGAAAGTTCTAAATACTCATAAAAGTTAATTTGACGGAACTAATTTGTATAATTTGAGTTGGCCCAACTCAAAACCATTTTTTGAGGATTTACAGATAAATATGAAATGGTTTTGCCACCTGATACCATCACTGTAACATGGTACACATATATAGACTCAATTCATCAGAACTGACATTCATTTATTCCACCCAACAAGCAAATGCGGTTTGATTGACAGGCCACTGACCGGTGCGCGGGTTGATGCTGAAGAAGTTCTGCGGGTTGCCGCTGGAGATACGGAATGACAGGCGGGGCTCGGTTTCCGTGGCGTCAGGGTCCTGTGCCTGGATCTGAATGACTGACTGGTCCTTCGGGGAATTTTCCGGAATGGTGGCGTGATACATCGGTTCAGACGTTAGGGGAGCGTTATCATTAACATCCTCAACCTGTTAAGACACCCAGACACACAAAATTACAGAATTATATATATATATATATATATTAGGGCTGTCAAACGATCAATCGCGATTTGATAAAAGTTTGTGTTTACATAATATATGTGGTACACTGTGTATAATACATAGTACAGTGTGTATAATTATTTGATATATATATATATATATATATATATAAACACACACACATGCTTATATATATTTAAGAAATATTTTCATGTATATACTGTATATAGATTTTTAAATAATTTATATTATATATAAATATAAATAGTTTATATATAAATAATATTTTTTTTCTTAAATATACATGCATGTGTGTGAATATATATATATATATATATATATTTACACACAAAATAATTATACACAGTGCACCAACATAAATTATACACAAATTTTTATTTTGGATGCGATTAATCGTGATTAATCGTTTGACAGCCCTATATATTACACATCTTTCATACAAGACCACACGATATCTCAAATACGACACTAACTTACTTGTATGTACACTTGTAGAGCCGCTGACTGTGGTACCACCCCCAAATCAGTGGCATAAACAGTCAACCAATAGGAGTCCTGCGTCTCTCGGTCCAACAGATCTGTGGTGTAGATGACACCTGCAAAATAAAGTGCATGAAAACATCACCATCTGAACATTTTAATTCCAGTGAAACAGTGGCAGACTTATTCATTTAGTTTCTCATTTAATGTGTGCTTCACTGAGAAAAAAATCATTAACTTTTGATAGCAATGATAATTACTGTCAAAAAAAAGCAATTACTGAGTAGAAACATTAAAGCGGAGGTTTGCAAATTGTTGTAATGATAAAATACTGTCTCACATCCCAGATTAATACACAGAGCAGGTTATTTATCAGGTTATTTCCTTGAAAAGGGTGTGATGGTATCAAAACATTGCTGTTTGAGTGTCCCAGGGCGGGGGCGGGGTTTAGGGCGGGGCTAACCGTCTGCCTGGCCCATGCAAACCTGTTTGAAAATGGTCCTCATTTATTACAGTAGTTATGTGGCACCTTTAAAAAGAGCTGTTTCTGTGTGTGTATGTGATACAGCAGCTCACAGGTTGTGGTAAATTTAGATCAATAAGGAGGTCGCTTCCATAAGTCATGTAGCCGAAACGCAGCAGAAGAAAACACAACCCTCGGGCTAAAGACAAAATAAAACCTGGGCCTCTAACCTCAATAACAGGCCTGACATTTTCAAACGCTCCATGTAACCGTATAAACTGAGGCCTTCAGTCTCGGGTACGAAAATGTGATCATGTCCATGGACAAAATAATAATAATAAAAAAAAAAAACAGAACAAAACAAAACAAAACAAAAAAGAAAAGCAGTTCGTCTGGGGCACAGATTATTTGCCACAAAAAGCAGGACTTTGCTCATATATATATATATATATATATATATATATAGTATACACACAGACAAACACACAATGTCTATGTACTGTTATTTTGGCAGAAGCTATGGTACATTTCTGCAAGAGAACTATAGAATCAGACTTCTAGAACCAGGTAAATTAATCAGATCAGGTTTCACTGTACTGAAAAACAGTCTGAGCTTTTGTGTGTAATTGTGTGTGTGTGACATCAATAATTCAGTCTGTTAGCCTGTAGGATTCATAAAATCCTTTAGTTCATTGTGCTAGAGGGAGAGTGTATGTAATGTATTCGGAATACCAGCAGAACTGCCTGAAGAATCTCAAAATGGAAGAAAACTATGAAAAAAAGAGAGAGAAACCGAGAGGAGAGAGAGAGAGAGGGGGTGGGATATACAGAGAGTGTAGTCTATTCTCTGAGGTAATAAAAACTCACTTTAGCCAATCAGAGACACAGATTGGAAGTCCAGCCCTGACAAACCAGACTCATCTCACACCATTTACCGCAAACCAGTGCGGCTCATTCAACTAGATTACACACACTCTGAACAGCCTGAAACATAACCTCACATTCATCGAAAACGGGTCATTCCATACACATTTATTGCTTTATTTAAAGCTAATTATAATTCCTATAGGTGAACCAAACCTCAAAGCATACAACTTATATATATATATATATATATACACACACACACACACACACACACACACACACACACACACACACACACACACACACACAAACAGTATAATCTTGATTATGTCACCTGATGGCTCCTTGACTTTTGGCTTGCTAAGTTGGGGACACTTAATATTCAACAATAACATTGATCTGCCTGTATTGACACCATCACATGAGAACTGAACTGAGCTGGGCAATGACATCACTGTTTTCTCCAGAGTGGTTGTATAATTGATCATTTGTTACATATATAGCGCTTTTTCTCGGCACTCAAAGAAGGGGGAATCTCCTCAACCACCACCAATGTCACTGTGAAGCACCACCTGGATGATGCGACGGCAGCCATATTGCGCCAGAACGGCCACCACACACCAGCTTACTAGTGGAGCGGAGACAGTGTGATCCAGCCAATCAGTAGATGGGGGTAGAGGCCACTGGGCAAATTTGGGATTTTTAACGACCACAGAGAGTCAGGACCTAATCTGAAGGACGGTGCTCTGACTGTAGTGTCTCCGGGACGTTGGGACCCACACAGACCACAGGGTGAGCACCCCCTGCTGGCCTCACTAACACCTCCTCCAGCAGAAACCTAGTTTACCCAGGAGTCTCTTATCCAGGTACTGACCAGACTCGGCCCTGCTTAGCTTCAGTGGGACACCAGTCTTGGGCTACATGGCAATATATGGCTGCTGGCTAAGAGATATGATGAACCATTACTGAACTTAAAGGAGTAGTTCACTTTAAGAAAAAAAAAAAAAACTTTTGCTGATAATTTACTCACCCCCATGTCATTCTTTCGAAAAGAAATGAAGGTTTTTGATGAAAACATTCCAGGATTTTCTCTATATAATGGACTTCAATGGGAACCAAACGGTTCAAGGTCCAAAAGACAGTTTCAGTGCAAACTGCAAACTGTTCAAAGGGCTTTAAACGATTCCAGACGATGAATAAGAGTCTTATCAAGTGAAATGATCACTCATTTAATAAATAAGTTACAAGTTTAAGTTTTATAAGATCAAATGGTCACCTTGCTCTGTTCTGTGATGCGCGTTCGTGACTCTCCTGTTCGAACTTGTTCATCAAAATGAACGAATCTTTTCCAGAGTCAACTTTTCGTTCGTTGAATGAACGAAATGACATGAAAAAAAAGATTTGTTCATTTTGATGAACGAGTGAGAGTCAGGAACGCACATCACAGCACAGAGCAAGGTGACCATTTGAGCTTATAAAACTTAAACTTGTTATTTATTTATTAAATGAGTGATCGTTTCGCTAGATAAGACTCTTATTCATCATCTGGAATCGTTTAAAGCCCTTTGAACAGTTTGCACTGAAACTGTCTTTTGGACCTTGAACCGTTTGGTTCCCATTGAAGTCCATTATATGGAGAAAAATGCTGGAATGTTTTCATCAAAAACCTTCATTTCTTTTCGACTGAAGAAAGAAAGACATGGACATCTTGGATGAAATGGGGGTGAGAAAATTATCAGCAAAAGTTTAAAAGCGAACTACTTATTTAAGCTGTACTATAACACTATTTTCTTGAAACAAACTTAGTTGCATTATTATCCTGTTATCTCTGCTTTTAAACAATATGTATTGTAAAAAGCACTATATAAATAGGTGACTTGACTATACATTTGCACTTGAATATTATATTCTTCTAAAGACATCAATTGTATATAATATTTAATATACATTTGTATATTACATAATACACACACACACACAGTCCTAGTTGCAAGCTGATAATTCTGCCAGAGCTAAACGAGCAGATAGGAAAGAGAGTGAGAGAAAGCGAGTGCAAATAAACGAGTGCAAATCATTTCTCTTTTCGTCGGATGTCGTGTTTGCGCCGTCTGACCTAGATAAGAACGATATGACTTAATTAAGGAGGTGATTCATGATTTTTCATGGCTGATTCCGATTTTTGGCCCGATTCCGAGGATTTTTTATTTTATTTTTTTTACAAAATTGTATTAGTTGTTTCTTTGCTCTCCCTATGAAAGACTGCCAAACGGATGGTATGAGGCGTCCACAAATGTGTGCACATGTGTGTTAGTAATGCTGTTCATTGGCATTATCTCTGTGATAAATTATTAATAAGACCCCAATTATCTCCATCCTGTCTTTCCCAGCTTCCTCTTACAGTAACTCGGGGTGTGTAAGTGAGATAGTCTGCTACGCTGCTCGCTCATTAAATATGCAGGTCACATATAGATTCGTTAAGAGCGGAATACAAATCAGCTTCAAGCTGGTTTCAGCGAAGGAGGGGAGAATCAAAAGCGAAGTGAATTAGGATGAGAGGAAATGAGTGGTTTTCTCTTGTTTATGTAATCTATCTTCCAATCTTTGATCTTTGACTAATCTTTGGTTTAATAATTGATCCTGGTGCTTTCAAGATGTGGCATACGAGTTGGCATTACAAATGTGTGTGTGTGTAAAGGCTCTGCTTCCCTGCACTTTTGTGATTAGTCATTTACTAGTCTTGAAATACCCCAAAATATAAATTCTGACAGTTCAGACAATAATTTACGTCATTCTAAATCTCAATGACTATCTTTACTTTGTGGTACTAATGTTCTGCTGAATATTCAGAAGGTTTTCATGTTAAAATCCTCCATTGTCGTTCCATTAAGCAAATTGTAAATGCCTTTTAGCAGTATAATTACATATAGTGATTAGATAAAGGGTGTTGTGGTATTTTGTGCGCATATAGTGGGACATATACTTCATAACCTACAGTAGCAACTTGAATGGAGTATGTATAACAGACCCCAAAAACCTTCAAAAGTGTCTTTCTATCAAAAAAAAAAACAACAGCAAACACTCACACACGAATCCATGCAATACTGATGTAGGCCTACTAAATCACAGACGTTTATTTAAAGCAAATTTAAATGAAGCCAATTAACACTTTAGCAGGATGTATATGGTGTGTGGAAGGTGTTATCTGTCAAGAGTGTGTTAGACACTTGTGTAAGCCTGTGAGTGAGACACAAGCGTAGGAGGCATATTCACTGTCGCAGCTTGTGTGTGTGTGTGTATGCGCGACAGAAAAGCTAATTCACAGATTCCGTCACGTCGAAATATCCCTGTGGTTTTAAAGTAGGGTGTTAAGAAAGTGATGACAGGGAGCAGACTTTACTATCTACTAAACACCACCTCTCAACACTAAAAAAGCCGCACAGCTCTGGAGAAAAACCGCACAGCGTCAGTGCCGTCGAACACACAAACACAATGTACCGACCAACCACAGGCGCCAGTGAAACTCTAAACCACAGAACGCAATTACACAACAACACAATTACATAACACTTCCTACAGATCGCTCAAATCTCAGTCACTTCAGACTTACAACCACAAAATTAGAGATGCTTAAAGGGTCCAACACACACTTTAGTCTTTCAAGTTTTTGCCACCATATACAACCATAAATTTGACTGAAATATTGGGCTACCTTAAAGACTTACTTACAAAGCCTTGTGATCAGTTTTTAAAGTAAAGTTTTTAAAGCTGTTTTTATTTGACCAAAAATAAATGTAACTGTATTTGACCAAACTTTTTAAAATATTATTATTACTATTTTACTGTATTTTAAAATGTAATTTATTTCTGTGACCAAAGCTGAATTTTCAGCATCATTACTCCAGTCTTCAGTGTCACATGATCCTTCGGTAATCCTTTGGATATGATGATTTGATGCTCAAGATACATTTCGTATTATTATCAATATTAAGAACAGTTGTTTCAGAACACTTTAGGTGAATAGAAAATTCAAAAGAACAGCATTGTTTAAAGGGGTGGTAAAATGTAATTTTCACAAGATGTAAAGTAAATCTCTGATGTCCCCAGTGTGTGAAGTTTTAAGACAAAATACCCCCCAGATATTTTTATATAGCATGTTAAAGTTGTCACATTTTGAGGGTTTGCAAAAACGCACCGTTTTGTGCCTGGCCCTTTAAATGCAAATGAGATGCAGCAGAGGGCGGGGTTTCAGAAACTGTTCTCCCTTTAATGTTAAAATGGAGTCAGTCAAAGTTCATCGTCTGGTGTCGTTTAAAGCCCCTAAACTCTCATTTGTACCTTGAAAGGTTTGGTTCGCATTGAAGTCCATTATATGGAGAAAATCCTGGAATGTTTTCATCAAAAATCTTTATTTATTTTCGACTGAATAAAAAAAAACATGGACATCTTGGATGACAAGTTGGTGAGTAAATTATCAGCAAAAGTTTTTTAAAAGTGAACTAGTCCAACCCGATCTCACGGGAATTCGTACGAATTTTACGAGGTGGCTAATTCGTAACAATTCGTACGACCTCACTCGTACGAATTAGTACGATTTTGCTAAATCGTACATATTTTACGAATTAGCCAATTCGTATGATTTCGTACGAATTACCTACCCCTGACCCCGCCCCTAAACATAAAAGTCACGTGGGTTTAGACAAATCGTACAAATTTGTACGAGTGAGGTCGTATGAATTAGTACGAATTAGCCACTTTTGAATCACTCGTACGAATTCGTACGAATTGGTCGTGAGATAGCTTAGCGTAGCGAACGACCCATTTTTATAGTTCTGGGGAAGGAGAAGCTTTGCTTCAGGCTTTAGGTATTCAAATATCCCTACAATCAACTGCAAGGAGCAAGAAAAAATATCCAGTGTTTCATGATATGGCCACTTTAAATGATTTATAAAAGGCCAAGATGTGAACAAGAAAAAAGAAATGTTAAAAGAAAACCTCTGACTGCAGGAACACATCATTGGTCCTGAGCAAATGAGAAGCACTATCTTCTGTGCGATGAAAGACTGGCAGCTATTTCTGAACTCCATAAAGGTCTCGGATTCTCTGTAATATGAAGAAAATCACTTACCATAGAGAACAAAAGGAAAGAAACTCTGCCAGCTGGTGAAGTCGAGAGTGGAGGCAGCATCTACTCTAAAAATCAACTTTGATGATTTCATCTAGCGTCGACACGGCCATTATGGTTTCTTTAGGATGGCGAAACACAGAATTGGAATATTTTACATCTGGTTAGTCCTGAGAAATAGGCTGGAATTAGGCCTTACTGGATAAAGCTCAAGTTGTTTTCTGGTTGATTTAATGATGGTTTGTAGCTGTAGTGACCCACTATTTCTGTTAAGTGGCATCAGACTGGAAGACATGTTCTCAGGGGATCACCGGTGCATTCATGCACACTCACACATACATAATCACTGCGTTTTACATTGTACTGACAAAAGCGAAATGTGAGCCATGCTACCAAAGCACCAATTAATGAGCCTTTCCAAACTTTGCAGCAACGTTTCCTGATGGCTGTCGGAACAACATTTAAAAACCATATACTTCACACTATCAGATGTCTCATGCATTTTGTGTTTAGAGCGCGCAAATGCACACATTGCATAAGCAGGACTTATCTCATGTGTTCGGTGCTTCTTCAGTCGGAGAACTCCTACGCACACTTTGCAACAGAGACAGAAAAGGAAAAGACAGACAGAATGAAAAGAAAGAGAGACACGGAAGGATGAAACACAGAGAAAGCCTTCATTGAGTCTGTCATTTCAGTGTCCTCATCCAGTTTCCTCTGTTATTGTGCGCCTATATTTAGGGCTCGAAGCCTTGAGGGGTTATAGGGAGAGCGAGGCAGAGTTTCATCCAATCACATCAGGTTACGTGACCCAAACAATGAACCTTTGCGAGAGACAGACGAGGCGAAATCAGCTGGGACAGGTGTATGAAGATGCCCTGTGTAACATTTTACGCTGCTGACAGAGTAATTTCTGCGCTTGATTGGATGTGACATGACATGAACTTGACCAGAGAGTTTGACTGGCAGATGTGCGGAGGCTGTGTTTCGAAACCATGTGAACTGTTGAACTAGAGCATCATAAGTGGGCTTGAACGTTCAATTTGAACATCAGATGCATCTCTATTGCCCAAAATTGCTGTCTTGGTAGAAAGCTCAGAATATTTTGAGCTACACAATCACTTCAGCTATACTTAAAGAGGACCTATTATGCCCTTTTACCAAGTTTTATTTAATTTTTGAGCTCTACTAGAATAGATTATCATATTTTAATGTTCAAAAAATGCTATTTTTTTTACATATTTTACATTGTTGCAGCACCTCTCTTCCCAGTCTATCAATAACCCTCTGTTTAGTTCCTGTCTCTATGAAGCTCATCCTTCTGAAAAGCACAAGGTGCTCTGATTGGTTGGCTGGACCAGTGTGTTGTGATTGGTCAATTGTTCGAGCATGTTTGGGAAGTCACGCCACTTACCATAACCGTGAGTTTATTAACACACTACTAACACAACTAAAGGCAAATTTATAGAGAGCCTAAGTCCCTCCCCTTCCGGTAGATAACCATGAGACCTTATTTCGGAAAAAAATATTGTATGGTAGTCAATGGCGAGAGACAACAAATATTTTGATCTCGTTTGAATTGTGCCCTAAATTGCACATATGATGTTTGTCAATTTAAAAGATAAATTTTAAAGTGAAGAAAGTCGCAGTTTGATGTGAAACCATTGAGGTATAAGACTGTGAAAATACGTAATTACAAAGACTACAAATCCCAAAGGCGCACATTTTCTCTCAATGAATGAGGCTAACTTTACTGAGGCTAATGTCTGTCATTGTTTCTATAGACTTACGTTATAATCGTAACGTTTCGCCGTCATGCCTGAGTGTTTTGTATCAGACACAAGCAGCGGATCTTGCTCGTTGTTTCGCTTCCCGGGACATGTAGTTCATTGAGCGAATTTCACATAAAACTAAACGTTACTCTTCTCTTTTATGACAAACTGCGACGTTTTTGACTTTCAGAATTAACTTTTAAATTGACAAACATCATATGTGTAATTCAGGGCACAGTTCAGACGGAATAAAAAGATAAGTTGTCTCTCGCCATTGACTACCATACATATTTTTTCCAAAATAAGGTCCCATGAGCCGGAAGCGGAGGGGCGGGACTTAGGCTCTCTATACTTTTGCGTTGAGGGTACGCCATAGTGTACGGCGTAGGCTACACACATAGGCGACGCCGTCGTGAGCATTTATACTTCTGCGTTCAGGTCTTGGTTGCTCTGCAGTACTGCTCCGAAACGCTAGTTGGCGGCGGAGGGTTTTAATGTTCCACTGTGTTTAGATTCCTCACGGCTAGGTTACTATAAGCAATGGCGACTGAAAGAGAGCGGATGATGTAGGAGTTGGAGCTTATTGAGGTGGAAAAACAAATTTAATTTTAGTGAAATTGCTAAAACTAAAAGGCAGAAACGAGAGAAGACGTCGGAGGAGATGGTACGTGCGGAAATGCGTGAGATGGTACCGATGGTAAATCCAAGCCGACCAATCACAGATCTTGCGGTTCGCGTCATCGCAACGTGTTGTTACATTTTTGAGGAGGTGTGCGTCAGGCTACGGCGAAGGGTACGCGGTATGGTACGCATCTGTGCGTATGCTACGCCGCACTACTGCGCAGAAGTATAAATTGGCCTTAAGCCAGGCCTCAACCGTTTTTTTTGTTTTGTTGCATTTGTCATTATTTAAATGAGGAATACTGTGACGTGTTTGTTCCCTTAAGAAAACTCAAGACTACAATCGAGGTATTTCAGGGAGTTCAGAAAAAGTGTTTACTCATATAGAGAATAACTTGCTTTGTGCAGCAACATTACACACCACATGTTTTTACATTTTGAAAAATAAAAAACCTAATAGGTCCTCTTTAAAAAGGTCAAAGGAGATTGCCTTTTTTAATCAAAAAAGATTCATGTAAGATTCATTAGCACTGATTGACTAATACGTGCATCACTGTAAATTGTAAGTGCATTTTATACAAAAAGAGTAATTTCTGTAATCAACAGTGTGTCATAGTCTGACGAGTAAAAAAAAAAAAAAAACCTGACGGATATCACTGAATTAGGTGTCCTGAAATATCACACTTCTCCCTGTGACAGCCTTAGGCTCTGTAAAGTGACACGAAGATTTAAATATGTCATTATGAGCCATGATCAGATTCTTTGTCTAGCCAATAGGAAGACTATAATGAGCTAGTTCTCACCCATATATGGATAGCCGGAAGCCGCGTGAGTCAGTTTGTCGTGAGGAAATTCTATTTTGCTACTGTTACTGAGGACAATTTTGACCAACCTGAGATTACTTTTGCATCGTGCGATTATGGAAAAGTGTATCTAAGTTACTGAACGGCCATGTCTGGGGGAAGTTTCCCTTGTGGCATTATACAAAGATTTTCAATGATTGTAGTGATTTTGTTGGAGAGTATGGAAGCTTGTTTCCACCACAGAATGAAAAATAAAAAAGGTAATTGTGACTTTTTATATCGCAATTCTGACTTATTTTCTCAGAATTGTAAGTTATAAAGTCGCAATTGCGTGTTATAAAGTCAGAATGGCTAGATATAATGTCAGAATTGTGTGATATAAAATCGCATTTGTGAGATATAAAGTCAGAATTGATTGATATAAAGTTGCAATTGCGTTATAAAGTCAAAAATGCGTCATATAAAGTCGAAATTGCTTGTTGTAAAGTCAGAATAGTGAGATATAAACTATTCCGAGGGGAAAAAGTTAGTGTTTTTTTGTTCTTAGAATTGGCCTGATAACTCACAATTGCACGTTTATATCTCACAATTCTGCGAAAAGATGTCAGAATTTTGAGATATAAACTCACAATTATGTGTTATAAAGTCAGAATTGCAAGATGTAAACTCGCAATTGTAAGAAAAAAAGTCAGAATTGTGAGATTAAGTCTAAATTCTGTCTTTTTTTCTCGCAATTGCGTCTATTTCTCATAATTGCGACTATATCTCGCAATTGCGACTTTATTTCTCATAATTGCGACTTAATATCTCACAATTGCGAGTTTAATTCTCAGAATTGCGACTTCATATCTCGCAATTGTGACTTTATTTCTCATGACTTCATACAGTATCTCACAATTGTGACTATTTCTCATAATTGCGACTTTATATCTCGCAATTGCAACTTTATTTCTCAGAATGGCAACTTTATATCTTGCAATTGTGACTTTATTTCTCATAATTATGACTTCATATCTCGCAATTGTGACTATTTCTCATAATTATGACTTCATATCTCGCAATTGTGACTATTTCTCATAATTGCGACTTGATATCTTGCAATTGCGACTTTATTTCTCATAATTGCGACTTTATATCTCGCAATTGCAACTTTATTTCTCAGAATGGCAACTTTATATCTTGCAATTGTGACTTTTTTCTCATAATTGCAACTTTATATCTCGCAATTGCGACTTTATTTCTCAGAATTGCAACTTTATATGTCGCAATTGCGACTATTTCTCACAATTCTGACGTCATATTTCGCAATTGTGAGATAAAAAGTCGGAATTATTTATTTATTTATTTTTAATCAGTGGCGGAAACAAGCTTCCATTTTGCAAATGATACATTATTATAAGGAAAACTATTAAAACACGAGGGAAATCATTGTTGTGTTCATGACGATGGGAAAAATAGGCATAAACCTTACACATTTACCAAAAATTATCATACACATGTTTAACCGAAGCTAATTTGGGTGGGTTAGTCCCATCCCCAATGTCACTTCTCTTTCATTTACAGCCCTGACGAGAACATCGATCTCCTCGGCTGTGAACCAATTGTGAAGCGCGCCTGGTAAATGCGCCGTTATAATAGTATTGCGCCATGGAACAAGCGCACCTCGTTCACCATGCTCTTAAAGGGAACGTGATATGACGCTCTTATTGGTTTGTTTCCCGTTACGCCCAAACCACACCTATGAATAATGAAGCTACTTCAGACCAACCCCTTTTAGATTTGTGTTGAGTGCAAGAGTCATTTATCCCACCGGTTAAATAGCAACAGTGCCAAAGACCCGCCCACAAAGTTACTTGCGCTTCACGCTTGATACTTGCATTTCAGATCGTTAAAATAGGGTCCTAATTCTGGTGGATAATAGAAATTGATTTAGAGTTGGTTAGATCCATCAAAAAATGGTTTGAGTCATGAAAAATAGCTGTTAAATACTAAAGGAGGGGAGAGGCTGAATCAACAAGAGGACCTTGGTGATGTCATCTGCAAAGAAAAGTCATTTCAGCACATTTTTCACGGACGAATCATGCACAGGAACCTTTCAAGGATCAAGTTTTGATTTAACATGATTACGAGTTGTAAATAACGAAGTCTGTTCCCTTAATTACACACCTGAACTGAAGTACAACACCAGCGGTCTAATAGTAAAGGATCCGAGTGTCTACGCGTAAGCCGGGACTCTTTCAGCGCTGCGCGAAGCACTTAACCCCAGGAAACTCTGCAGGGACCGTCAGTGCAATTAGTGCACTGTAAGTCCCAGTAGATGAAAAGCGTCTGCTCAGCGGCGGCTATAATGAGCAGGGGCTTCTTTCACACTTTGTGTTTGACATGTTTGATGCAGCCTTGAATCGATGTTTGTGCTGTGCAAACAATAGGCTTCCAAGCTCAGATGAGAATGCACAGAGAGAGTCTTGGCTATAAGTGCACAGGAAAATCCTTGGGCTATAGCGTGCGTGTTTGTCGGAACATGCCTTATGGTTCCAAAATGAGTCTCCGTATGTGTATGCGTTCGGGGGGAAAATTGCTTTCCAAGTCGTGATTGCATGTACAAAGACACGTGTGAAGTGTTTCCTTTCAATTTGTGTGTGTGTGCGCGCGTGCTCTTTAAGCTGTAATTGCGTCTGTAGAGTTGCGCTCCATCCCCGGGTGATTTATGGCTGATGCCAGCACAGAGCTAACAAGGGCAATAAATTCCCCCACTTGCTAGTGCTACTGCAAAATGTGCGTGCTTGAGTGTGTGTGTGTGTGCGCACATTTACAAACATTCAATTATGTCATGTGGAGTACAACATGCAAGCTGCCTTTTTGTGTTCTTGCACTTCTCGTCGAGTCTCTATCCTGTCCTCATTCTTCCCATCAAATCTACACAGACACACAGCTGTACGCAAACAGTCGGATAGTCTCTTCATTGAAATAGTGACAGGTCAGTGACACAGAGTGCATGACCTTTGACACTGGTTCCTACCCTTTGACCCCTTTTGAATGTCTACCCTCGGCCAGTTCGTGTGCGAGCATGCAATTGGATAAAACTTGGTGAAGAAAGGTGAAGAAAAAAACAAAGCGGTGCCGGTGTGATTTGATCATTTATGGTTGCAACCATAGAAACAGGCTATCAAGGATCTTGCAGATGTAAATGTTTGATGCCGAACCATCAAATATCGCCTTATATGGCGTGTAATACACACAGTACCGAACAGAATTGGAAAAAATAAAAAACTGTGCATCAAACAGTGTTTCAAACAGGTTTTGAATTGTGCTTTTATATTAATCTCATGCCTCATTGAAGCTATTCTGCACTGAAAAATGCTGGTCTCCAGAGTTCTTATATAGACGACCTCCTGCATTAATTAAAGCACATGAAATATGGCTGCAGCGACTAATAAAGAAATATATATAAAGGTATTAAATATTCAGAACCTTTAGAAAATGATCAATACACATTAGTTAGCCACTATTGGAATGTTCAGTGCTGCTAAATAAAAAGAAACAAATTTGCTGTTTTAGGGTTTTTTTGCCTCAAAACAATAGCCTGGTTAAAACCAGACCATTCTCAGTTGTAACTGAGTTAACTGGCAACGCGTCATAGACAAATCATTTCCAGAGGGGCGTCACCAATGGACGTCGCGGGTAGACCTAAAACAAATCAGAGCGATGAAGGAGATGACGTATGCAGAGCGAGTGTTGTTCTTTGCTCGGTTTTTTTAAAGCTACACTGTGTAACTCTTTTAGTTTATTCTTAGCTAAAAACACTTAGTTCTTTCAAAAATACGAAATCGGAATTGAGAGGAACAGAATGGATGGTCATATACCTTTTCACCGCTAGATGGGGGTAAAAATCACACAGTGTAGCTTTAATGACGTCAGTAGAACAGTTTTTTTGACTAACGTCCGCCCACAGGAATGCTCTCTCAACTCCCTCAACTTGCGCGCTTCTTATAACTTACTGTGTTTACTCAGCTCTTGCGGTGACTTTCTGAAGTAAAACTGACGCTTCATCTTTTGTGTAATGTACAAAAAAAACTTTATTAAACTCATCAGTGTATGTTTGATCATCATTCGGACCTGGTCCGAAACAGCAGACTTGTAGGCTATTAATAAATAATGGAAACATACAATCAGATAACAAATACGTTATAATAACTAGGGCTGGGCAAAAAAATAGATTTTTCGATTAATCGTTTTTTAAAATGTGGTCGATTCAAAATCGATTTTCAACGGCCACGAATCGATTTTTTTTCAATATAAAGGGCTCGCGGACGCGGTGCGGCGTCTTCTCGTCTCACTGCACTAGGCAAGCGCTAAGCGCTGCAGCTGTCGATACACACACGCGTTTAGGAGTCGGGACACGACGGAATATTCACTTGCACAATCGGGCCAGCATTGCATCGTGACCTATGATCGTAACTAACATTTATCATTCATTTGCTCAAGCAATGTTAAACCATCCCATGCTCGCGCACTCTCAGAGATTTCTTTCACTGCGTGCACAGCCTAAATCCGCCTCACAAACAGCTCGCCAGAAACAAAAGTTTTATCCCTGGATTATATCGCTTTAACAGTTAAAACACGCAACATTATGTCAAAACTCTGGTCTTGGTGAGTAACCTCGTAAAGACAGTCGGTAATGTCTTAAATTAGTATTAAACGCGTGTGACAGAAAGTTAATGAAACAGTAATGGATTCGCACACTAGTTCTTAAAGTGAACGCAGCCATTTGTGTCAGTCATTAATTCTGTTGTCATAACAACAGAATATAGTATTAATTGTAAGCAATCAGAATTAATAGCCTTTGTATTTAATTCAGTCTGGATTAAAAAGACTATCCAGTGTTATTTTACATTGGATTACTTTATTCAGTTTCTGTAGTATATCTGACATACCCAAAAAACTACCCCAAAATGTCTCTTAATTTTTGTCTTTATTCTATTGTATTTATTTGTGCTACTTTTTTCAATTTAATTCAAAGATTGAAATCAAGCATCCATACATAAACTCTTAACAAAAAAAATACATTAACATTTAGGTAAGATCAATGTAAAAAATGTCTAAATATTTATATATTTATCTATCTTAAACATAAAATAACATGATACTGTTTGATCAAGCTGTGCGACTGTTCTGTGCGACTCTTTTTTGCATATTGCATCAAAATCTTTGTATGCATTTAGTGTACCTAAAATAAAAAGTGTTTTATATATAGGTTTATGGCTCTTAATTTTCTTGTATTAATTAACCACTAGTAAACTTATGTCCACTGTTCTTTTTTTATAAATTATAAATATAGGATTTTTATTACATCTTCATTATAGTTGAATCGAGAATCAAATCAGGAATCGAGAATCGAAAATCGAATCGAGAATCGAAATCGAATCGAACTGAGAGCTTGCGAATCGAAATCGAATCGAAATTGAAATGTGAATCGATACCCAGCCCTAATAATAACCATAATTAAACTACTGAACTATACCTGTTCCATCTCTATACAGCACTCTGACTCTGTAGGCATTATTGTCCCATTTCGAAATGAACACCGTTACTGAGAGTTTCTGATATTATCATCATTCCGTGAGATGAAATTGTCCTGAGAGACTGAGCGCGAGCTCATGAAGCTCCGCCCCCTGTGTTTTTCTAAACCCCAAAAAATGACAATTTAAGCATGCTGTAAAAAATTATCCGTTAGGTACTTTGAACTGAAACTTCACATACACATTCTGGGGACATCAGAGACTTATTTTACATCTTGTGAAAAGGAGCATAATACGGGACCTTTAAAACAGACGAGATAGCTGATTCGAACGAGTGATGTTCGACGGCGGCATCCATCTTTGTAATGTAGGCAACAAAATCTGCTTTAAAATCCCAGCGCTGTCATCATCGTGTAAAGCCCGCAACAAACGTTTCTGATTGGTGCCGCGATTTCGACGGATTGGAAATGGGCTTGAATGAGCTCTTTGCCAGACTAACTTTCAGAGCAAATCTAAATTTGCCTAAAGTTGTCTGGGTTTTCCTAGGCTATCAAAACAAGCCTTCCATCTCAAAAATCACAACTTGAAATATCTACACTGCAGCCTTCACAAAAAATAAAAAATTACACCCTCAAGGCAGGTGTAATATCCTCAAAGACGACTCATGACAGACACTGATCCACCTGCTGCCAGGACACAAATCTCACAAAAACCATGTTTTTAAACCACTCTCACCTCAGTACTAAAGTAGAGAGCTGGAGATACTTTGCTTTATAGCTGACAGTGAGTTGTAGCAGGGTTTAAAAAGTAGAAGGTGACTGTTCTGCACCATTGTGTGTGAATCATGGCCTTTAAAGGCCGTGATCTTAAAAGCATTGGACAGATATTCATGGCTTTGCCTCCATTTTCTTATTCCCTCGTTTCAAGGAGAGGTGAAAGACCACGGGAGATCTGAGGGTCGTTTTGAAACCTCTAGATCATTTTCAGGCAGCTTGCGGGTGAGTAGACACGAACACACACACCATTCTGAACCCCAAACTCTTTTATCCGATCTCTTTTTCCCCCCGCTGTCTCTCTGAAGTCTCATCGACCTCATCTACACATACACTTTTTTTAATATAAAGTTATAAACATACACACTCTTATCAAACTCCAGTTGGACAAATACAGCTTAGGCTTGGTTTCTTGCTGGTTATTAGCTGGGGCAAAATGGTAAACAACCTTGGAGGTGATTGCCTGTGCAAAACTAGCGTGTTGTGGTCGCCAAAGTGTGCAGTTGCCAGGTAGTTTATAGGAAGTTTTGATAATGGTTTGAGTCAAAAGATCAAACACATCTCTTATTCTGGAGTCCATAGATAAAGTATAATAATACTTATTGTTAGAAATTTGCTCAAATCCCTAGCCCTATTATAAATAATAGTGATGCTTGCAAGCGCAACAATAATAAAAACCCAGATGCTATCGGTCTAGCTGGCGGAAAACGCACTGTCTAGGGGAAAGAGAGAATGACAGAGTGAGAGAAAAGGAAAGAAGGAAAAAATTGAAGGTTAAAGCTAAGTGTTTGGGTCAGACAGAATGACATGACAACTGCAATAAATGTAAATAAAAGATCTCTGTGTGGTAATTCAGTCCACTCGATGGAGGCACAACACATAAATCAACCTCACACTCACACACTCACGTTTCGACACGTACACACATTTCTTTATGCGGAAATCATTATTCGCCGATACACACACCTACAATGTACTCACTTTGTCTAACATAAAAACTGGACAAAAACAAATGATACTATCAAAACAGTGCATATGAACTGAATGCTGCAGTGTATGAAACATTAACCATAACACTATCAAAATTCCCATCATACTTCAATCGTTCCCCCTCCATCTCAACTGTCAAACTCGACCTAAATAAAATGTAGGCCACTGCAGTGTTTAACTGGCCTGAGGTGACAGATAAACTACTGAAGCCTGTTCACTCTTCATTCATGTCCCAGGAAGTCACCGTGAGTGGCATATATCTCCGTTTTCCCTCCCATATTAGCTCTACTCAATTTTCAGTGATTACACCAGGCAAAGTTGGCTAGTTAAATCAATACATTAATTTGACTCAGAAAAAAGACAAAATTTAACAAAATTGGCAGCACTCTTGAGTGCTGAATGAAATTAAACATAAAAAATGTAATCAACAAATACCTGTTTCTTCATCAATGGTGAATCTTCCGAGACCACTGCCGTCACGAATGGAATACTGGACCTCGCCGTCCCTTCCTGTGTCGTCATCCCGTGCAGAGACCTGGAGCACGGAAGTCCCGATCCGAACGCTTTCTTTTACTGATCCATTCATGGCGAAATTTGAGAAATATGGAGGATACAGGTTTTCGTTGACATCCACAACCTCCAGTTCAACAAAGCTAACCGACAGGAGCGAAACAGGTCGGCCTTTGTCCTTTGCTCGAACTGTTAGGTTGAAAAACTGTTGAGTTTCGTAATCCAGCTCCTTGGTGAGACGAACGGCACCGCTAGTCTTGTCGACCTCAAAACGGCCATCATAGTCAGTAGCAAGTGAGTATCGCACCTGCCCTCCAAGTCCAAGGTCAGGGTCTTGTGTGTCCAACCAGGCAATGACAGTACCCACTGGAAGGTCTTCTAGTGCACGGGCACTGACGACGCTTGGGATAAAGGCAGGTGGACAATCATTAACGTCCTTGAGTGATATTTTAAGTGTTGTTACAGAAAACTGTTGGGCTGCGCGCTCTGCTCGATCTCGTGCCTCCACTTTTAATATGAAGAAGGGAACTAACTCTCGGTCCAGCTGACCTGCAACATACACAATCCCACTGGAGCTGTTAATGCCAAACTGGGATGTGCTGGTGAGTAGAGAATACTGGATCTCCCCATTGAGACCTTGATCTTTGTCAGTAGCTTCCACTTGAATTACTTCGGTACCAATGGGAGTGTTTTCGGGAATGCGGGCTTGGTACCCACCATCTTGAAGAAACTGAGGTGCATTGTCATTTGCGTCTGCTATGTAAACTGTAAGAAGCCGCCAGGTGGATTTCTGCGGTTGGCCTAAATCGTACAGTGTGATGTTTAGAAGGTAGCGGTCAGTCCTTTCACGGTCAAGAGGAAGGAAGATGCTTATTATACCGTTCAGAATTCCAATCGTAAAACAACTGTCTGTGTTGCCATCAGCTATGGCATATAAGAGTTGTCCATTGAACCCAGTATCACCATCAAAGGCTTTTACCTGAAACACACTCATGCCAACTTCTACATCCTCACGCACAGTGATGTCCGTTGGGAAGGATTTGTCGAATTGAGGTGATTGACGGTTGACAGAGAACAGGTCAATAAAGCCTTCTTCTATTTTGGGTTTACTGCTAGCTTTGGATTTCTTCAGAAGTTTCTCAGCTAGTCGTTGGGCTACTCTTGTTTCAGTACAACTAAAGCTCTTGGGCGGTATCTTCCCCTGCACTACTGATACGTTAACAAACATAGGATCAGAGAAGTGTTCCCCATCTGTGGCAGTAATTTTTAGATTGAAGGAGTTTTTGGGTGCCACAGTGTTGAGTGGGTGCTGTAAGGTCATGACACCAGAATCAGGGTTTAAATCAAAGTACCCTCGCTCATTCCCTGAGAGAATCTTGTATTTAACTAGCTCTAGCTCATCAATGTCTATGGCAGATATTGTGGTGATGACCTCACCTACCGGAAGGTCTGGAGAGATTATGCCAACACAGGCCACTTTCTCAAATAGTGGTTTGTTATCATTAACATTCTCTAGGTGCACAGTGACATTGACTTCACTTTCACGCCTATATGGGGAACCCCAGTCAGAAGCACGAATCACAAAATTAAAAGTCTCTAGAGATGATTCAAAGTCCAGCTCCTGTGTTGTCGTGACTGCTCCGGTGAACTGCTGCACATTAAATGGTAATGGTGTCAAGCTAGCCATGCTGTATGTAATGTACCCGTTTTCCCCATGGTCACCATCAGAAGCAGTCACCACAACAACAGTAGTGCCTACGGCAACACTTTCATTGACAAATACCTCATAAGACTGTTGAGCAAATAAAGGTGCATTATCATTGGCATCCTCAAGAATGACTCTAACCTTGACCCTAAGGTCACTGTCTACTTCTAAGACCTCTAGCTCAAATACTTTCTGTGTGAGTTGGGTGAGCCAACGTGCCGTGCTTATGACACCTGTCATGGTGTTGATACTGAAGAACCCTGAATCAGCGGAAGGGGTCAAGATGTACTCCGCATCATCTGGCTCTGGCTGGAGTTTCACAGCCTCCACAACAGTTCCAGGAGGGGCAACTTCACTCAAAAGAACCTCATATTCATCCTTCTGAAATAAGACTTCTGCCGGGGTTGGTCGTGACAGTCGTAAGTGCACCATGTGCACTGCCGATAACTTTTGAGGTGTTCCACGGTCCCGAGCCTGCAAGCTGAGGTTTAGTCCAAATGGATAGCTGTCCCAGTTGATTTGTTCTGTTGCACGAAGGACAAACTCATTAGACCCAGTCTGACTAACTTCCTCGTCCACCATTTCTTTACTTGGTACCTCTGTCCTTTCAATGCTGAAGAGCTCAAGAAGATCCCCAGCCACAATGCTCACTGTCTCAATCTCTCCATTTGCCCCGTCGTCAAGATCCTCTATGGTGATCACAGCTACGACAGGGGACTTCTCAGTCCACACAGGTGACAAGGTAACAACACTCAGTGTGGGCACATGCTCATTAATCCGTTCTACATGAACAAAAAGTTTGGCTGTACTGCTTACGCCGTTATTCCCATAGAGCTTCATTCCCCGGTCCACAGCCTGGATCTCAAGATCATACCGGCTTTGAGTGTCGACATCCAGCTTCCCACTGAGAGAAACAACTCCGCTAGTCGGGTGCACAGCGAACAGCTCCATTCGCTCCTTGAAAAAGTAATAGAACTCTCCATTCGATCCTATGTCTGCATCCGTGGCAGTGACCTGAGCTATGCTGGTGCGTAGGGGTGTGCTTTCTGCAATGGTAACCGAATAAGTGGTAGGGGAGAAGAGTGGTCGAAGGTCATTCATATCCAACACCTGCACACTAACTTTAGTCCAGGCCTCTAGTGTATCCCCCTTAATGGAAGCTTTCACTGTCAACAAGTAGTTGTCCTGAACTTCACGGTTTAAGATGGCAGCATTCCCCCCTTTGGTTCGTATCCGCAGGAAGCAGAAATCACCCAGAGTGTACTCCTCGGCCTTGAAGAATCCTTCCTCGTCCCCAGAGGTGATGCGGTACCTCACCTCCCAGGAGTGATACTGGAGAGGGACGCCCATGCGCACCTTGCTGGCGGCATAGGTGCGGGCGGCTGAGTTCTCATAGACCGACGCATGGTACAGTGGTTGAGTAAACTGTAGGCGGGATTTTTCACCTTGGCAGTGGCCTGGAGGCAGAGAGAACAAAAGCAAGAGGGCCAATTGTAGGAGAATGGCCCATATGCCTGCCCAAAGGGCCATGCTCACTGCCATCCCATCACCAAACCCATCCTGGAAACAGAGAGAGAAAAAAAAGAGAAAAATGCATTAGGCAGAGCAAATGAAATGACAGCACACAACCTGACCTTTCATATCTAAAGCTCAGAGGTCACTAGGGATCAGTCAAAAAGATCCAACACAAGCAAAGGAAGTTGTGTACCAAAGAAGGGCTGGTGCAACCGCAAGCCGAATGACATCACTACCCAGGTCTCAAAATGGACACTGACACACAATTATATGCTACAGAAAAACCAGGAGGATGCAATTCAGGAAAATTCACTTACACACACAATCCACACAGAAGAAGAAGAAAAAAAGCGGGAGAATGCAAGTCAGGAACAAAATAATTATAGAGAACGCAAAATCAAAAATACAACCCGTCACACACACACACACACACAATATGACATGGTTTAAAAAAAAAAAAAAAACTCTTGAGAAAGGACAAAATGTTGTGGATTCAGCACTATACTGGATATGATAAAGTGCTGCTGGAGAGGAAATCGGTGTGTGTGGGTTTACTTAGCTATACTTATCTAACAAAATAGTCCCAAGAACTATTAGCTGAATCTGAAAGCTTTGGGTACATAAATTGGAAAAATGATTCATAAATCCAATAAATACATTTTTGAAGGTAAGGTTTAGGGTAAGTTATAATTAGCCAAAACAATAGCAGTCTAAAGTACTTTCTCAATTGGTATTGTTTATGAGTTTGTGTTTGCAAGTAAGGCATTTTGCGTGTGTGTGTGTGTGTGTGTGTGTGTGTGTGTGTGTGTGTGTGTGTGTATGGTAAGTCAACTATTGTTGTAGACACTGATTGTTTTGTGTGTGTCCTGTGGGACAGTTAGGATGTGTTCCAGTCCAAAACACCAGTGCCAACACTGACCTTACCATGCACATACACACACTCACACACAGTGTCCAACTTTTGCCCACACAAAAACACGCATGCATACACAAAATATACTGTACACACAAAGATTGGAGTTGCTGTGGTCAGCCCACACATGACTCAGCACACACAAACACACACACATCCCTTTCCACCTCTAATGATATCCTACATCACACTCACCAACTCAGTCCCACAAATTGGAAAAGACACACACATATACACACACATAAAATGCAGAGATCAGCTTATTTTATTTCTCTCGGTTCTTTCTCTGTCACACTCCTTTTCTCTCTTTTTGTGTCCACATACACTGACAGACAGGCGGTCAGATTAAAACCAGCAGGCATTTTGGAGCAGTCAAGGTTCAGTACGCAAACACCATCTTGTCTGCTCTAAAGCCTTGTTTAAACTGACCAAATCTCAGGCTCAGCTGGCCGGAGACTTTACACAACAAAATAAAAATGCATATCATAAGCCCAACACAAACACGGCAGTGCATACTGTACACTTAAACACTATCACAGATACATAGCTAAAACAAAACAAAAAAAGATATTCAAAAACATTTTCTGAATGTTCAGTTCAAATAACACTGTGAGAATGTTTATCAAATATTAATAACATTTTCATTAACAATATGTGAAACATTTTACAATCTTTATGTAACATTAGCCATTTTTTTTAATTTTATGAATGTTAACCTAGCATTTCTGAAAAAGTTCACTCAGCAAGATGTGTTGAATATGTTTTATGATTTGTAATCATAATTTTTTTTCTTTTGTCAAATTAACTTAAATCATTTATGTAGTTCAGATGACATAATATTTTGAGTTTCTGGTGATTAAATCAATCTCCTTCATTGTATTAACTCAATTTTTCCATTTCAATGAACTTAAAATTTTAAGGCAACCAGGTTACTTATTTTTTAAGTTAAACCAACAATTTTTTTACAGTGTACATAATATACAGCTTAATAAAAACATTACTATGATCATTTGTTAAACAATAATTATAATAATAATTAATTATATTATTAGAATTGTTATTAGAACTACACAAATTTTGTAATATCTTTTTTAGCAGTAGCAATCAGACCTTCAATATGAGCCTACACTGATAATGTTTAACTAACTTTTCACATAACATAACGTGAGAACTTTAATCAAAAACTAAAAACATCATTAGAACGTTCATTATCAACATTTTAAAAATGACACAATCTTTATGTAACATTAGAATGTTCCTACTATTAGGTGAAAAAAAAAAAACATTCACAACTCAGTACAGGTTATTGATCATACTGTATCCCACAGCGACACACACACACACTAATTAACTACAAAAAACACCACACAATATCAATAAAAGGCCATTATCCACATAAGCACAAAACATTATCAATACATAAAGCCATTATGACAAGCCATTGTCAATTCAATTGCACACTAAAATAACTACATGACACATATTTCATGCAGTCACGCAAACATAAACAAAACATACAGTATGAGTGTGAGCCAGGCTTTGCAAAATGCAGTGCGGAAACATTGACGAACTCGGGATTCATAGCTCGTTCACATATGACAAATACATGCTATAAAACTAAAACTGCAATGGAAAAGGTCACGCTTTTTGTTTTCTTTTCTAATGGAAAATATTTGTAAGCGTGTTTATCTGCTGATATTTTGTTATCTGTAGACTGCATTATAATCCATTCACTGACAGCTCTGTGTTTAAGAAAAGCTGCAGCGCTCCACTGCGTCTGAATGCGTGTGCGTTACGTGACAACCAATCCAATATCCCGAGAAACAGAGAGGAAGTGATGTAGAACAAAGCGCATTTCCATAACAGAGAGAATTATAAATGACAAGTGTGTGTGTGATATGTTCTGATATCTATAGACCATGATGCCAAGATCCTTTCACTTCAGTTCCGCGGTTAAGAAAAGCCGGACTGACGCACTCCTTCTAAATGCCTGTAATGTGTATTAGTGCTGTCACAATACCAACATTTCAGTAGTTGATACCAATGCCAGAAAAATGTTGTCGTGGGAGAGATTATGACCAATTAGATATCAAATCACCATCTAATAGGGTGTTTCCTTGCGTTATAAAGGGCCATATGAAACATCTCATCAAAAGTCCCAGACAGCAAACTGACATTGAATCAACGTGGAAACGACGTCTCTCATGACATTGAAACAACGTTGATTTTGCTCATCGAATTAACGTTGAACCAACGTCAGACGCGGCATTCTTCAAAGCTAAATGAAAATCGAAAATTGGTTTGCTTTCATAACGTTGAAACAACGCGTTGATTTCAAGTTGATTTTCCGTTAGTTTTGAAAGAATGACGCGTCTGACGTTGGTTCAACGTTAATTCGATGAGCAAAACAATGTCAGATCAACGTTGTTTCGATGTCATGTTTCCACGTTGATTCAATGTCAGTTTGCTATCTGGGGTTAGCGCAGAAGCTAGCTTAGCGTAGCATTTTGAAATTTTCAAGTGAGTTTTTACATTCAAAACAACAACAAACTAATTAGTTTTGCTGAGCTATGCCTAGCATCCGTAAAACACACGTTTTCGAACAGGCAACACAAATTTCCACCTCTTGGCATCCAAGAACACAGGATAAAGGGGATGTTTGGCATGGAGTACTTACTTACTAAAACCTTGTTTGTTATTTAAAGAGCTTAGTCAGTCAATGACTTCACAGACAGTGTTTCTGCATGAAGATCCAGACTCTGGTTTCAGACAGGCCTCCAAGGCACCATAACGTCACGTTTAATGATCTAGAACAAATTCAAGTGAGCTTTAGACATAACCAAGTGAATATTTTATGACTATAATGCTTGCTTCTCAAGAATGGACATTTTTAAATGTATTTACTGTCAGCGTTGCCATTATTCATTACATCAACTCACACTTTGAACGAACAGGATTCTGGGATATCATAGGCAGCAAAGGACGCATCTTTCAAAAACTGACCAGATGAGGCCATATCTATTAAAAATGTTAAACATTAAAGCTGATACTAGTGCATTTAAGTGTTTTTGTGCTACTGTTTGGGTTTTTTATCTATGTATGACAACAAATCCAATATTCTGTCTCTTGATGGAGAACAAATGGCCATTTCCAAAACAGAGAGTTCTGATGAACTATGTGTGTGTGGTTGTTTTGGTGTCATTAATTGGAGCGGGATCTTTATTGCTGCTGGCATTGGTTTCTGTAAGCGTCCAGCCAGTCTGAGCCAAAGACCTTCCCACACACACACACACACTGAGCTTGTTATCGCTGTCCATTTATCCGCAGCATGTGTGAAGAAAGCAGGGAGTGTGTTTGTGTGTGTGTGTGTGTTTGAGGGGACGTTTGTCATTTGGTGGTCCCTCATGCAATCATGCAACCTGCAGAAGCAGAGCAAAAGCCCTCAGAGAAAAAGTGAGCGAGAGAGAGAAGGACAGTGAGTTCAAAGCTACCAGCGAAGAGTGAATGTATTATGCATAAGAATAATACAAAGAAAGGCAGAACAAGTGTGCGTTTGTGTGAGAGGAAAGTTGTGTGATTCCCTCTCATCCGGTCCGTTTATTATGCATCACTGTGGTGTGCCGAGTTAAGTTGTGCATTTTTATGTCATGAAATGTGTTGCGTTCAGGTCATGGTCACCCTTACTTTCACTTTCCCTGGCACTGACGATATTTATCCATAATTTATGACACAGCGCCTTCCTGCCATTAGGCCGTGTGTCCACCAAAGCGTTTTTCCACGCCCCTTGCGTATGTTCAATTGTTTTCAATAGGAGAGCCGCGTTTTTTAAATGCCAAGAGCGTACCGAGGCGCTGAGCGTTTTTTTCACGCTGAAGCGCCGAGCGCCCTGCGTTTTTACTGGTCGCTGGGAGTTGAAAAATGTTCAACTTTGGATAAAACACAGCGCTCATCACTGTCACTTTTTACCCAGCCGTCCAATCACAGTGGAGGAGGGGCGGGACTAAACCACACCGACCAACTGTCACAACATTCAAACTGCTGCATATATTCTGTATCATAGCAACGAAACGTCTCAACAGAAAAAAAAACGCTGCGCTGCCAAAACGCTCTCAAGCGCCCAAAGCACGGCGTCTTCAGCAGAGCGTCTAGCATTTTCAGCTGGCTAAAAACGCTTTGGTGGACACACGGCCTTAAAGGGATACTCCACCGTTTTTCATATTAACTAAGACGAGTTGATACATCCCTCTTTCGTCGCAGTGCGTGCACTCAATCGCTCTGGCGCGAGACACTTTGATTGCACTTAACTTAACCCAGTTCATTCATTAGGATCCAAGCAGAGAATCAACCAAACACCTCCACATTTTACCTATTTAAACACAGTTACATGAGTAGTGTAACTCGACCAAGAATGGTGACACAAAATAAAACGTTGCACTTTTCTAATCGTGTAAGTGGATAACTATAATGTATGGCGGAATACCACAGCAAGGGCTTGGGAGCACTTCGACTCGGCGCATATATATCTATGGACTCGCCGCATTTACCGAATGAGATGTCGATCCCACAAAGAGGTACAGGACTGTGAAGCTTTGGGGTGTTGATGGACTTTATCATCCAGTGTATGTGTGTGAAAAAGAGAGAGATCAAAAAAAAAAAACTTTGAAACACCCGCACATAAACCAAGACTGAATACTGATATAGCTAAAAAAGGCCAATAAATCATGTCATAACTTTAAAAAGCTCTTAAGGTGATTTCATTCCACATTAGCAAAAACTGGCAGGCGAAAATGTCCATAGTCTACTATCAATTGTGTAGAGATGAATGAAGCATAGATCACTCAGAAATTACTTTAAAACTAAGCAGATTTGGTTGGTCAGCATACATCATTCTGATGTCAAATTGTCCACTACACTATATTTCGTAATATACTCAATTGATAATAAAAGTTGGCTTTAAATCCCCCCAAAAGTATTGGTTTCATCAAAAGAATGAATCCTGTTACCTAAATATGTAACAATGAATCTATATTACTCCATGACACATTTGTTTGACCACTGAAATACCATTACTTTTCCAGTATTTCTACAATCACTAATTTGCTAATATCATTCAAGAATTGTGATTTGGTTTGAGTTATTCATTGAAACGACCAATTCAAATGAACGATTCACTCACATTTTGAGCATGTACAATGGCTTGGGAGCAGTTTTCCATCCTAACTGTTAAATCAAGTCAAGATAACACAGTTTCATCCTAAAACGTCATATAACTGACGTCTTGGGATGTCTTTTGACCATACGTCAACATTTTAGGGTACCCTTTAACGTCAGTTACATGACGATCCTGGGACGTCAACTGACGCTTTACCTTTAACGTCAGTTAGGTTTAGGGGTAGGTTTAGGTCTGGGGTAGGGTTAGGATCTGATAACGTCATCTAACCGACGTTAAAGGGTACCCTAAAACGGCGGATGTTGACGTATGGTCAAAAGACGTCCCAAGACGTCAGTTATATGACGTCTTGGGATGAGACTGCGCTGGCCAAGACCGAGACCAGCAGGGGCCAGTTGCATAAACATAGCCATTATGTTAAGACAGTGTCTTAAGAACTAGTTTGAACAACTAGCAGTTAGTTAGGGGTAATCAGTCTTGCTGTTCGGCATCAAATTAGACCAATGTACGTCTTTATGTAACTAACTTTGAAAAGTTATGAACAGTTTTGAAGAAAAAAATTGGATGACTAATTTGTAAGACTAGTCTTAGCAGTTTATGCAACTCGCCCCAGAAGAGTGTTGAGTCAGAGTCAAGACTAAGTCCACATGCTGCCAAATCTTGAACTTGGCCTTGAGTCCTTGTCGAAGAGCATCTTTTCATGGTCTTGGACTCTGGAGCATGTGAATTTGTTCTTTCCTCAGACTTGATCTTTTTCTGGTGTTGGTTTTCACTCAAACTCAACCCTATTATGGTCTCAGTCTTAAAGTCCCCCTGTAGTTAATAATTTTATCCCTTAAAACTCATCTTTTATAAGCAAAATGACATTTAAACGTTTGTTTTCCTTGAAAACAAAATCTTGATGCCTTAAAATAGCTTGAATGTAACTCTACACCCTTGCCACATTTAGTATACGTGGTTCTATGAATATGCAAATTAGCCCCACCTCCACTCTCTCACTCCAGCTCGGAGATCCACTCGTTGACGATCACACGTTGACCTGATTGGTTACAAAGTAGTTTGTGACGTCAGAAACACCAGCGATTTCAAACCGTGTTTTTGGTGCACAGCAGTTTTAAGGAGAAAATACTCAGCAATGGTGTCGACTTGTGAATTTGCACATAGTTTGTCTTAAAGCATATTAAAACACCACATAGACATATAAACAACATTAAAAGCTTGATTTTCAACACAGGGGGACTTTGACTTAAGACTTGAAAGAGCTGGTTTTGACAACAACACTGCATTGAGGTAAAGACTTGAACACTAGAAACAACAAATTCCCAATTTATATGAAATCAACAATCTCCACTAGGCTTTTTTTCCACATAAACTCCAGAATCACCAAAACTTATCAACTTATTCTCTTCAAATCAGCTTTTTCAGGCCATCATTGGACCGATTTGCAAGTCTCGTAAAAAAAGGCCCTGCAATCCGATTTTAAAACAATTAGTGGAGGAGTGACAGCCATTAGTTGCAGGGTGTGCAATGTTGCCTGTATGAATGAAAATATGTCACAACTCCTTCACTCCAGCATGAATTAACTGCCATTCGAGTTGTACAACAATTTACATTAGTTTTACAACAGAGGAGCCATGCAAATGTCCCTTCACAAATGTTAATCTTACTGCTTTAAAAGTCTGCTATTTCTTTCACAACCTTACTTTTTCCTTCTCTTGCTTTATATCTTGAGGTAAAAGTACTTTGAATAAGCCGATTTCCCAAGACTTCCTCAGTATAACAGCCGTCTCAGCTTTATGTTCGAAATTTATGTACGCATAAAGCTAAATAAAATAACATCTGTAACAAACAGAGACTGTGCAAAGAGGAACAAGAAACAATGTGTGATTCAGATGGCGTGAACATTTTTTTTTCTGTTACAGTTTCCAAAACGAGATAGTTTCTGTCATCTGTATCTCTGCGTGAATAATAGGCACAGTGTGAACCGAACCCTACCGACACGGAGGTGCGTGTGAACGCTCAAGGTTATATTAAACATCAATCACCAAGCAAGCAGACACCACATTTCTGTGTTTCTGGTCCAGCGGCTGTGTGTGTCACAAGCACACCACTCCTCCTTAGCATGTAAATCAACCTCTGTCCTTTAATTTTTATCTTTGTGACAACGTCACCACTGACACAAAAAAAACATGTTTCAAATCAAAAAGCGTGCTCAAACACACAAGGCCAAAGTAAAAAAGATTTCAGCGTACAAATCTGCACTTCACAAAAACATGACTTCTGGTGTAACTAGTAGTATTTATTAATGAGGAGTAGGAGGATTTGTATATTAAAGTTTTAAGACGCTGGTAAATATGGAAACGTAAATGTAAGCTGTCAAGATTTCAAATCGTAGCCTGGTAATACCAAACGCTGCTTTGCTTCGTAGACAGAGTCTGGCATAATTGAAAAGTGTTTTCCTTCTCGTGGGGGGGAGGGGGGCTTGTCTGAAGTATAAAATCATTAGTTACCCGTAAGCCAATCACATAACGTCTGGTTATGATGTGTGTTAATCGCCAGCTAAGCCACATCGAACTTCCACTGTATAATTCGTTACCTAGTTTTGTTGTCTTATTAACCTGATCCTCCATTACCCCTTTTCCTCCAAGAGCCGATTCGGAACCGGTGCCTGCACATGAACCAGTTATTTGTTACCCCATTTTCCACCAAGGCAGAGCTGGTGCTGGGTCGGAACCAGAGCCTAGTTTCAAAACGGTTCTTTGTTTTTCGACCACCAAAGCACCAGCTCCGAACCAGTAAAAGTGGTTCTTAAGTAGCACCAAATTATTGCTGATCTAGAAACTTGACCGCCATTTTTTTAAATACGAAAATTCACCATGACGTCACAACAATAATAGACGTTCGTCCGGGTGGCAAAAGCCAAAGCGTCCCTATGGCAACGCTAGTAAATTGCTTGGAGGGAGACACACCGTCGGCAGTAGCCTAATCTACATTTCAACAGTTGATTCAAAAACAGACGTGGTGGAAATTCAGATATCATTAGAGCTTAGATTCTTTGATCTAGAGACGTGCACTCCCAACGCACTAGACCGCGGCGCGGGACTAGATCTGATGGCCGAGTGCGAGCGGTGATGCATTCACTCAGTGTGTGCGGATTGCGGAGAATAAAACGATTCGCGGGACTCCCGCAAACTAGAAATATCTATGAATAAAACAAATAAAAACTAATACATTTGTATTCATCGGTTGCAGAAAAGCAACAAGAACAACTAAAACAAAATAGAAATGATTTGCATGGCAGAGTTTCTTTTTATAACATGACTGCAGCGATGAGCGATGTAGCCAATCACAGACGTGTGTTGATTTATTGAACGCAATGGCCAATCAGAAGCATTAACGATGAAGAAGCATTTACTCCTCGCCGCTCAAAAGAAAGTAACATAGAAAGTAATAGAAATTAACTAAGTTAGTTGAGAACGTCAGTTATATAACGACCCACGTATTAAAAATGGTTGGGTTTAAATCGGGCTCAGGCTCATGCACTTTTGACGACGTCCACTCGCTTTAACCTCCTCACCCACAGGTTCCGCTGGAGAGATTTACCTTTTTCTGAAGGAAATCGATAAAAAACCTACACCTTTTGCTGTATATCTGGTGGCGCAACCCCAAACAACATATTTTCGCCATCGTTTCAACTTTGATCAACAACAATGATTTTAACTATGTAACTGTTCAGTTGCCGGCTGGATCTCTTCAGTTAGTCAGTAGAAGCCGCTCGCGTTCTGCCACCCGGAAGTATCGCGGTGCCTATTGTTTACAAACATTCTGAAATGCCCTATAGCAGCTAATCATGCTAATAGCAGCTTGATTGTAATCTCCGTTAATGCAATTTACGGCAAGCTGCCCGGAGATGCTAGATTCGCTGTGTTTGGATATCGATGTAGGTTTGCATAAATAGTAACGCAACAACAGCCATTGTTGATGGAAGGCTTGTTCGAGATGCATCGGAGCAGCGTGGACTCATCGGAGCTGCGGGAGTGTTTGGAGAGTTTACAACTCCTGCTTTTGAATCGAATCTTTTTCGAATATTTTTTTCGAATTGCTCTCCCAGTTCGAGATTCACAGTGCCGAACCATCTCGAACAAGCCTGGTGTGTTTGTGTGTGCCGCGCAACATGAGATGTAAACAGTGATGTAAGATCTGGCTCTGTGATGGCTCTCTAGCCGGTGGAAAGATCGCACAGAAGTTACTTGAAACCTCATCAGTCGAACCAACTCCGAACCGGCACTAGCTCTAGCTCTGAACCAGCACCTGGTTCTTGTTGGTGGAAAAGTGGTTTGTGTTTCAACAGCCAAAGAACCGATTCTCGGCCAGGAAAATTGGTTCCAAAGCGGCACCAACTCTTTGCTGGACTAGAACCGTTCTTTTACCACGTCATGCTTACATTGGGGGCTAGGGGCGGGTTTAGATGTGATCTAAACATCTTTTCTGACCACAATATAGGATCGCAAAGCCAGAAGAAACATTTGCAGAAACACTATGGAGGTCCGTTGTGTTAAAGATTAAAAGACTTACATATTTCAATTGTTTTTAAAGCTTTCTTGGTACACGAGATAATCCCAAAGTAACGTTGCACTTTCTAGCTAAGACGTATGGCGATGCACACTGGGCGCTCTAGTCAGTGGTCAGTGGCAGTGGTAGTCAAACTCGGCGCTTAATGTTTATGTCACAGCTCTCAGGCTTCTGTTCGTTGATTGGCCGGCTGTTTTCAGGCCAGAGGAAAACTGAGAGACATGTCGATGTCTCAGACTGAGTACCGAAGCGAACTGAAATTGAGCGGAAATACGAAGTCTGACGTGGTCCGGCTATTCAAATGGAGCTGTGGATGAGAAAACCTGCATGATGAAATGAAACGCAGAGAAGTTTTCAGGCTCTATTGGTGGGGGACTTGATGATATAGACACAGATGTTGTTATGGATAGAAATGCGAAGTGCAGCTGGTAGTGTATCATTGTTAGAGTTGAGTTACTCTATACTGAAGTGCAGAGCGTAATGTTGACACCCGCTCTGTGATTGCTTTTAAAATGATTGCCTGTATTATAGAGCTTTTAGTATAGAGCTTGTGCTTGGTTGTGTTGTGTTATTGTAGACCAGCGATGATTGTGGATTTAGGCTAATGTCTAACTGTTAAAGAAATAATTGTGTATAACAAATTGCGGTTTTGTTCATAACTTGTGAGTCATTTAAGTCATTTATTCAAGTTTAACTTGGATTCATATTTTGCACAAATAATAATAATATTTATTTTATTTTATTTAGAACATTTTTATTTTTTTGTAAAATTAAAATCCAAAAAGATTCATTATGATTAAAATGAATTTGTCTACTGGTAAAAAAAAAAAAAAAAAAAAACAATAATATATATATATATATATATATATATATATATATATATATATATATATATATATATATATATATATATATATATATATATTAAATAGCATAAGCAATAAAAAAATAAATAAAATATTAACTCAAAATATATAATATAAAGCAGTAAGATTACCTATGAAATAATAAAGCTAAAACTAAAAAAAAATAAAATTAAATAAATAAAATAAAAATAAAGTAAAGTAAAATAAAATAAAATAAAATAAAGATTACGTACGGCGTGTTGATCTGAGCTTTGTTGTGCTGGTTGTGAACAGTGAGATTCTGTTGGATGTAAATAGATCTCGGTGTTGTTGTGAGTAGAAATCTGAGATTCAGTCACAAAGACAGTCCTCTACACACACACACACACGCATATGTGAACTGTGACACCATAAATCCCTGTATTACACACCTGTACATCTTTCCTCTCCAGGAGTCAGCAAGTCCTTACACACTACTGCGGCTTTCACCTGCACAAAAACTCAGCGTGCCAATACGTTCACTGGAATAACAATGCATTCACTATCACACACTCACACATAAACACACTTCAGACGACCTACTTCTCTCCTTTACAGAGCTGAGGCGATTGAGAGAGAGAGAAAGAGAGAGAGAGAGAGAGAGAGAGAGAGAGAGACAGAGAACTGACAGAGAATCTTCCTTCTGACCAGAAATCCTCTGAGACGTGATCCTGAGGCGGTCAGGAGAGTTAGTTCATCATACACACACACACACGCAGGGAAGGATAGCTCATATGCTGAACCCCCAGAGAGCATGTCAGCTCTGCTGTAATGGAAGAACAGAGAGCAAAAAGACAAAGATGATGAAAAAAGAGCATAATATAACAGACAGAGAGAGAGAGAGGGAGAGAGAGATCCTGAACAGCTGCCAGGATCCGTCCAAACCGTCCTTCACTGTCCCACCAAGAGAGTGACCACAGAAAGTTGTGTTGTGCATTATTGTGTTGGTCTGTTTCCTATTCTTCTGGATAATGTATCAATATTGTGTTGTTGTATTGAGTTGTTCTATTGTGTTGTACTAGTGTTGGGCTGTTTTCTGCTTCATTGTGCAGTTTTGTTATTGTTAAACTAACACAAAACTAAAATGCAAATTAGAAATGGTGTCCACTAACTGAAAGTAAAATACAAGTTAAAGTGATATATGATTTGATTTTATATCAAGCGTTTTTGTTTTATTATTATTACTTATATTATCTTATTTTTTATATATGATATATTTTACTTTGCTAGTTTCTGTAATATTTTATTTAATCGAATTTTGTTTTTATTATTACAACAAAATTACCAAGACTTATCTAACATTAACTGAAAATATAAAAATAAAAGCTATTTTAAATACAATAAACACAATAGTATATAAATGATACTGAAATGATAGCATTGTTGCATTGTGGTCTCTTTTTTGTGCTGTGTTGTGTTGGGATAGTGGGATTCGAGTTTCAAGAAAAGAGTGAGAAGAGCACAGGGAACGAGGGAGTTATAAGGAGGAGAGAAATGGTGTGATAAAAGAAAATGAGAGCAGAGGAAGGATCTGAATGTGACAAGGAAAGAAAAAAAGGAGCGAGAGATGACCGAGAATGAGTGAAGGAAAAGAGGAATGAGAGCAGAGAAACCACACAAGAGGGTACCAGAAAGAGAAAGCACTACTATTTCTTGTAGCAGGAGACGTTTTTCTTCTTCATTTGCCCTGCAGTAATGAAATATTGCAGTGTGTGTGTGTGAGAGAGAGAGAGAGAGAGAGCGAGAGAGAGAGAGAGAGAGAGAGAGAGAGAGAGATATGGAAACGTGTTTGACTGCATAAGCACGCACAAACTCACTGGAGGAATTCTCCTTTTGTGTTTTTAATTGTGGTCACCAGAGGCCTCATTGGCTGTTATCACAGCTCTGCTTATTGGCTGACAAAACACTGTTGTGATTTGATTGGCCCCCTGAGAGACCCCGGCAACAGACCACGCCCACTTTCCGTTAGGAGCTTGTTATTATGCAGAATCTTCACGCTGTGAGATCAAAGTTGGCCTGCACATAAATTCCCAAGCAAATTTACCTTTCACACTGAGTTTGTGTGCAATATTTACATCTTATATGCATTTCATTAGCATTCGCCTTTCAGAGCGCTGCCTTAAAATCAAGGATTTGCTTCTGGAAATTTGCCTAAAATGTGTCTGCGTTATAATGAGCTTAAAAAAAAATCAGACTGTAATTTTCGTAATTAATAACTGCAAGCTGCTCTGTTTTTCTAGTTTCTCTCTACTTCTTCCTGTCAAATTATTTCACTCTATTTCTTAAAGAAAAATATTAATGTGGAGTAAAAATCTTACAAAAACATACTTAATATACAGCAGGTGTGGAACATTTGTGCTGCTGTAGATGAAGAAAATAGAGTAATTAAGGACTGAAGTTGATTAATGTCATTAACCTCTGCAGAGAGATTTTTTTAAACCACCAGATAAAAAAAAAAAAGGTTTGTCTGGACAAAATTTGATGTTCGCTAAAAAGTTTAAAGTAGTTTTAAAAGCTTGAAATTGGAAGGTTTTAAGGTCATGCTGTCTATCGAATTTAAGGACAGACCAATGGATTAATGGATGAAAGGATGGCCAGAACAATGGATGGATGGGAGGATGGACATAACAATGGCTGGAAGGATGGACATAACAACGGATGGATGGAACAACGGACATAACAATGGATGGAGGGAAGGATGGACAGAACAATGGATGGAAGGATGGAAATAACAATGGATGGAAGGATGGACATAACAACGGATGGATGGATGGATGGACAAAACAACGGATGGATGGAACAACGGACATAACAATGGATGGATGGAAGGATGGACAGAACAATGGATGGAAGGATGGATGGCTGGAAGGAAGGATGTACATAACAATGGATGGATGAAAGGATGGACAGAACAATGCATGGATGGACAGAACGGATGGCCAGAACAATGGATGGATGGAAGGATGGACATAACAATGGATGGATGGATGGACATAACAATGGATGGATGGATGGATGGATGGATGTAAGGATAGATGGATGGACAGAAAGATGGATGGATGAAAGGATGGACAGAACAATGCATGGATGGACAGAACGGATGGCCAGAACAATGGATGGATGGAAGGATGGACATAACAATGGATGGATGGATGGATGGACATAACAATGGATGGATGGAAGGATGGATGGAAGATTGGAAATAACAATGGATGGATGGAAGTAAGGATGGAGGAATGGACAGAAATATGGATGGATGAAAGGATGGCCAGAACAATGGATGGATGGAAGGATGGACAGAACAATGGATGGATGGATGGACATAACAATGGATGGATGGATGGACAGAAAGATTGATGGATGAAAGGATGGCCAGAACAATGGATGGATGGACAGAACGGATGGCCAGAACAATGGATGGATGGAAGGATGGATAGAACAATGGATGGAAGGATGAAGATGGACAGAACAATGGTTGGATGGATGAAATGATGGACAGAACAATGGATGGATTGATGTATAGAACAATGGATGGACAGACGGACAGACGGATGATGGATGGCTGGATAGAATGATGGATGGATGGGAGGATAGACAGATAGATAGAAGGATTGACAGATGGATGGGTGATGGAATGAGATGAATGGATTGATGGATTGATGGATGGATGGATGGATGGATGGATGGATGGACGGACAGACGGACGGAGGAATGGATGGACGGACAGAGGAATGGTTGGATGGAGGAACGGATGGATGGATGGAAGGATAGACTGATGGAAGGATAGACTGACGGATGGGTTGATGGGTGGACAGAGGAATGGATGGATGGACGGAGGAATGGAACCTCAGATGGTTAAATAATTGAACAATTTTATTTTTAGGAATGGATGGATGGATGGAAGGATAGAAAGATGGATGGGTGGACGGACGGACGGACGGACGAATGGAACCTCAGAACACACCCTATTCACACTTATTTATCTAGATATGTTTTTGTACATGTCTATTGCTTTGGCAATACTGTGCTATTTTACACATTCATGCCAATAAAACACATTTGAATTGAATTGAATTGGAATGGATGAATATCTCTAATTCAGTTCTCAATATGACTAGTTGCAAAGTTACTAAAAAGTAAATCTACCAGTTACTCAACTTAACTAAATCACTCTGTCAGCTCTTTTACAAACAAAATAAGCCATTCCATTTTACCATGGCAAGAGATGTTCTTATGGTTTACGGCACAATCTTAATACATATATCATTATCATATGAATCGAAGTAGAGGATGTATTGATATTTTCTGACTCAGAATCTATAAAGTACGCTTATAACGGCGTCTCATTATAAACACACACAGAGACACAGAAGCTTCCCCTCCCAGTGCGTCATGGGAAATCTCAGCCCCCAGCGGATCAGATTCCACCTCCTTTCCCTCGCTTTCTTTCTTTAGTCCAATCTCTACTTCTCCCTGCTATCTGATCCTCCCTTTGTTACTGCCACTGCGAGCAACTGAAATTTCACACGCTTGTCAAATCACACTTATGCACTTCACACAAACACGACACTTCATATAAAGTCTTGAATAGTCATGACTAAATACATTTATACACTCCAGTTCTGTGATGTTTTATGTACAAACGCATCTAAATGAGGACATGGCTCAGACTGATATACAAATAATGCAGCTATAAAAAACTCAAACTAAATCAAATACAAATCCTAAACCTAAAAGAAAACTTTTTTTTACAATACATTATTAATTTATGATTAAAACCGTCTCCAAAGGGGGTTTTAGTCTGATTTACTTCACTGCTTATCCTCAAACTTATAACTGAATCCACATCAAAAGGCTGATATGCATGTGATGTATTAAAAGTTCCAGACTGTCTTGATTAAACACCAATAACATTTTGAAATCATACATCATTAAAAGGGAACAGTACATTTATGAAACCTTTTGACATTCAGTAACTCAAGCCGCACACGCGTACACACAATGTGGACAGTTTCCATACGTGTGATCGCAAATAGCTCGTGCACACACACACACACACACACAGTGAGGATATCTGGTAAGTTCATTACATATAATGGAAAGGCTGCTGCGGTAGTTAGTTGTAGAAAGAGTATCAATTACATTCAAAAACAAATGACACACACACACACACACACAAGGTCTATCTATGTCACGTCTGCTCTGAACACCCAAATAACCTGAGGCTAAAGTAAAATATCTCAATCATTTAGCTTATTATAGTCAACAGTCTGCAATATCCATTAAACCGCCCATGTGTGTGTGCGTGTTAACAGAATGACAGTCCAGCTGGTATTGAACTTTTCATGTATAAACCTAACACTAGGCAAGAAGAAGAGAAACAGATGAGAAAGGAGAGAAAAGGTCGCAGAGTTGGACTGAACAACTGATCTAGCTCGTAAAAAATCTGATTATGAATGCAATATATACGTCTTTTCCATTCATTTTCCCCACAGGGATTTATACATAAAAACCAACCAGCTCTGAAGTGAATCAGAACATTACAAACTTTGATTCTTAAGTAAAAAATCTTACAAAAGGCAAATGATTGTGTACATAAATCATCTGATTAATAAATGAAATATGCATGCCAAGTAACCAACACAAGTAGTCCAATGCAAACATACATTATAGAGTATATAAGTGATGGGAGAAGGAATATTAGGCTGCTGTCACTTTAAGAGTGAATACGTTTACTTTCTCAACTGTTTACTTTCACTTAAGACATAACCTATGCGTCTTCTAGGGCTGTCAAACGATTAATCGGGATTAATCACATCCAAAATAAAAGTTTGTGTTTACATAATATATGTGGGTGCACTGTGTATAATTATTTTGTGTGTGTATATATATATATATATATATATATATATATATATACACACACGCATGTATATTTAAGAAAAAAAATATATAAAATATTTAAATTTATATATAATATAAATTATATATAAAATTATATATAAATCTATATACATTATATATACATGAAAATATTTCTTAAATATACATGTGTGTGTGTGTATTTATATATATATATATATATATATATATATGAAGAGTTCAGATGCAAAAGCCTCTAAATGCCATTTGAAATTTTCTTCTTTAATGATGATTTTTATCAAACTTGTATATTTAAGTTCAGTAATTTCACTTAAATAACAATTAATAGGTAATTATCATTGCCATTTAAGTGAAATCACTGAACTTAAATATACAAGCTTGATAAAAAATGATCATTCTAGAAGAAAATTTCAAATGGCATTTAGAGGCTTTTGCACCTGAACTCTTCATATATATATATATATATATATATATATATATATACACACAACATAATTTTACACAGTGCACCCACATATATAAATGTAAACACAAACTTTTATTTTGGATGTGATTAATCGCGATTAATCGTTTGACAGCCCTAGTTTCTTCACATTTGGCGATTGGCTAGTGTTAATTTTAGGGCCTTTACACACATATATTATATATCAATATTGATATATAAATCAAACTCATTATCATATCACATCTTACTCTCATCTTGTCGCTGCTCATTTGCATGAACTTAAACTCAATCATGCTCTTAGACACAATCTCATTAAGCTGGCGCGCAAGTCAGAAATTGGGATTCTCATGTACGAATGCCCCATGAGAAAGAGAGTTTTTGGTTTTCTACTTTTTTTGATAAATATCTGTCTCCACAAGAACTCATTCAGTCTGACTGTATTTGTCTTGAGGTTAAAGGGTTATCAGTGAAGGGAGCACACTCAAAAAGTGAGCAGCGTTTCAAAAGACATCTCTAAATGTCACACACACCCGCGCGCACACACACACACACACATTGTATGTCAAGAGGAGGACTGGTAAATCACTTACTATAAGCAGGTCGCCTATGTAACTCAACCCTCCACAGAACACACCCTGTTAACCTCCAAACACACAGAGACAGACAGTCTATACATAGACCAGACATTACAATACGTTTACACACACCAGAAGTCAGACGAATATTAAGATGGTTGGCAAGACTCTGATTGACTCGTCTCGCGTTCTCTCTCAAGAGAAAAAAATAATTAAATACATTATGCACAGGCACACTAGATTCATTTTGTCTTCGGCCACGGGACTACTCGCAATTATTTATTTTTTGAGACGTGAGGAGGCCGAGTTCAAGTTCTTCCATCTAATCAGAAAAGTCAATAACTGTATTTTTCTCTTCTTGCTGATTGTAATTACGTTTGGGCACTTCTGTTTTTGGCTTTTGTGCCAGCGGTCAGCAGTTTGGAGGCTAATGATTGGCCGGAAGACCGATTTATAAAAGAATCAATGATTTGAGTCATATAAATCTTTAAAAAATAATTGGTTGAAGCAGTTCACAAATCAGACCAAACGATTATTGGAGTCTCTCTCACAGGTTGTCTGAAATCATAATGACATAAAAGAACCAATTAGCATGATTATTAACACCAATTCATTAAAATGAGTCAGACTTACCAACACTAATGAATATTGACTCTAAAATGACAACTAATTGTTAATTGAAACAAGAAACAATTCGTTGAAATGAGTCAGACTTCATTGACTAGTGTAATAGTCAACTAACCTGTAGCTAAGGAATGGCCAGAGTTCAGTAGATGGCATAGTGGAAGATGATTGGCCAGTTGAGTCAAATCCTTTAAAAGAATCATTTGAATCGTTTTACAATTCAGAGTGAATGATTCTTAGGCCCTGTTTACACCTGATGTGTTTTGGTGGATCGGATCACAAGTGGATGACGCTAAATACAGGTGTAAACGGGGTCTAAAATATGTTGAGCTTGTACACTATCGACCACTTCCAGAGGTAGTCGAAAACTCCGCCTTTGACTTAATACATAAATATTATGAGAAGGGGACAAGCCAGACTGACTTTAAACTTTGTCAGCTCAGCTGCAGACCCAAGTTTGGTTTAAAGACGAAAGGCAAGCACAATGTTCTCTCACCATTCCTGCTTTCTAACACACACTCTCAGCGGGAGTCTTGTGACTGTCAGAGGAGAAACAAAAGCTGCTGCTCTTCATCTGTTTTTCCATCATCGCTGGGTCACGTTCATTTGTTAAACAGCCCGTACATTTACCCGGCCTTAGACCCTCCCCTCAAAGATGAAAGTGGATGAAACTGGACAAAAGAGGTGTAAAAGGGAACGTGTCTCCCTTGTGATCCGATCGACCAAAACACATCTTAATGCTAGCTCTAAACAGAGACTTATGTCGAGTTCAGACTGCACGATTTTCAAAGTAGTCGAGTCGCTGTTCTTTTCACACTGCATGACTATCTTGGCCAGCATTCAGTCACTGCTGTGTTTACACTGCACAATGGATCGGCGATAGAAGGTTTCACACTGCATGACCAATAGGAAGAATCGCTGACAACTCTGTCAAACACGCTGCGTGCAAAATCTAATATTGTTCTTACTAAGAATTTTTTTGTTAAACTTACTTAAAATGTCTTAGTAATATGTAATGTTTGCATGCTATGCCTTTGTTACTCAGAGAAACCTTGTAAAGATTACTTGACTGTTTTGAGTACCATTTTGCCCACTCCCCAGACATAGCCATTGGTGGGGCAAATGGTTTATAAGGCAGGGCAATTCTTAATAGACTTTTCACTAATTTCTTCCACTTCTGCAGCCATCATTCTTCTTAATATTTAAGATGACTATGTCAAGATGAATGTCAATTCACCTACAAATTTTGGGAGAGCATCAAAATTCTTTAGTTGACTTGTTGATTTCCCTTTTCTTCCCATTATTGTGATTAATGTCCCCTTTGGTTGGGCACTTGGAATATATATACACACTGTAAAAAAATATTGTTGGTTTAACTTAAAAAATGAAGTAACCTGGTTGCCTTAAAATTTTAAGTTCATTGAAATTGAAAAATTGAGTTAATACAATGAACGAGATTGATTTAATCATCAGAAACTCAAAATATTATGTTATCTGAACTACATAAATTATTTAAGTTGATTTGACAAAAGAAAAAAATGTTTTATATCTATATATATATATATATATATATATATATATATACACACACACACACACACACATTGTTTTAATGATTTAATTAACCATTAGAATTTTTTTGCAGTCTCTTGTAAGTATAACCCAAATAACGATAGCAAATAAAATTGTAATGGTAAAATAAAGCCAAAAATAGAAAAACAAATTAATTAATTTTATTCATGCCGCAATGCAATTAAGTTTTGCTTAATGAAATTAAGCCAACGAGTTTGCATAATAAAATTAAGTAAACTGAACTAATTGGTTTTACAGTGTAAGTACTTTCCCAACAAACACATGAGATGTGACAAGGAAACAACGCGACATCACACGTGCAAGAACTTGTGGTACAGCTCAGATGAAACGTCAGACACGGGTGCTCCTGCTAAATTTCTAAAAAAAAATGTTCTTCCATTTCTTGGGTCTTTTTCTGAAACAACGCCATGTTGATATGTGATCTATAACTCCTCCTCGAACTCCCTGCTGCTCTGTATCTTGCACTCTCATTGGCTGTCCGTAATTGCTGATGTAGTTTTCAGTCAGAACACTTTTCACACAGCAGGATTTTGAATCGCCAACAGGTCCAAATATTTAGCATGCCAAATATCTCACGGGCATCGGCGACTCGTCAGCGATTCTCTCAGATCGCGTCTGTGCTCATTCACACTGCGTGATTGTCACTTGCGTGAACGAGCGTCGATTGGCCTGTGATTTCAGTCATTTGTCGGCGATTTCTCAAAACCTGTCGGCGAGCCAAAATCGTGACTAAAATCGTCATAAGGCGAATTTGACTGATCTAATTTTGAGGTAAAAACTCACTCTAAAATTACATAAAATAACCAATTTTTATCTTTAAACGACTAATTAAAAACAGTTTTAAAAAACAATTTGTCAAAATGAGTCGGACTTCAAACACGATTGACAAAGTCAACAAAATCCGTAGCTAATGATTGGCCAACGTTCGGCAGATTCATGGCAGATGATTGGCCGACTGTCAGCAGATTTTTAGCTTCGAATGACAGTCCAGCAGTCATCGGATGCCGCGTGCTGATTGGCCTGAGCTCTTAAGATCTGCAGTCGATGATTGGTTGACTTGCGGCGTAGCAAGTTGATGACAGCATAGTGCCGTTTAAACGAACCTACTCTTTCTTGTCTTTCTTTTTTAATGGAAGGTTCGGGGTCATGCTGTTCAAGTTCAACCAGTAAATTTCAGGAAACCTCCACAGACTGCCTGTATTTTTCATCCGTGTCAGGATGAGGTTTTTATATAAGCCAAGTGCGGTTTTGAACCCAGATATCTGGATACATCGGGTGCTGACAGATCCAGACATTGTATTTCACAAGTGTAGACTGTGAAACTGCTCGAATAAATGGAGTTAAAACTAGCAGAACGACGTGCTTTTCTGATTTCTCCTGATGTGTTTACAGCGGCACTTCTAAAAGCCCTCAGAAATTGATCAACACACTTAAGTGGACGCCAGTGCTCTAGTTCTCACACAAAGACACACACTCTGTGACATCCAAGGACAAACCCCAATCCAAGACAAAACCAGGCTATTTTACGAAAGCACGTCTCAAGGACAAAAGGCTATTTCCCACCTGCAAATGGACACATGCGCTCCCTCACGCCGTAGAAAAATAACTCAACACAGGTCAGTTTAAGGGCTAGTCTACCCATCCACTTTATCTGAGAGATTAAATTCACTCTCTTCCACACAAAAACACTCACTTGTCCTCCGTTTACACACTCACACACCTATGAGTTGTGAAATCCCCAGCATCTTTTAAAGCTCTATTAAACACAGTTTAGATTCATCATAGTCTGATGCTGGCACAGAATAACCCTTTTATATTCATATACCAGACATTAGGCTCGGAGTAATGAGGTTCGGAGACGCATATTATCTGAATGTTTCAAGGACAGGGTAAAGAAACCTGGTCTAATACGATTCATTAACATGAAATTAGGCAACAAGATAAGGCCATTCAGTTCATCTAGGAAGAACGTTCTCTGAGGGGGTTGTTCCTAGCAGCCAACTACGTTTATAAATTAAATATTCAATGACCGTAGAGCTGACGAGCGCTGTAAAAAGCTACAAACCACAAGATATTTTTCCTCAGGTTAGAGATTTGTCATAAAATCGATTCGGACTGCATTCAATTAAAAGAAATTATTCTAATGGTTTAACATCTCAGATTCTGTTTGGGTGAATCTCACAAAACAAGAACAAGTACATGTCACATTTTAACTTAAGAAATAAGAAAAATGAAGCTTGTTTTATGACCGTTACATTTTTATTTTGCATTGTGATGACTGGTTTTATCGATTTGTGGGTAAAATAACCTTGCCAAGCTTATGTAACAAAATAAACTCTATATAATTTCAGACTACACTCCAATATTCAATGTTAAACAAGCTTAAACAATGAAATCAACATAAATTAAACAAATATGTAGGCTACACTTGGAGGAAAACATGGATGCGTTAAAATTAAGACACTGGAGAAACTGAAATGCAACACAAAAGTCCAATTCACCCGTGCCGCACTGATCCAAGAACACTTGCGCAAGTGTCTCAAGTCTCGGGACAGGGCCATGACCAGGGATTTTCTTTTAAACTAAGTGGGTGGTGTGACATCCACACAAAAAGCGCGTCAGATCAGATTAAGGAAGGGTAGCAACAGAAACCCGTTTATGGCCTGGCGAGCCATTTCACATTGAGTTTTTGTTTTGTTTTTTGTCACACTCTGGCTTTCAAAACCAGGCACAAATTGGGATGCCGCAACTTCTGATGGAAATCCTGGATCTTCTCCAAAAGTGAAATCTCAGACTGGATCCACTCTTGCTCTGTTCATTTGGATGGAGTCCTAAAAGAAGAGCCTACGGGCGGTAAACAAACTGATGCTGCCACAAACACACTGAATGAGACGGGTCATCAACACACATTCATTACTTTACTGTATATTAGGACCATTAGGAATATATAGGATCCTACTCTGGAAATTGCACAGCTATTAAAGGGTTAGTTCACCCAAAAATGAAAATTAAGTCATTAATTACTCACCCCCATGCTGTACCAACCCCGTAAGACCTTCGTTCGTCTTCGGAACACAAATGAAGATATTTTTGAATAAATTTGAGAGCTGTATAACTACCACATTGGCTGCCCAAGGGACTGCCTCTTGACGGCCCAGAAAGTCAATGAAGAAAATGTTTAAATATCCCAAGTGACTACCGTGGCTCAACTATATGTTTATCAAGCGACGAGAATACTTTTTGTGCGAAAAAACAAACAAAAATAACGAGTTTATTCGACTATTTCTTTTCTTCCTTGTAGGCCAGAACGAGACTTCCTTAGATTTCCACGACGCATGCCCGAGAATTGCGATCTGAAGTAGTTGAAAAAGATATCAATTCTCGCGCATGCGTCGTGGAAATCTAAGGAAGTCTCGTTTCTGGCCTACAAGGAAGAAAAGAAATAGTCGAATAAACTCGTTATTTTTGTTTGTTTTTTTGCACAAAAAGTATTCGCGTCGCTTGATAAACATATAGTTGAGCCACGGTAGTCACTTGGGATATTTAAACATTTTCTTCATTGACTTTCTGGGCCGTCAAGAGGCAGTCCCTTAGGCAGCCAATGTGGTAGTTATACAGCTCTCAAATTTAATCAAAAATATCTTCATTTGTGTTCCGAAGACGAACGAAGGTCTTACGGGGTTGGTACAGCATGGGGGTGAGTAATTAATGACTTAATTTTCATTTTTGGGTGAACTAACCCTTTAAAAAAAAAAAAAAAAACCTGTGTTGCTTGTATCGGCAAATAGGGCTTGACATTAAAGGGGTGGTTCAGAATTTTGGACATTGTGCCATTTAGCCTTAGTGTTATTTATCACTGAAGACAGTTTTCAAAAAATTTCATCCAGACGTTCCAGTTGCATAGTTCGCCGGTGCTAAGCTAGCACGAGTCAATGGTAACTGCTAGCCTGTCATTAAAAACAGTTTTACCCACTCCACGGTACACCAAAAGTATATAATATAACATTATTCTCTCAACAGACATTTACATTAAAAGTTTGGCGCTATAATTTATTTGCTTTTGGTGTACCTTGGAGTGGGTAAACTGTTTTTAATGACAGGCTAGCAGTTACCATTGACTCGCGCTAGCCTAGCACCGGCGAACTATGCAGCTGGATCGACTGGATGAAAATCTTTGAAAACTGTCTTTAGTGATGCATAACTCTAAAGGTAACTTGGAAATGAGGCCCGATGTGAAAAATCCTGGACAACCCCTTTAACACCCACCAAATACGAGTGGATTTCAGAAGTGGCGTGTAACTCAGTCTCTCCTACTAGACACTTTGGCGGGTTGAATTATATACAATATATACGTACATAGTCTCCCCTCACTCACTTGTTTAATTGACACTTGGGCTTGGATATCGGCGTGGGATTGCGCTTAATTTTACTAATTCCTGCAGATTTTATGGTCACACCCAAAGTGTACGTACATAAAGCCGCCTCTCAGTACTAAATTGACTTCTGTTTCGCTGCTTATTGGACTTAAACAGTCAAATACACACAAAATAATGTCAAAATGGCGGACAGTTATGCTTGAAGTAAATGTAAACAGTTGAGAAAGAAAACGCATGTGTAACAGTATATTAGATCCGTGTGTCAGGTCTTAAAGTGACAGCAGCCTAATAAACCTGCTGCCAAAATATGCGATAACATTAAACATATCTATATGTCAGTTTTTCTCCCATGGTATTCTGCCTGACGTTCTAATGACGTTCTACTCAGGGCTGTTCAAATTCCCAGTTTACATGTTATAATTACAAGCTCTACGAGGATGATAACGGTATTTACAAGTTGAAATCTCATAATTAGGGTAATTACAACATGACGTGAATGCACCTGTAGTGCAATTGATTTATCCCCATATCATATAAGTGATTTGATTACCAACAACATAATCTGATCACACTACCTAATTTGGCTCCCTTAATTGCTTGAGATATGAGGTAGTCAATGGTTCAATCTTTAAATTAACTCAAGGGTTTCGACTACTTTTCTAGCAGGTGGAACATCTGATTATGAACTCTCAGCATATTTCCTCAGGGAACAGGACATAACATGAGTTTTGGTCATGATTTCTGTTTTGTACACATTGAGGAATGAGTCTTGCTATACTTTATAAAAATTTGTTAACAACATTAGTTAACATGAACTAACAATGACCAACACTTAAAGGATTTATTAATCTTTGTTAATGTTAATCTCCACATTTGCTACTACATATTTATGTTTGATCTGTTAACATTTATGTACTACTAATATAAGTTAATACACTGTAAAAAAATCAACATTTTTTCTTCTGTCAAATCAACTAAGATATTTCATGTGGTTTAGATAACATATTTTGAGTTTCCGATTATTAAATCAATCTCCTTCATTGCATTAACTAAATTTTTCAATTTCAATGAACTTATAGTTAAGGCAACCAGGCTATTTCATTTTTTAAGTTCAACCAGCAATATTTTTTTACAGTGCAGATGCTGTAAGAATGTTTTCATTTGCTCATTGTTAGTTTGTGTTAGTTAATGCATTAAATGTTAGAAAATGAGACCTTATTTTAAAGTGTTACCAATTGATTTCCTGTGGTAATCAACAGCATGACACAGATCCAATGCACAGACATTAACATATGTACACTCAAAACTGATTTCGTTTATTTTCTTAACACGCACTGTTAGTTCACCCAGAAAGTGTTGCATTCCAATACGCAACTATTCCAGAGCTCTCTATGTAAACATAAATTAGATGGACATGTTTGGATGCGATCCATTGCACTTAAATGATCAAATGTACACATCATTATTTCAAAATGGCCATCGTGTGGAGTACGAGTACAGACACACAATCGGTTACATCTGAGGGGCTGTTCACAAGACAGCGTTTTCAACTAAAAACACTAAAAAATCTCGGAACAAAAACGCAAATCTCTGAAAACGATGACGTGTTACGCGTTCAGTCTATAGTGTTTCATCGCCACCTAATGGCCTGGCAGCAGAACACAGCGTTTTTAGTTTGTTTTTCGTGGATCCGTGTAAACAGGGATCGTTTTGACCTTGGTGTCGTCTGTACGCGGAAAACTCAAAGGAAAAACGTATCCATTTTAAGCATAGCGTTGAACGTGCCCTCAAATGAACGTAAACCCGAATGTGTGTCAGAATATTCGGTCTGTGCATTCAGTCTTAAATTTAAAGAGATACTCCACTTTTTTTTTTTGGAAATAGGCTTATTTTACAACTCCCCCAGAGTTAAACTGTCGAGTTTTACCGTTTTCGAATCCACTCAGCCGATTTTCTGATATTTAGAATAATATCAGTAACCAGACAGTTTCTGGTCTCATTGACTACCATAGTATTTTTCGTATTATGGAAGTCAATGAGACCAGAAACTATCTGATTACTGATATTCTCCTAAATATCAGAAAATCGGCTGAATACATTAAAAAACGGTAAACTCTGGTGGAGTGGTAAAATGAGCCTATTTCCAAAAAAAATCCCTTTAGTGACAGCAGCTATGATGTCTGCCTCTTCAGGAACTTTTTTCTCCAAATAAATATTCAAAATCTGTCATGAAAAAGTAATTTATTCCGCCCCTGTTTACCCCCCTCCCCCTTTCTAATCGCCTGCCCCACAGAAACCATTGTTTTATTTAATAATTGAATATTTACTTCCAATAGTTCTTTCGCATTGAATATCATGTTTCATTCTGAAATACACACAGCTTTTTCAAGCAGGAATATTCCACTCACAGTCCAATAAAAGCTCAACTCTCTGGCAGTAAAAACCCATTGAAAACACCCGTTGAGTGTATATATCAAAGGTTTTAAAAATACAACCGTTTCTTTAAATAACGCACACAGTGGAAGTGTAAAAACCGTTGGTTGAAAGAACATTAGAAGTGTGACGGTTGAGTTCCTGTCTACGAGGGCAGAGCGCCAGAACAGAGGAGAACAGTAGAACAGTGTGTGAGAACAGTCAAAGAGCTGAACGAGAGGACGGACGGCGCTGTAAAATAAACGAGAGGAGCAGACCCGACTATTACTGTTCTTACACACACACGCACACGCTTTGAAACGCACAGCAGCTGCAGCTAGTCAATGTCAAACTCTTCAACATGTGTGCAAACACAAATGCAGGGTCAGTCTATAGAGATTGTGTTACTCTCTGTGTAATATGTGTGAGTGCTAGGTAACAAAAAGTGAGTGGAAAAGAATCAGAAAAACAGCAAAGGAGGGAGAGAGACTGTTGCTCTGTTAGCTTTTGAGTGATGAATCTTTTATTTATGGAGTCGGGGAACCGTTGACACCTTGCAGGCAAATGAAAAGAAGCCACACCATAAGGAAAAGAAACTGTGTGTGTGTGTGTACGTGAGGAAGGGAAAATGAAGGATGAGGGGGGTGGAGGAGGAAAAATGATCAGGTTAGATAAAGTAAGATGAGAAAGGACAAAGAAAAAGCGAGGTATTGGTACTCCCTCTGGATAAAAACATAATATACACAGCATTCGTGTGTGTGTGTGTGTGTGTCGTGGTCGAGCTTGTGGCCAGCAGCATTCCAGCCTAAATCTGCTCCGAGTTCTGTGTTATTACTGATGTAAATTTAGAAACATAATTATGAGCTTTATTCAATGCACACAAGCACAGAGACCGGAGACGACCGGTCCTGCATGTCCACGTTTGTGTTCTTAGATTTTACTAGATTTAATGAGATTTGTACATTTTCTGATGCAAAAATGCAAATGAAAATAGTGTTTGTACATGAATGGTTGATAGGTGTTTTTTTGTTGTTGTTTTTTTATGGCAAAAAGTCACATCTAACCCCATGTTTTTTTATATTCATCCAGTCAGAATTATTATCATTAACTAAAACCAAAAAAAAAAAAAAGTTGCCAACATTTTTGTGGTTTAGTTTTTTCGTCTAACACTTACTAAAATTAAATTTAAATATGAGTCATAATGCTTTGGCTATATACGTTATACATACATAAGGTGTAGGACGTCACGATTCGGTGCATAACGTCAGACGACGGATACAGTAAGTGACAGGCGATCCATACTCCAGTCCAGAAGGGGGCGCCGCAGTAATGTAACCAGTGTTGCCAACTTAGTGCCTTTGTCGCTATTTTTAGCCACTTTTCAGACCCCTTTAGCAACATTTTTTCAAAAAAAGCGACTAGCGACAATTTTAGCGACTTTTTGGACAAACCTCAGTGACCTCGAAATGTTGCCAGTACTGTCCTGAGAGTGTGAGGTCTGTTCAGTGAATGGCTGAGAGGAACGCACGGCCGCTTATCACTTATGTGCTTTTCTTTTATATTTAAAGAATTTAGTTTGACCATTTTCATTTTTATTTCTTTTCTAGTGCTTTCTACTTGTAACACTCACTATCACAGAGCTTAGTTCATCCGGTTCCCTAACTCTCTCAATTCAGATGTTCCACATAGGCCTATAAAAAATGTTATCATTCATATTATAGCTAACATTACTCGTTCTATGGTCTGACAACAACAAAAAAATAGGAAATGAGAACAGCTTTATTTGACATTCGGCTACATTATATTAAATAGAGCATTAATTTAGAGAGAAAACGCACTAGGCTGACAGAACACAAGTATGACGTAATCGATATGCTAATTGACGAATGACATCATTTAGCGACTTGTAGGGATCGGCCTTGGCTACTTTCCTTCGAAAATAGTTGGCAACACTGAATGTAACGGTTTAATAACTGCCGCAAAAGGAAAAAAGAGCAGAGGAAGAAGAAACGATCCATTCACAAATTCAAAACAAGATTACAGATGATAAGAGCTTGCTAGCAGCCTATAGTAGCTAGTTTCTATACATTTTTGTGACGCACTCCACAAGCTTCACGGTAATGAAACCGAAGAGACAGAAAGCAGAAATGTAAATGTACCGATATCGAACCGAGATATGTACCGAACCGTGACTTCTGTGTACTGTTACACCCCTAATACTGAACATCTTGTCTATAAAACATTTTTAATCTTGTCCTATGATTTCTGGATTGAACTCCATAATACTATGGTATTTTCATGGTTCGGTACTATTTGGTCCTTCTTTGTTAGTCTTGTTCTGCTACACCAGTGAGAGCCACATCTCTGAAAATGTCACAGGGACGTCCTGTGTGTGGTGGCAGTCAGATTGTCTCATGTAGTCTGATGAGAGAATGTCGAATGTCAGGCGAACACAGAAAACCAATTCAATCTACAAAAGAGCACATACACACACATACACACACACACACACACATACCTGACAGGTCAAGTGCTCTCTAACCTAATTAGCAATACATCTTTAGTGCCGACAGTCTGAAATGGCAGAGGCATCTTAAATCACAACACACACACACTTATCTCAGTCATCCTGACACTCAAACACACACACACACACACGGCACGGGCACTCGCTGTTATCTGCCGTCGGCTCATAGTCCCCTCGAAGGAAATATGAGCTTCACAGTGCAATAATAATGATTATTAAACATTTAATAACGCCTCATAACTCTCGCTACACTGTCTGTTTCCCAGTTGATTCTTTTGCCTCTCACACACACACACACACACACAGTAGTGCTTGAAATATGTGAAAGATAAATAATAGAACACTAGTTTCACAATAGCAAAATTCTGGTATCTTCTCTCAAAGATTCAAAGCCATGAATCTCGAGGACAAGACGGTGTGTACTTGAGTACACTATTGTTATAGAATGTTGTAAATTCCTTGTCCGTAAGTTTCCCAATTTCCAGTGACTGAAAGAGCCCTGAGTTGTTACTCGAGGAGCTGGTGAACAATTTCACAAAGTGCAACATGTTCTTGGATCAACGTTCCAATCAACCAAATCAGATTTGAGAGACCATTTAATAGTTTCTGTCAAGTTTAGGCTTATAACCAGGTTTAGGTGCTTCTATATCAGTGTTATTCACCTATCATTACCCTCTGATTTTAGAGAGAAGTTATGGGTAGGGTTAGATTTAAGACAAAATTTTCAGAGAGGAATGTTTTACCAGGCCCAACGAAATATGTTGACCCAGGAACATGTCGTACTTGGGGAAAATCACACTAGACCAAAAGGGGATGTTCACTTGCACATTTGCATCCTTTTGTGCATTTTTGTATGTACGCATCAAAAAGTTTTTGTTTTTAGAATTTATGTGTATGTACAGGTACAGGTATGTATATATATATATATATATATATATATATATATATATATATATATATATGTATATATATATATATATATATATACACACACATATATTAGGGCTATTAGGGCTGGGCAACGATTAATTGCGATTAATCGCATCCAAAATAAAAGTTTGTGTTTATATATATGTGTTTAATATAATATAATATAATATAATATCATATAATATAATATAATATAATATAATGCGTATTTTGTATATATAAATACACACACATGCATATACATATTTAAGAAAAATGTGTTATTAATATATCAAATAATTATATTTATATATATAATAGTAATTATGTAAATATATATAATGTATATACATGCAAATATTTCTTAAATATATACATGCATGTGTGTGTATTTATATATATATATATATATATAATATATAAAAAAAATATGATACACACTACACACACACATATATTATGTAAACACAAACTTTTATTTTATATGCGATTAATTGTGATTAATCGTTTGACAGCCCTAATACACACATTTATATACACTTGTGTTGGAAGTGATTAATCACGATTCATTGATTTGAAAGCACTAATATATGCTAAAATAAAATAAATAAATAAGTATTTGTTATCGGAATGAACAAACGAACGAACAGACAAACGTATGAACCTAAAGGTGAAATTTGGGGGAAATCACACACACTCTTCCCTGGCTCTGACTCCAGTGACCAGTCATGTTAAGCATCTGGCTGTCAATAGCAACTGCATCTCAATGACCCCGGGAGCATTCAAATGCTAATAGACACACACACACACACTTTGGCCATCTTCATCACAATACAAACACACATATCAACATAAATACAGCACAAATCCTACATTCAGTCCCGCAGGAGCCCTTCACACAGATTGCATGCACTCTCCAACCCCAAAACACACTGTCAGAAGGCCTGATCTACTCTGATAAGTTGCTTTTTTGACTCAAAAGAGATAAAGATGAGAAAGCGCCAGCGTGAACACAAATTCACTCCTCTGCAGCAAACAAACACATTTTCCCCAATGAAAACAGCACTTATGATCCTAAGTGATGATGCTAATATTAGATAGCTAAGTCACCATAGCATGTAATTCTCACTGTCTGAAATCCTCAAAATCAACCAGATATGTGGCTGACGAAGGTTTACTAACCGAACATTTGTTAGATATAAACGCTAACCGAACTAGTCGACATATTTCCCCTAGGGAACCGACAAAAATGGTAAACAGCATTGAACAAACACAGGTGTCAGAAAGGACGCTGTTAGCCTTGACCTAGGCTGTCAAACGCTTGAAGAGGAGCGTAACCTTGCCTAACGTTGTATTAACAAGCTATTTTAAATACATTTTAGCAAATAAGAGCTGTTATTTACAGTCAAAAGGCATTTATGTGTGATTCTGAGATGCTGCACACAGCCTTTACAAATCTCGATGTAGATGTGATCACAAATATACCAGTATACAGGAGTTTTCACCACATATACACTGTCTACAGTCAAAACTTTATAAAATAATTAGGATATTAATTTTTTACCATTAAGATGGTAGGAAAGTATATTATGCTCGTATAAAATCGTATACGTATAACACATTTTAAAGTGTACTTTATTTATGTGATAGTAAAGCTGAGTTTTCAGCATTATTACTCCAGTCTTCAGTGTGATGTGATCTAAAATGATGAGTTAAAAGGCAATAGTTTCTTATAGATTACTATAGATTGATTCATAAATTCTTATCAGGAATCTATGTCTCCGGTGTTTCCTTGTTATTGAGTTCTGCAGACGTGCACTGAAATATATGAGGTGAAATGCAGGTCTACAGCATCACATTGGCCTCTTGGGAGGTCTGTGGTAGCTGAATTTATGCAAGTACCCGTATGGTAGTGGTACGATGCAGCATAAAAACGTCTGAATGTTTTTTACCATACAACGAGCTCATCCGTTATTCTTTCTCACCCCTCGAGGCAGAGAGAAGATATTTGGCGCCCTCTTGCCCAGTTCGGCTCATTAAAAATGGATCAATTGATTCCCAAGGCTGTCGAGTTGCCCAGTCACGAACATCGCCCGTCGGGGAGGGGGTGGAGCGTATCGGGTTACTTAAGGTATCCGAGGCTGGGGATTTCAATTATCGCACATCAAAAATGCATAATAATGTAGGGACCTAATAAGAGCATAGTGAAAATGACAAATTTTACTCTGTACTGGTACTCTGAGATTGTGACATAATCATGGTTTCCATGGCAATTCCGCCCAGGGATTCTTGCATATTTAATTTAAAAAAAAAAAAAAGCTTTGGGGTGGTTCTTTTTGGTTTTAGCTGATTTGCATTTATGTGAATAATGCATGATGGGAAATCAATGCTCTCTCTTTGATGCCAAGGAGGAAAACAGCACACACTCACACACAGGTTCGTATCAGTGGATTGATCACACTGCATTATGCTCTTGGGAAGCTGATTTGTTTGGACAGCCAGCAGCTGTTTATAAAACTAGTTTTCACCTGCAATGGGAAAGCACATATTTGAGTTATCAATAGAAAAAAAAGTGCTTTTTTATGCATTATTTAGAGTATGCAATGTCACTTTCGAAGCCCCCAAGCATCTGTCAAATGGCTAGCAAAAGTTAACTTCCCAAATAAACAAATTGGTAAGCTCAAAACTCTTTGGGGAGTTGACATGTAATGAAGATTTTACATATGCACCGGTCAACCGGTCTTACGTCAAAGTTGTTTTTTTTTTAAATAAAGGCCTTTTACAAATGCTTACAACAAAATAAGATTATAAAAGCAAAACTAAATTAGAATTCAAATAATAGCCAGTCAATCATGTACCTCGTTGTATCTCTTATTGGGTGCATGTTACTGTAAATAAGTCCCGCCCATTTAAGAGGTCAGCCAATCATCATGAAGATAATGCGTCTATTGATTGAAAGCCCAATTTCCTCATAATCATATTATTTTCCCCAAGCAAATTTAACTTATATTCTCAGAGATTTGCAGAGCCTATCGTCCAATCAACACCACTGTTTTCTCCATTAGAATCAAGAGTACAGGTCAAGTCCATAGACTCCCATTGAGGCATGACATCACTGAGGCTCTAAATGCTTTATATTTGCAAACTCCTATGGAATCTATGGCTATTGTTTTAACCGAGCAGAGTGTCGATGCTGTGATATTTCACACCCTTCTCTGTTAAAATATGGAAATGCATAGTAATATGATACATATAGATTATTCTGAAATGGATTCACATCACTGTGGCAATTTTAAAATGCAAAGCTGTTGCTGTTCCAATGCAATCCTAAAGCAATCTCCACTTCCCACATGTCCGCATATGCCGAGAAAGACGGAACACACACACACAAACGCAAAGCAAAGCCCATATAAATAGTCCCTGAAAGGCCCTTTTCCACAATGCTGAATTGGCGTAACAGTAGTGCCAGGAATTCATTTTCCTGTTTCAACCTGAGCAAGTAATCAAACTCACTAGTACACACACACACATCATCACCCATACACCCACACACAGCTGTTTCTGAGGTGGTAATTACATGGGCACATCTGGAGTGGAACTTAGCAGTAGCAGAAAAATGCCTACAGATATGTGCCAGGTCCAGGTAGAGCGCTTAATGAGTGTGTGTTTCTGAGTGTGTAGTTCAAGATGGTGTGAGACTCCAGCAGTAGAGTCTTGGTCGTGTGCCCATTTGATATTGAATGAATTTCATTTCAGACAAATGCAATTCTACACCGAAAAACACTCACATTTGCACAAGCACGTACACAAATTCTGGCACCGTGTGAAAACCAATGTCCATTCTTCTCCTGAAGACTGGAATTCAGAGACAACGAACCCACACAGTCTGGTAAAGTTAATACAGATGGTAATTATATGGTGCTTTGATATATACCATTATACTAAAGGATTGTCATATATGAATACAATGGTATTTACAAAGTACCCCAATATAAATATCAAATATCGTGCTATTCTGTGGTACATGTCCAATTTTTTTTTTTTAATAGTATTATTAACTATAAAAAGTTAAGTTCATGTTTGAAAATGCAAAAACAATCTGAGCTTTTGCTATGATATCAATCGGTTAAAAATACTTTTTGAAGAGAAGATAAATGTACTTACTTCAAACATGTAAAAACATGATAAATAATATATTTAAAAAAAATACTTAAGTGTGTTTTTAACTTTTTTTTTTTTTTACACAGTCAACACTGTAAATGAACATGGTAAAATGGTTCGGAACAGGATTGTGTCTGTTTGACGTGACTCTCTATCCCAGTGTGTGTGTGTATTTGTGTGTGGACGTTTAAGTTGGCACAGAGGGTTACCTGGCATCCAGTGCCAGCAGGCACATATGGGCCTAATTATACACCGAGGCTTACTCAACACCGCTGCCTCGAAAGACGAGAAGAGAACGCAAGGAAAAGGAAAACGACAAAAGGCATTTCCCCAAACCATTATCCACTTTGAGCAGAGGAGTGCGCTGAGACGAGCGGTATGCTAATCTCTCTACTGCACACTCGACAACACACACACAGATCCATCACACACAGAGAGCTGACATTCATTCACACACACACACACATTGAATACACGCAAACACCTACACCATCCATTCTGAGGGATACACGCTAGCCCACGCGAACATCCACTTAGCTTCACAACATCTGTCCTACTTGAACAAACACACACACACACACACACAAACATAAAATCACAGGCCCACACATGGCACAAAACTAGCGTTTAGCTACACCTGCCAATGAATTGAGAAAATGTTGTGCAGAATACAGATTAATGGCTAGTTAAAAGTGTAATATTGTTGTTCCTATGACAACAGAATTCTTTTTTTGCCGTTTTTCACACGATGAAACATCACATCTCAACTACATTTACAATGAGACACATCGTGTTTATCAAATTATCAACCTCAAATTTGTCATCACTTGGGTTACAACAACACAAGAAAAAAACAAAACGGTGCGCTAGCTACTAGCATTGTCGCTAAAGCTAAAGTTTCACAGTCCGTCTTCCACCCCTTGCGGGTGCGTTTATTAATTATTTGGCTAATTTGATGGTTTATTTTCAGCTCCATTTAACACACTTTACCATATTTAAAATGACTCCAGAGATTTCTGATGATTTCCCCTCCAAAAAAATGCGTGCGGAAGCAAAACCTCCTTCTGGGCTAAAACCCAAAGCTAGCTGCTAATTTCTTAGAGGCTCGGAGAACTCAACAAAACCTGACTAATCACAAACGTTAACAATGTGAGATGTGAGAACGCAAACTCGGGTGAGATAAAGAGGCACGATTATATATAATACAAAATAAAATCTCTCAATGAACATTGTAAATAAATAGTAAAGAAAAATCACTATCAAGATGTTAGTGGCAACTCTAGATTGAGTGCAGTGAAAAGTGTGTTTGTGTGTGTGGAAAGTTGTCGATAAGACCCCTGCACTGTGTCACCAGCATAACAAGACCAGAATGCCCTGGGGGGATTCACAGCGGGATCATGGGTAATGCAGCCTCACTCCGTGGCGTATGCTATCAGACTGGGACACAAACACAAACACACAGGCACTCGATGCTTAGAAAAATAAGCATCTCTCACAGCACAAAATGTAAAAATACATGAATATATTCTTCAGTAGACTACATGTAAAAAATTATTTATCTGTATTTCCTTCCACAAATATGTGCACGCCTTAAAATACCACCAACCCATCTAGCACACACCTAAACAGACAGAAAACACCATCAAACACCAATCATACATACTAACTTCCTTCCTACAAAGCAAACATGACATTTCATGGCCTAACCACAGTCCCACAGGTGAAGGACTGGCCTGTCGTCTGCCCCGTCTGACCCGCTCATGTGAACACCTTTCATTCCGCCAGCATGTCATTGGACTAAACCTGTGAGGTCGTTCATTAAGGCAAGTGGAGCGCTGTTGTGAACATGCGATGGGCGCCTCGCGTCAGGAAATGAATCCGTTCTGAAAGAGAATTTCGCTCTTCCAGCTTTCATTCATTCGGTAAACAAACATACACTAACTCTTGGCACTTCAAGAAACTAAATGAAAAAAAAAACATGTCCTACAGCTTGTTCTTTGCGACAGAGCCTTTGGCATGAGTAATGACCTTCAAGCGTTCCTTTGTGATCAATGCTTTGCTTGGTGTTCATTTGTATAAACAGTTGCCACCTCCAAAGCACTTTCATTCCTCGCTGTTTGAGAGCCTCTATTTACAGGCCGACCGCTGTTTTCCTTTGAAGTTCGCTTCTAAATTTAAATTCAGAACTTAAATGGAGGTTAATTGATGGCTTGGAAGTTTATCTGCATCTTTATTTAATAAAACACAGCAAAAACACCCTATTATATTGCTCCATAATGGAATATTTTGATCCGAAATACTTTTAAACACAGAGTCGCACACATGGTTCAGCATTCGGCCAAACAAATATGTTTAAAATGTGACAAATGTTTGAGCAAAAATAGACGGACGGACGGACAGACAGACAGACAAACAGATAGATAGATAGATAGATAGATTGATAGATAGATAGATGAACATTTGGATTCTGCGTTTGGCTAACTGAGGAAATGAATAAAACACCCACTGACACACACACACACACACACACACATACACGTCTATATTACTAAAAGGGGACTAGCACTCTACACTGGCCAAGAGGGGACTAGTGTTTCTGGTCATTTTGAAGAAACAAAAATGACGTACAAAATTCTCTTTTAAGGTCTTTTTTCATAATACAACTTTAAATATGCATTTTTTTATTTTTAAAAAAACATGCCAAGTGGGGACCTGAAACTCTGGCCGATGTCTACCTTACCAACAGGGGACTCATATAGCCTGCAATTGAACTGTATGTCTGTGTGAACAGTGAAGTGAACTGGCAGTGAAATCTTGTCTTCATTTTGTAACTTATACATACTTATACACATATATGTGTGTGTGTGTGTGGGTGTGTCATTATATAATGCTCAAACATATACATGTCTATATTGCTACACAGCAGTGTCGCTGTACACTGGCGAAGAGGGGACATTCTGAATGATATCTATCCAACCAAGTGGGGACTTTGTGTGTGTGTGAACTGGCAGTGAAATCTTTCTTAATTCCGCTTACATTATATATCTATTATATACATTATATATATATATATATATTCACATAGAAAAACGCTGTTTTAAATTGTAATAATATTTCACAATATTACTGTTTTTTTTATCAAATAATTGCAGCCTTGGTGAGCAGAAGAGACTTCTTAAAAAACATAAACAATCTTACCGATCTAAAACTATATATTTCTATATTACTAACAGCAGTGTCGCTGTACACTGGCGAAGAGGGGACATTCTGAACGATATCTATCCAACCAATCGGGGACTTTGTGTGTGTGAACTGGCAGTGAAATCTTTCTTAATTACGCTTACATTATATATCTATTATATACATTATATATATATATATATATATATATATATATATATATATTCACATAGAAAAACGCTGTTTTAAATTGTAATAATATTTCACAATATTACTGTTTTTTTTATCAAATAATTTCAGCCTTGGTGAGCAGAAGAGACTTCTTTTAAAAACATAAACAATCTTACCGATCTAAAACTATATATTTCTATATTACTAACAGCAGTGTCGCTGTACACTGGCAAAGAGGGGACATTCTGAATGATATCTATCCAACCAAGCGGGGACTTTGTGTGTGTGTGAACTGGCAGTGAAATCTTTCTTAATTCTGCTTACATTATATATCTATTATATACATTATATATATATATATATATATATATATATATATATATATATATATATATATATATTCACATAGAAAAACGCTGTTTTAAATTGTAATAATATTTCACAATATTACTGTTTTTTTTTATCAAATAATTGCAGCCTTGGTGAGCAGAAGAGACTTCTTAAAAAACATAAACAATCTTACCGATCTAAAACTATACATTTCTATATTACTAACAGCAGTGTCGCTCCACACTGGCGAAGAGGGGACATTCTGAACGATATCTATCCAACCAAGCGGGGACTTTGTGTGTGTGTGAACTGGCACTGAAATCTTTCTTAATTACGCTTACATTATATATCTATTATATACATTATATATATATATATATATATATATATATATTCACATAGAAAAACGCTGTTTTAAATTGTAATAATATTTCACAATATTACTGTTTTTTTTTATCAAATAATTTCAGCCTTGGTGAGCAGAAGAGACTTTCTTTTAAAAACATAAACAATCTTACCGATCTAAAACTATATATTTCTATATTACTAACAGCAGTGTCGCTGTACACTGGCAAAGAGGGGACATTCTGAACGATATCTATCCAACCAAGTGGGGACTTTGTGTGTGTGTGAACTGGCAGTGAAATCTTTCTTAATTACGCTTACATTATATATCTATTATATACATTATATATATATATATTCACATAGAAAACCGCTGTTTTAAATTGTAATAATATTTCACAATATTACTGTTTTTTTATCAAATAATTGCAGCCTTGGTGAGCAGAAGAGACTTCTTAAAAAACATAAACAATCTTACCGATCTAAAACTATACATTTCTATATTACTAACAACAGTGTCGCTCCACACTGGCGAAGAGGGGACATTCTGAACGATATCTATCCAACCAAGCGGGGACTTTGTGTGTGTGTGAACTGGCAGTGAAATCTTTCTTAATTACGCTTACATTATATATCTATTATATATATATATATATATATATATATATATATTCACATAGAAAAACGCTGTTTTAAATTGTAATAATATTTCACAATATTACTGTTTTTTTTATCAAATAATTTCAGCCTTGGTGAGCAGAAGAGACTTTCTTTTAAAAACATAAACAATCTTACCGATCTAAAACTATATATTTCTATACTACTAACAGCAGTGTCGCTGTACACTGGCAAAGAGGGGACATTCTGAACGATATCTATCCAACCAAGTGGGGACTTTGTGTGTGTGAACTGGCAGTGAAATATGTCTTCATTACAGTTAAATTATATATCTATTATATACATTATGTATATATATATATATATATATACTATTTTTCTTATTTAACGCTCTCTCTTCATATATACTTTCTATGCTTTGTTATGCAGTCCCTAACAATTTACTTGCCATAGTTATGTGCCATTGCACACACATGTCTATATTACTAACATATACATGTATTAACACAGCAGTGTCGCTGCACACTAGCCAAGAGGGAACTTTCTGAATGATATCTATCCAACCAAGTGGGGACTTTGTGTGTGTGTGTGAACAGTGAATTGAAGTGGCAGTGAAATACACATCCGTAAAGGGGGTCGCACACCGAATGAGAAGCGCAGCGCTGCGCCACGTCTAGGACAACTCCAAGTATCGCACACCGGACTCACTTTCTCATCAGTGTATGGCCAGCAATATTGTTATGTTTAATGACATGAAATGAAGATGTTTGTTCTATGTTATAATTGTACTGTACAATTAAATACAATCGTTGCTGAGTCTGCAGTCTGAAAACTACCTCAGAGCATCAGTTAACTGAATGAATTGAGAATCTCACATGAAAACCCAATTACATCAGCAATTGTCATTCAAGCAGCTGATTTATGTAAATGAATGCAAAACTAAATTTATTGCAGCATAGGGCAAAGTCAGTATACATTATCAACGATTTGAGACAACAAAATAATTTAAACTTTATATAAAACTAAATGGCACTCTGTGGCGGCAGCAGGATTACATTCAAAAGGTCACGGCGACGTAGCCGTAAGTACAGAGTCAGTGTTTACAAGTTGAACGCATAGGTTGAACGTGCAAACTAACTCAAACGCTGTTTACAAAAAAGTAATTAAAAGGTAAAACAGCGATGTCGGACGATTTTGATTCTGTACTTCCGGCTACGTCGCCCGTGACCTTTTGAACGTAATTACGTATTACGTGACGTTACAAACGCGCCTCACAGAATAGAGCTAGGCTAGCATTTGTCCTTAGAAAAGTTACATTTTTGGAATAAGTTTTGAAATAACCGATCGTTTCGCATGATAAGACCCTTATTCATCGTCTGCTGCATCTGAAACTGTTATTAACTGTCTTTTCGACCTTGGACCGTCTGGTTCCCATGTAAGTCCATTATATGGAGAAAAATCCTGGAATGTTTTCATCAAAAACCTTAATTTCTTTTCGACTGAGGAAAGAAAAATATGGACATCTTGGATGACATGGGGGTGAGTAAATTACCAGCAAAAGTTTTTTAAGAGCCACAAACCTGTATATAAAACTCTTTTTATTTTAGATACACTAAATGCAGACAAAGAAAAGACAGGATTTTGATGCAATATGCAAAAAAAGTCAGAACAGTCACACAGCTTGATCAAACAGGATTATGTTATTTTATGTTTGAGATAGATATAGATAAATAAAAATAAAAATATTTAGACATTTTTTTTTACGTTGATCTTACCTAAATGTTTTTTTTTGTTTTGTTTTTTTGTTAAGAGTTTAAGTAACACATGGAAGCTTGATTTCAATCTTCGAATTAAACTGAAAAAAGTAGCAAATAAATAGAATAGAATAAAGAGTTTTTTTGGTATGTCAGAAATACTACAGAAACTGAATAAAGTAATCCAATGTAAAATAACACTGGATAGTCTTTTTAGTCCAAGACTGAATTAAATACAAAGGCTATTAATTCTGATTGCTTAGAATTAATGCTATATTCTATTGTTTTAATTCAACAGAATTAATGACAGACACATATGGCTGCGTTCACTTTAAGAACGGATCCCTGTCTCAATTGTACTGTCTGTCTGTCACACGCGTTTAATGCTTATTTAAGACATTAGACTGTCTTTACGAGGTTACTCACCAATACCAGAGTTTTGACATAATGTCGCGTGTTTTTAACTGTTAAAGCGATATAATCCAGGGATAAAACGTTTGTTTCAGGCGAGCTGTTTGAGGCGGATTGGCTTTACTGTATGTGCACGCAGTGAAAGACATCTCTGAGAGTGCGCGAGCACGGGATGGTTTAATATCGCTTGAATGTTTAAACTAAAACTTAAAAAGACGTGAAAATTATAAACGTTAGTTACCATCATAGGTTACGATGCAATGCTGGCCCGATTGTGCAAGTGAATATTTCGTCGTGTCCCGACTCCTAAACGCGAGTGTGTATCGACAGCTGCAGCGCTTAGTGCTTGCCTAGTGCAGTGAGACGAGAAGACGCCGCACCGCGTCCGCGAGCCCTTTATATGGAAAAAATCGATTCGAGGCCGTTGAGAATCGATTTTGAATCGGCCACATTTTAAAAACCGATTAATCGAAAAATCTATTTTTTTGCCCAGCCCTAATACACACACACATATATATATATATATATATATATATATATATATATATATATATATAAATCACATAAAACATAAAAGCCTGCCGGAAAAGATGGGTCTTAAGGCAAGATTTAAAAACATGAATACTTTCACTGTTTCGCACATCCTGTGGCAGCAGGTTCCATAAATAAGGAGCTGCAAAACTAAAAGCCCGGGACCCCATAGAAGTAGTGCGGGTTCTAGGGAGAACAAGAGTGAGCGAGGAAGACGATCTTAAAGTCCGAGATCGAATATAGATATTAAGAAGGTCCAATAAATATGAAGGGGCAAGGTTATTGAGTGCTTTAAATGTCCGCTTTGGACAGTATTCATGTAAATTATGTCGGTTATGTCTTAAACAGTTGTGAGTGTATCGGATGTGCATCAGTGCAATTGGATCCGCATGTCATTGGAAATAATCCGACGTCTTAAAGTGAAAGTGGCATCAAACATAATGTGGTCTGTGTCCTTAATATTGATCAAGCAACCAAAGAAAAAGAGAAAAGCAATCACAGTTTGTTAATAGCTTTAGTATAATAAGGATTAATTATATTTAATTTACACAAAGAATATTTCTGCTTGAAAGAATAAAGAAGGATGTATGCATGGTTATAAAGAATGCATACTGTATATCATCCATTGAAAAGGCTGTGTTGTACTTTAGGAAAAGTGGTTTTTATTTAATTTTAAGATATTTTTTAAATCACAGTAGTTAAATCCGTATCTGTATTGCATGTTCAGACTTTTAAATCATTTATATTAATAGGTTAATAGATGTTTTCTTCGGGAGTGTATGGGTTTGTACATTTTATTCTATTCTAAATTCTAAATTAACACATTACAATTTAACTAAACCCATTATATTTTAGTCGACTAAAATCCAATGTGATCTCATGAGAATACGTATGCATTTGTACGTAAAGTGTAGTTCTATCATACGTACATATAATTACGTTTTATATGCGCAGAAACGTATAATACTGACGTATTTACAGAACTAAAATGTAAAATATTTACGTTATTGACAGCACAAAAACGTAATTTATTTACATTTGAACAAATCCACCGATGTACACATTTGTACATATCACAATTTATGCATATTAAAATCGTAGCATTATGTTTTGACTCTATTGCATTCAACTGTCTTATTCATTACGTTTTCAGTCTCATTTATTGATATAATACTCATAAATATTAACATTTTGCTCGTTTCGCCTGCATGGTGTTAAACAATACACTATAAAACCTTAAAAATACATTCTTTAACTTTACTCGTTTAACCATTTTGTAATATAGTTTATTTGCCGTGAGGCACAGAAAGTGTTTTCTCCTATAAAACAAAACATAAATTCACAAAAGACATCAATTTTATTAGTTTGATGTAATCCAAATCTTTAGAATCCATAGCCTACGTTGTTTACAAGAAAAAAATCCTAATTCAACCTTTTATCCAGTCGTGATCTTCGCCTCCATTCTCAGCAGCAACCGTACACGTCAAATCCCGCGCTGGTGATGAATTCAAATTCAAAAATCGCGCCCTTGAGAAGCGATACGTCGTGTTTTACGGCAGAGATATCAAATGGTCATTGGCTCTTCCCTGCCTCATCACAGATTGAGACATGAAGGACTGTGACGGTTGGTTTAGTTCTTTTGAAATAGTGCGAAGCTGCGAACTGAAGCCGGATGAACATTTTCACTGATTATTAATTTAAATTCTGCTCTGTACTTCATACAAAACTATTACAATGTTGCCAGAGAGGACTGCGACTGCAAAGCATCTTCATGTGAACGGCTTTTGGTAGCGGTTTTGACATTTTCGCAATAAATATATTATTGTGATTATACTTTTCTGTTAGTCACGTTTTTCTTCATAATGGGCTCTATGCACGGCGTTATTTCCGGAGAAGCATTAGGGATGCTCGATAACTTCCGCCGATCGTAGAGTCCAATGCAATACCGAGAATTTATATTGAATTTTATACTCCATGGTTATACTAATGAAACGTTAGTCACAAAAACAGATAAAACAGACACCCCTCGTTGTGTTTATGCTTCTTTTTAAAATTATATTAAATAAACATAACTATATATAAAATTACATCTAAACGTATGTACGTTTCGTTTCAAAGACGGGAGGACAGTAAATATTGAAGACTCTGCCATAATCCCGTTTTCTCCGGTTTTCCTCCGCTTTAATCTACACAACCGGAAATGGACGAGCATCCTTACGTCAAATGCGGAACTTATGCGTGCATACAGCCCATTGTAACGTTAGTTTACGTAGTTTTAACGAATTGTTAGGGGTAGGTTTAGGGGTAGGAGTAGGATTGGTGGCTCAAAATATATTTTAATGCCATATTGTTAATAGAACTGCCATTTCCCAACACATCTGTCCATTATGTTTTATCCTTTTTTTATATTCTGTATAAAATACACTGTAAAAAAATGTCTTGTCAAATTAACAGTAACTTACTGGCAACAATTATCCAGTACTTGCTGTATTTCATTCAACAATAAAATTACTTTAACACTAACTACAGTACTGTTAAGCATACTGTAAAATCAAATAACATTATTTTACTGTAATTTCTTACCATATTAAAGTACAGTATTACACTGTTAATTTTTAATAATACTGTATAGTATTATACAGTTATGAAATGTTATTGTATTTATTTGGTGCTACTGTGTAACCTGTAGAATGTGTAGAAAATCCGTAGAAATAGAGTATTATTTAACAGTTAAAATAATATTTCTATGGATTTTCTACATATTCTACAGGTTGCAAAGTAGCACTATAGGAAATAGAAAAAAGAACAATTGAAGCTTTAACTGCTCAAGGTTTATTGTGTATTTTCAAACACATTACATTTACATATATACATTTAAATACATGAATAAAATTAAATACATGAATAATAATAATGTAATATAATACAATTTAAATCATGCATGAAAATCATGAACAATCATGCGTTTCAATTCATGCAAAAATGATTATGAACAGGTAAAATAGAAAAGATTAAAGGGGCGCTATCTGATCAATCTATTAGAAAGGGGGGGGGCTTAAACTAGATAGTCTATTGGTTTGAGATAGACTGTCTAACTGGTCAGACTGGTCTGTTGCTGATTTTAAAGGGTTTTGGGCTCCTTTATAACTAGAGGACCAGATTTGCAGGGCTGGGAGAAATGTATAAACTAGCTTTGACGAGTAAACCACCAATCCAGATGAGTATTACAAAATGACAAGTTGCACTCTAAAAAAATGCTGGGTTGTTTTAACCCAATGTTTGGGTAGAATATGGACAAAACCAAATGTTGGCTTAAAAATGCAATGTAAAAATTTAACCCAACGGCTGGGTTTGTCCATATTTGGCCCAAAGTTGGGTTAAAACAACCCAGCATTTTTTAGAGTGTGTTATCCAGTGTCCTTTAAAAAAATCTAAACACAAAACAATATCATCATGCACATGTGCAATGAAAAACTTGCATTACGGTATTAATAATCATTTATATGCAGACTTAATGTTCTAACATTTGCAATAGGAAGTTCTCTATCCAAGCTTTTATGCAACTGAACCAGAACAATTCTTAACAACTTGCAGATAGGCAATTATCTGTTCAAAATTCACAGATAGCAAATAATCTGTTTAAAATGTTCTCAGTGGGTCAGTATTTGGCCAAGGTATAGTAGTAGTAGTTGGATAAATAGAATAATTAAATTAGATTAGATTTACAATTCATCGGTCGTCAAGATGGATGGGGTCTTCTTAATATGCACAGCTCACACCTGTGGAAAAGGAGAACAGACGAGACGTTTTTACAGTAAAAGCGTTTTTGTTGTTGTTTTTTTTTAGCTAAACAGCAAAAACAGACAAAATGATGTCTAAAGTGTAATTCACTTAATACTATCTTGTTTGTTGGACTGTTTAAAATCAATTCATTTACGGTCACGTGAAAACGTCAATCTTGCTTGTGTGATACTAAGTTACATCGTATGACAAAAGAAGCTTGACAGGGCGTCTTTCCCTTCAAATAAGTAACGTTACATGTCAGTTTACACATAGTTATAAAAACAATTACGATATCAGACAATACTGTAAATGTCACACATAGCTTTGTATTTGGACAAAACTGCACTTTTTGGGCGCTGCGGTAGAGACTGTCACTGAGGTAAACATTAACGTTAACTTAAATAGCAGATTGCCAGGTCAGGATTTACACAAAAATAAGCGTGAAAAAATCAATAAGAGGAATCGAAACTTTAATTTTATAACAATAGGCTAATCCGAATCCTAACCTTGGATATCAGATTTAAGGATACATTTATCGATTTTCAATTCCCAACCCTATAAAGTTATAAAATAATGAACGTGCAGGCGTTTCCACCGACATAACGTGGTAAATAACAAAACTGATTAGACCATTTTGACCTTATAAGAGGCTATAAATGATATACATGTTAATAAAATCACATTTAATCAAGTAACTTCATATAGTTCATGCCGCGGCCAGTTCTAACCTTAATCCGTTAATGTAAGTAACTGATATGGTTTGCATAAAATATATAATTACTAACCAGATATATCATATGTAGGCTATGGCGAAAACATTGCAGACGACAGCGGCGCGATGCATGGCCTGCACGCTCTCACAGAGGGAATAAGGGAACTGAAGAGTTCTTCATAAAATGGCAGCTTGTTGTGGTTATTTTTCGCAGTCATTTCGTACTTATGTATTTAAATTGACAGTAACATGTCCCTAGGTTACATTGAAGAGTGTCAAATTGTACATCTTATAGTAAAATGTCTAGAATAGATTAAATTGAATACAGAAATTGTGGTCAGCTATTCTATATAACTTTAAAGTTATAGCAAGAATCCATAATAATTATTACTTACCAGATGAAGAAGTTCCTGGTCGGCAGAAAAGACAGCGGCACCACTGACACGACAAACTCTTTCAAAATTCAAATGCGCTCTCATGCACACTGAATTAAGGCTGTTCAAGGCGTGCTACATTTCTTTTTTTTTTAATGTAAGAATAATAACATTAGAGGTCTAGCAATTTTACCCGTGGAACTGTGTGTCGAGTTTTTCGCGGTCAGTTTGCACTGCTGTATTTAGATTAACAGTAACTGATAATTTCCCAGAATGCATTGAAATTCTACAGTAACATACTGTCAACTGTGTGCACAGTACATAATTGTTGAAAAAACAAAATAATACTGTGAAAACAACTAAATTCTACTGTAACTTACTGTACATAGATTATACAGTAAGAAACTGTTGACAAAAACTGTATAATCCTGTGAAAACAACAGAAATCGTTTACAGTGTAGTTATGTTTAGGTTTGGGATTAGGGTTATGGGATCTTACATAAAATGGTAAAAAGGGATATATACAGATATCTTTATGACATAGAATATACGTAAATACTTAACGTTTTGTAGTTGTAAAAACATAATAATGTTACTTTTAAATGTTGCAAATACGTATATATTATACATTTCAGCATCTATCCAAACGTACAAAAAAGTATGTTTTCTATCTTTGCAAAAAACTTAAAATACCTACGTATTAACAATGAGACCAGGCTGCTAAAATCATATTGAATTTCGTTGACTAAAACTAGACTAAAACAATTCAGATGACTAAAATATGACAAACTAAATGGCATTTTAGTCAAAAGACTAAAACTAAATCAAAATTTGTTGTCAAAATGAACACTGCTTTAGTTTGAAAATTACTTCAATTATCTTTTTAACAGTTAACTGGTTTCAATCTTATTTATGGAACAGAAAGTTTTTGTTCAGGATAGGTCATTTCTTCTGTTCTGTCGCTCACCTCCACAGGGATCGATCTCGGCGCCCTCTCTTTACTCGTTCTACATGCTACCATTGGGTTCTATATTTTAATAAGACATGGTGTATACACCTATTGAGAGAAATGATCCGTCTGCTTCCATTTCTCTTTTATTATGCTAAGATGAGGTTACATCTTGGCTTGCAAAAAACTTGTGTCTTTAAATGAACACAAAACTGAGGTGATAGTTTTCCCCACTGATAATTTTAAGACCACCAGCATCGCTTTGAGGAGCTTCTCTGCATTCAGATCTATGCGGGATTAGGTGTGCTTTTAGATGGGCCTTCAAAACGTGATAAATATCTTCCGTAACTGCATCTAGTTTATCAACTGCATCTAGTTTTTATTTGAGAAGTTGCACAGATACTTGAACATTGGTAGCTGTATTTGTAAGCGCTCAGACCAGTTTACCTAAAACACCTTCAAAAAGCCATCCTGCATTGAAATGTAAATCAGTGTGGGGGGATGTGGAATCAGGGGCGTAGCAATCATTTCAAAAGTGAGGGGGACAGAATGTCAAGCATTTTACATGGTTCATGTTTACATGAAAGACTAAGACTTGTGTATGTGTTTAGTTACTTCTTAATTTTTCAGTTTTTTTTTTTTAGATTCAGAATATGTTTCAGTGTGAAATACGGTAGAAATATCTTATTCATTTTTGTGTTGATAAGTTTTGAACTTAAATAACAGTCTTGGAAATAATATGTAAGCATGTGCCTGTACAGTAAATCAAGTTTTGTTTGCCAGAAATCAATTCATGTAAATCGAAAGATCTTAGTTTAGCCAAGACTGATCGTGTGATCACTGAGTGAAGAGTTTTGAGAAGTTGTTCAATGTTGTATTATGTTCAGAGTTTTAGCAGTGTTGTGTCGAAGTGAAATATGTAGTTTGGAAGATGTAGTCACTGAATGCATTAATACAACTCTAAAAAGAAAAACAACAACAAAAAGCAACCTGTAATAGCAGCTGCAAATGGGGCCTTATTTATCACTCAGAAAGAATTAGTGTTAAACACATTTACACAAACTCTAGACACAGAAGGATCATATGTTCCCCACATCATACCAAGACATTTCAATCAAAATTGTGAAATATTTCACTCATTAAGTGTTTGATTTACTCATTCAACTGATGTTCAAAACAACTGTGTAGTTACCGTGCTGCAAAAAAATGCAGACATGTTTCTTTATAAAATAGCAGACACAATACCACTGATATTGAAAAAAAAAGATCTAAATCAACTTCTAGGTTTGGGTGAAGTGAGAGGGTCACAGAGACAGAACTAAAAACCAACTTTGTCAAATAAACTCTAAAAATAAAAGATATTCAAGACTGTGGTATAAATAATTGGATGATCTGACCATAACTCATACTATCCTTGATTTTCTAACTTAGGACATTTCCTTTGTGTGAGACCTTTCCGCCCTCCCCCACACTAATTAACATTTCAATGCAGGATGGCTTGAAGGTGTCTAGGTGAAGTGGCCTGAGCGCTTACAAATACAGCTACCAATGTTCAAGTATCTGTGCAACTTCTCAAATAAACTACAATAAACTAGAGAAAATGCTGGGATTTACCCTTCCACATTTATTTTGTAATGTTTTCTTTTGTAAAAATGTATTTAAAAAATAAATAAATACAAGAATTAGACTATCTACTGTTAACTGCAGTTTGTTACATTATCCATGTTTACAATACTGCACAAAATTATTCCTAATTTTCCCCTTTTGTATAGATTAAATTGGTGATTAAACTGAGACTAACACAAACACTTGTGGAGGTGTTTAGTTAAATATAATTGTTTTTTTTGTTTTGTTTTTAATTCAGATTATATTTCAAAATGGTATTACTGTATAAATATTGCAAATTTTGGTCTTATTCATGTTGTGTTAGGTTTTGAACATCAGTTTTGATTGGAGAATGTAAAGATGTGCAATTTGGTCTTTATAGAACATAAAGTTCTGTTGGTGTTTGTGTTAAGTGTGAAATACAGTCATGTAAATTGAAAGACGCCATTGAATAAAAAAATTCCAAAGCAAAATTAAATGATCCACAGTTTGTCACATAAGCCCATTTCACTCCGAGATTCTAGAAAATATACTGATAATTTGTCCCTTGATCTTTTGATTTCTGTTCATCGACAGTACCAGGGATTACAGTATTGTAAACATGGATAATGTAACAAACTGCAGTTAACAGTAGTTTACTTCTTGTTTTTATTTATTTATTAAATACATTTTTACAAAAGAATATGTTACAAAATAAATTTGGAAGGGTAAATCCCAACGTTTTCTCTAGTTTATTGTAGTTTATTTGAGAAGTTGCACAGATACTTGAACATTGGTAGCTGTATTTGTAAGCGCTCAGGCCACTTCACCTAGACACCTTCAAGCCATCCTGCATTGATATGTTAATTAGTGTGGGGGAGGGCGGTGTAATCCCACACAAAGGAAATGTCCTAAGTTAGAAAATCAAGGATAGTATGAGTTATGGTCAGATCATCCAATTATTTATACCACAGTCTTGAATATCTTTTATTTTTAGAGTTTATTTGACAAATTAGGTTTTTAGTTCTGTCTTTGTGACCCTCTCACTTCACCCAAACCTAGAAGTTGATTTAGATCTTTTTTTTTCAATATCAGTGGTATTGTGTCTGCTATTTTATAAAGAAACATGTCTGCATTTTTTTGCAGCACGGTAACTACACAGTTGTTTTGAACATCAGTTGAATGAGTAAATCAAACACTTAATGAGTGAAATATTTCACAATTTTGAGTGAAATATCCTGGTGTGATGTGGGGAACATATGATCCTTCTGTGTCTAGAGTTTGTGTAAATGTGTTTAACGCTAATTCTTTCTGAGTGATAAATAAGGCCCCATTTGCAGCTGCTATTACAGGTTGCTTTTTTGTTGTTGTTTTTCTTTTTAGAGTTGTATTAATGCATTCAGTGACTACATCTTCCAAACTACATATTTCACTTCGACACAACACTGCTAAAACTCTGAACATAATACAACATTGAACAACTTCTCAAAACTCTTCACTCAGTGATCACACGATCAGTCTTCGCTAAACTGAGATCTTTCAATTTACATGAATTGATTTCTGGCAAACAAAACTTGATCTACTGTACAGGCCAATTTGCACATGCTTAGATATTATTTCCAAGACTGTTATTTAAGTTCAAAACTTATCAACAGACAAACGAATAAGATATTTCTACCGTATTTTACACTGAAACATATTCTGAATCTAAAAAAACAAACAAAAAAAAACAGAAAAATTAAGAATTAACTAAACACGTAAACAAGTCTAAGTCTTCCATATAAACATGAACCAACGAATTCTGAACAGCAAAAAATAGTGCATATTGCTGCCTGTTGTGTGTGTGTGTTTATTCAACGCATTCTCATCCTTTAACGTCATATAGAACGCTATATGCAAAAACGGCGCTATACTACGCACATGGCACCCGTTATCATTAATATAACACGCGCTGTGAGAGCTAAGTTTAGGTGTGGGGTAGGGTCTGCGTATCATATTTACGCTAAAGGATTTATGACGACTTGGGTTCGCGTGTTATATTAATGATAAAGGGTGCCATGTGTGTAGTATAGCGCCATTTTTGCATATAGCGTTCTATGACGTTAAAGGATGAGAACGGTCTGGTTTATTATATATATGAATGATGTGTTTTGGTAGTTTTAATGCGTTTTGAATGTGAAATGTACTGCAGTGAAGCTGAAGTGAAGAGCTTAAAAAAGTGATAAGTATTTAGAAATAAATGCATTCTAATTTAATTTAATTTAATGGGAATATAACATTCTAATGTTGTGGGTTAACAGATTATGATTGGGTTACAAGCATCACCTGATGTCAGTCAGGATAAAAATGTAATGATAAAAAAATAAACAAATCTGGTAATTTAAGCCCTAAGGGAAACAAGGTTGTTGTTTTTTTTTTTACTGATATTGGCCAATATGAGGGACCACAACCCATAAGATTGGTCTTTCATTACAGAAAAGAGGCTCTCCAGTTTGATGGTAAAGGGAACAATGTGTAATTGCTGCTAATATACTGTTATATACTGCTGCTATGCTAATATCAAATAATGTTATATCTTTTTATAATTGTATTATGAAATATATGCCTTGTTAAAAAGAATTGAAACATGTTCATAATTGAAACCAAAAGGAGAATTATAAGCATTCCCCAGACTTGCTGCTGCCATTGCATTTTATTTATCTAGAGTCTAGATCATGTACAGTTTAGCTTGTGTGGAGACCTGCAATTATACCTTAAAGAGATATTTCTGCTTGATTTTATTGAGTTGATAAACTAGATGCAGTTACGGAAGATATGAAGAGTTCAGATGCAAAAGCCTCTAAATGCCATTTGAAATTTTCTTCTAGAACGGTCATTTTTATCAAGATTGTATATTTAAGTTCAGTGATTTCACTTAAATGGCAATGATAATTACCTATTAATTGTTATTTAAGTGAAATTACTGAACTTAAATATACAAGTTTGATAAAAATCATCATTAAAGAAGAAAATTTCAAATGGCATTTAGAGGCTTTTGCATCTGAACTCTTCATATTTATCACGTTTTGAAGGCCCATCTAAAAGCACACCTAATCCCGCATAGATCTGAATGCAGAGAAGCTCCTCAAAGCGATGCTGGTGGTCTTAAAATTATCAGTGGGGAAAACTATCACCTCAGTTTTGTGTTCATTTAAAGACACAATTTTTTTGCAAGCAAAGATGTAACCTCATCTTAGCATAATAAAAGAGAAATGGAAGCAGACGGATCATTTCTCTCAATAGGTATATATATTTTGGTGTCTTCAGCATAAGAATGGAAGGCAACACCATGTCTTATTAAAATATAGAACCCAATGGTAGCATGTAGAACGAGTAAAGGGAGGGCGCCGAGATCGATCCCTGTGGAGGTGAGCGACAGAACAGAAGAAATGACCTATCCTGAACAAAAACTTTCTGTTCCATAAATAAGATTGAAACCAGTTAACTGTTAAAAAGATAATTGAAGTAATTTTCAAACTAAAGTAATATACACTGTAAAAAAAAAAAAAAGAAATCATGATTTGTTATCATAACGTTGTTTCTTCTGTCAAATCAACTTAGATAATGTATGTGGTTCAGATAACATAATATTTTGAGTTTCTGATTATAAAATCAATCTCCTTCATTGTATTAAGTCAATTTTTCAATTTTAATGAACGTAAAGTTTCAAGGCAACCAGGTAACTTCATTTTTTAAGTTAAACCAACAATAATTGTTTTACAGTGCACACATATCAGTCAAAACTGCTTGTAAAATGTAAAATATAGTCAAATACAACTATTTGTATATTTGTCAAATACAACTTATCAGTAGGCAATAAGCTTAAATGGGATATGTGGACCAATCATATACTGCAAGTATAAAGCCACAACAGAGAATTAATTTTTTAAAGCAATAACTTTCCTGTATTGTCCACAACATAAAGCTTCTGATGTTTTATAGGAATTTCATCGAAAGTGTTATGATATTCTGTATTATTTGTTAGTATGGAATTGCTACTGAGGTACAGACAAAATTATTAAGAAAAGTAACAATGGCAAGTAAATTGTTAGGGACTGCTATAACCAAGCATAGACAGTATCTATGAAGAGAGAGCGTTAAATAAGAAAAAAATAATATTATGAATGATAAGAGGCGTCTTCTCGCCTCTGCTTTCGAACTGTTGCCGCTGGGCACTTCATAATAACTGCATGCTATTAATCATTAGTTAATCATTAGTAAATAGTTTATCTGTAATTTATAAAGCATTAATAGACATTAATAAGAAGTTTATAAATACAGCTATAAATTCTTGTGTAAATGCTTTATTCTTTATTTAGAAGCATAATATTGTGTTTAATCATTGTATTTTCATACTTTATTAATGATCAATTTATAATTTCCTAATGAAGAATAACATTATTTACAAACCAGTTATTTAGGAGTTGTCAGTGATTCATGAGATCACTTAAGTGTATTTAAATGTAGTAAATGCAAGAAGTTAAGCATTTAGTAGTGGTCAGTTAACTTTTTTTGGCAGCTCATCTAAAGTGAGGAATAGTTATATCTTGTAAAGCATTCATAAATTAGATTTAAAGGCTCAGTTCTCTTCTAAACAGAAAAAGGAAACAAACACAACACTTTGAACATAAAAGAACATACAAATATTTAACTGAGCCTTTGAAATCTCTTTTATAAATGCATTACAAGGCATAACAGGTCCTCACTTTAGATGAGCTCACAAAATAGTAAACTGACCACTACTAAATGGTTGATAACTACCTGAATTAACCTTGGATTACAGTAGAAATACATGTTAAAAATGTATTTACACACTAAGTAACTATTACTATATGTCTGAATAATAAGATACATGAATGCACATTGAAATAGTTTATTAATCATTTACTCACTTTCTAAGTGATCTTATAAACCACTGACAACTCCTAAATAACTTTATATTGGTTTATTATTATGGTTTATAATGCTATACTTCATTTAGAAATCATAAATTGTTCATTAATAAAGCATGGAATTAAAATGATTAAAACACATTATAGATATGCTTTTAAACCAATAATCAGCAATTTATAAAGACAGCTATAAAGCTATAAATTCTTTAATATTGTTTTAAAAGCATATCTATAATGTGTTTTAATAATTGTATTTTCATTAGTTAAGCATTTACTATTGCTTAACTAATGATTACTAGCGTGGGGTTATTAAATTTACTGAAAGTACCTTAACTAAGCAGCTCTACAGTCTCAGAGGCTTTGGGACAGCCAGCCATTCAGACAATAGAGAAGTGTGAACGACGTGTGTTAATGGGCCACTGCAGTTCCTGCTCCAGCCTACAGGAGCGCTGCTGAGTATGGGCTTAAACACACACACATGTGTTAGTCCCCACTTGGTCAAAAGTTAAAAAAATTCACCAGAGCGTTTTTTAGTTGATTTTAACATGTTTTAAGGCATAGCTAACAGGGGACTTGAAAAATGTCCCCACTTCCCTCGGCGGTCCCCTGTTAGTGAGTGTGTAACGACACCAAAGTCCCCTCTTAGATAGGTAGACAAGTACACACACACACACACACACACACACACACACACACACACACACACACACACACAGCAATTCATTTACTAGAAACAAGTGCATGTGAAATCTCTTTCTCTCTGTTCCAGACAAACTCACACATGTGCAAAAGCTCTCAGATGAGTGGGAGTGAGAAGTGACCAGCAGTTCTTATCACAGTCACACACACACACACACACTTGCAGGGGCTGTGTTGAATGGATTAGCTGTGTGCGCACCACTGAAAAGTGCTTCTGGCTGTTTGTTCCAATTTCCAGGCAATTCCTCATGTTTTCTAAAGATCTCAGCCACAGCTTTACCCATTCTTGTTATCTTTCTCTCTCTCAAACACAAACTTTTCCAGCTATCTGGATCCAAATTTACTGATCACAACTTATTTTTACAATTTTTAGTTTATGTGTCCATTACTGAAATGCAGGACAGATTTGTGATTGACAGAATATGCAATATTAATAGTTTAAAACTAAAACAACGACCATAATATAGATGCCCAGATAGCAAACTGACATTTAATCAACGTGGAAACGACGTCTCTCATGACATTGAAACAACGTTGATTTTGCTCATCGAATTAACGTTGAACCAACGTCAGACGCGGCGTTCTTCAAAGCTAAATGAAAATCGAAAATTGGTTTGCTTTCATAACGTTGAAACAACGCGTTGATTTCAAGTTGATTTTCCGTTAGTTTTGAAAGAATGACGCGTCTGACGTTGGTTCAACGTTAATTCGATGAGCAAAACAATGTCAGATCAACGTTGTTTCGATGTCATATTTCCACGTTGATTCAATGTCAGTTTGCTATCTGGGTGGGTTTCAGTCACGTGATTATGATGACGCGCGAAATTCAGATGGAGGGCAGGGAGTGAAGAGCGCAATGGACAAGATGGAGGAAAGTCCGCACTGTACTACGTTACACGCTATTACGAGAGAAAGATATAAACAAAAAAATCAAACATATGTTGGACGTGATCCTTACGTTATGAAGAGTAGCGTTTTTCAACTGAATTGAGAGATTTTCCAGCCATCGAGGCGGTAGATATGAGCAACTACCTCGCTTTACAGAGACATACTTTGACTTTACAAAGTTCGGAAACATTACATGTTACACAAACTTAAGTTGTATTAACTCACCTTTGATGAAGTGATCACTGCACACATGGGCATTTTACCATTCGGCTCCTCTCGACCGCAGACGTAGGTTTGCAAGCCGTTTTTCCAGAGTTTTTCGGTCAATTTCTAGCATTTCCCCCCTTATGAACTAGAGCCCGACTGATAAAGGATTTTGAAGGCCGATACCGATTCAAATATTTTGGGGTTTTAAAATCCGATATATCGGCCGATATTTTATTTATTTATTTATTTTTTTAAACTGGAGATGATTAGTCACAAATTTTGTCATGCTTATTTGAGTTAAGAGAACTGATTGGGATGTTCTTTTAATTGCTATTCAAGCAATGTATGTCTCGTGACCAACTCAACGAGTGTTGCCAACAGGAACGGTGTAGAGTGCCCTCTGATGGACAAACTATACAACTCCAACACTCATGACATGGTTCAAGCGTGTTTCGTCCGGTTTTATTTTATTTTTGAAATATTCATTTATCGGCCATTATAACTGCCGATACTGATAGTTTGGAAAATGCCTAATATCGGCCGATAATATCGGTCTGCCGATATATCGGTCTGGCTCTATTATGAACAACAACTTTTGGTACACGATAAAAACTCCTCGTGGTTTGATCGATGTAACAATAAAAGACGCAAAACACAGGCATTTTGAGTATGTTACAGTGCTTTCTAAATACAGCAAATCACTTCCTGGCCTCCATTTGCATTATGCGCCATGGCAACACAGTGGCGTGACATCATATGAAAACAAGCTATTAAGACTTTTTTGAGATATAAATAGTCACAACAGACTTTGAAAGGGAAAGGCATGACTGTAAAATCGCAGTTACTCTTTAGTTTAGGGTCCAATTCTTACTATTAACTAGTTGCTTATTATCATGCATATTAGTAGGATATTGGCAGTTTAGAACTTATAAATCACATATTAATATGCATGACCATATTCTACATCCCTCAATCCTTAGGCTACCTAAACTTAACAACTACCTTACTAACTATTAATAAGCAGGAATTAGAAGGAAATGTAAATGTTAGTCAACTTGAAGAAGTTTAGTCTACCAAAATTGTATTAGTCGGTAGTTGCAGACCAATTAAAACAACTTGTGGTGAAGTTACGCAGTCGGTGAGATCTTTAAAGGAGAACTTTTATATATATATATATATACAGTATATATATATATATATATATATATATATATATATATATATATATATTGTATGAGTGATAGATGTGGAAATGTGTTGTCTAAGCTACTGGATGCCTTACATTTCCCTTGGGATAAATAAAGTATCAAAAAAAAAAAAAAAACTCCGGTGCAAAATTAACCTTTAGTCTAATTGCACATTGGTACCTAGACGACCGTTCTCTGAGATTTGTTTTCATGATAATTTAATGTAAAGAGTTTTATCTCTAAAAATAGTATATGGGGACATAAAATAAGTAAAGAGAAATCGCTAGTTAATACCACTAACAAGGCTCAAAATAGCCCCACACTAACACAGTAACATAATGAGGGTCCCTACATGCCAAACGAAGCATTGAGAACTTTGTAAGAGTGAGTCAATCTAGAGTGACGTAAAAATCACATATATATTTCGATATGACTGTCTTAGTCAAACTGATTTAGGACTACATGTGGAAGTGGCCCAAATCAGAATCGAGAAGATCCAATTCCATTTTGGAATCATGACAAAAACGGATTTTGGCCACCTTTACCTGCAGCTTGAACGTAGGCCAACTCTCTCTCTTTCACACAAGATTATGTGTGTATTATCAGTACAACTGGCGTCACCAAACGACAAACAGGTCCAACATCTGCTGGATGTCCTTCCAACATCAAGCATAGATGTTTTAACCGTGTTTTACATTGTTTTAATTGTATCTTCCAGATGAAAACGAATGGCCGTATCAGTGACGTACATGAGCTATCAGGGTCTGATGACGGATCGGTCCACAACTCCTAAAGCTAAGCAACAGAAATCGTCTCGCAGGAAATCAATCACACTGACAAATGCATAAACACACACGCATTGGCATTTAAAACAGCTGGCGGCTATAAAATATTCAACGAATCAAAAAAAAAACGCGAGACAAAGCCAACTACAAGCATTACACTTTCGTTTCTAGTTAAAGTTGAAAATCCGTTTTCCTGTTCAGCACTGTGTGAAATTATTGTGTGAGAAAGTGTGTGATTTAGGTGGTGCCACTCGGCTGTCCGGACCCCCTGAGAAGTGACTGGGCCAGACGGGTACTTTATCCCGTTGCCATGACACCCAGCCAGTGACCTCTGGGCATTCATGGGGTTGGCACAGCTCGGGCATTGCCAAGAGAGGTGCCAAGCTCACAGAGAGAGCGCCTGACATCATTTCCCATTAAAGAGGCACATTCTCCCACTGCTGTTGGCGGGAGAGACGGAGAGAGAGCGGGACGGTTGGCTGTTCGCCCCAAACTGAGGGACAGACATACTTCCATCAGTGAATGAGCTGTAAGCACATTTTCCTGACGCCCTCGCCGTGTCATTATGATTGACCCAACAAGTGTTTGTCTTCTGGCCTCTGGATCAGGAAATGACACGGCACAAACCGGGACTCTTTGTTGCCAAATGACTGCTATTGTTTCACAAATAGACTCCCTTTCGATTTCACGAGTGAGAATTTTGAATTGAAATGCCCACGTCGCACAGGAAGTTGAATTGGAATTTGAATTGGATCGACATGAAGAGAACATTACTGAAGTGCAACTCGAAATGACATGTTGGTAATGCATTCTGGGAAATGAGTCATTCCTATAACCTGATGAAATATACAAACAAACAACAAACATCAATAAAGATATCTATTTATCCATCGCTGACATTACTGAGTCTTTAGTTTCCCAATCATTTTAGGGCTCATTAAGGATCAGCTTATTTTTTATTTTTTTTCGTGAACGTTTACTGTTGATTTATTGATGCTGGTTTCATTCTCTGGCTTACAAGTCATGCAATTTTTTGCTGACTGTCGGCATTCATTATGTCTTCCTTTATCTCTGCTGCGTTCTTTTACCTTTTATGTTTGGCTTTATGGTCACAAAAACATAAAAAATAATCAAACATAAAAATCCTTTCAACTTTAAGCACACATTTTTATAGTGATAATCATTTAGAAAAGACATCAACATTATTAAGATTATAATTATTTGGATATGCGTTTTATCTCAGTATTCTTTGAGAATATTAAATCTTTGCTATGTTTAACTGAATAATTGGGCCATAAGTTATGCTTTTACAGAATATTTTTGCCTTGAAGGCCAACTTATCTTAATTTAGTTTTTTTATTGTAAAAAAAGACAGCGCTTATTAATATTAAACATATGAAATAAAACAACAACAACAACAATTTGTTAATATCTATTTCCAATCACTCTCTCTCTCTCTCTCTCTCTCTCTCATTTTTTCTATTTTCTGTTGTATCTTTAATATTACCTTTGTGTGATGACTGTTGACATGCAGAATTCAGTAGTCATATCCCAGTCAAAAAAAATAGTTTAAAACAGTCTAATAGTGCGTTCACACCGGACGCAAATAGCGAATGATTTCAACGTTAAGTCAAAGCAAAGACACATTATGCGCGTAAAAAATTCCTGCGGCGCGAAAGAGGCGTAGGCGCAAATACACCTTGTTCGCGTGAAACGCGCAAATTGAGCGCCTGCCACTTTGCGCACAAATGATTTAGTTACGGTGCGTGTCCACTAGCGCGGTGCGAGCGAAACGAGCGGTTTCAATTCATTTCTATGGATGTCGAGCTTTACGCTCACGTAGTGCATTTTGGGATTGACAGCGGACCGGTGAAAGCGTTGAGAGCGTCAAAAGGTTGGGCAGTTCTTTATGCAAATATCAAGCGAAAAATGCGGTCGGCAGCTAATTGATGTGCAGTTTGGGATGTGAAGTCTGTTTTGAGATTTTAAAAATATGCAAATTGTGCCGGAGTTTATGCTGGATTTAGTGCGTGAATAATTTTGTTTTTGCTTTACGTCAAGCGCTACAATCGTCATTATTTCGCTTTTCTTAGTTTCTGATGTCGCAATACGTCATCCTTTCATGAAATCATGTAACATACTCTACCTTGTCTGTGGACATTGTTCATTCCAAAGCCGGTGCTGGATAAACAAACGAGCGTGTGTGCGCCGGTAGGCTAAATTATTTACGACGCCGGTAATGGACAATTTAGTTTCCAACCAGTAGGGCGACCGAAGAGGAAAAGTTCCATGGTGTTGCTTTAACAGGCTGACTAGCTGATCTCCCATCTTGACCAGCTGATAATTGCCCAAAATCCCTGTAAAACCATCAAAGCTGACCGACCTGAACACTGGAATCCACTACGATAACCAGCAAACCACCTTCAAACAGACGATATTGCAGTCTATATAAGATATTGAAGTCTACATAAACAAACGGTACATTTCCGGCTCCTTGAAGACTCAACTGTTTCGAACAGCCTGCTGGAGAGTGTGGGCAGAGCTTTATAAATACCATTTATATAACGGACCATCAGTCATGATGAAGTCCACTTACTGACACTTGATAAGGTCACTCCTCTAAACTCCGTTTTGCGATCACTTCTACTTTACCATATTTAGTTGAGTGCTCTTTTACATGAATGCATTGGACTGAGGGTTTGATCCCAACTTGAGTTAAAGACATTTAGAGAAGACATGCTAATGAGCTTGTAGATATGCTAATGAGGCTGCATAACACAGTTCAACCTAATGAATGCAGAAAGAAACAGACAAGACAGCAATGCCAAATGTCAAAGTTTAAGGACAATGTATTCTTGTTTGTTGAAGTTTTGCAAATTTTTCTCTAAAATAGACAGATCCGGGGGAAAAAAAAACTGCTTTCATTAACATCTCTTAGATTAATGTGATTCATTTAATCATTTACACAAGACAATGCAACAAAATTGACGAGTCCAGGTATTAACTATTTTATAAAACACACTTAATGTCTTCATTTCAAAAAAAGAGACAGATGGCATGTAATCTTGAAAAACGCATCAAATCAAGGGCAAGTCAAGTCAACACTCAATTATCCGATTATCTAAATATGCGTTTCCTGCATTTAGCCTCACAAACTCAATTACAGCCTTTTGTCTGCCTCCAGAAACCTCTCGCTAGATAAAATTATAGGCTACATGTCCCATGATGCCACTGAGATTCCACAGGAGACCATTAAAAGTGTTACACACAACAGAATAACCGAGAGAGAGGGAGAAAAAGAGACTAAAACAACTTGAATAAAAAGCAAGCGACTGAATAATCAACCGCCACCTGAAACCACTCAGTCAACCCAAACGATTCAATTACCCTTCACTGCCCACTGACAAACAGACAGAACTGTATTTTATAGATTGAAAGTCAAATGATGTTTTGATGCAAGAACCTCTTGTGACTGACGTGAACACATTAAACATGCCTGTTTTCCCTCCATCACAGTTGTCATCCAGCTCTCCAGTCTCAATCCGACTTTAGAAGTAAGTCCACTGGCAAAGCTATAAGAAACATTCTTTCCCTTTTTATTTCTTCACAAGACACATTGACATTACAGTATAGAATTGCTCTTTTGGTGTTACCCTGAACATTGTATAAGCATTCATGACACAAAAGCATGTCATTTTGACCAGTGAAATATATACACAATCATACAATACATTTCAATGGGTGAAAAGTATGGGTTTTTTTTTTTGCCTTCGAAATGCAATTGAGAACAAGCATTAAAGGATTAGTTCACTTTTGAAAAAAACCTTTTGCTGATAATCTTTCCTCAGTCGTTCAAAAGGTCACGTAGCCGGAAATACAGAATCAAAATCGTCCGACATCGTTGTTTTACCTTTTAATTCCTTTTTTTGTAAACGGCGTTTGAGTTAGTTTGCACGTTCAACCTATGCGTTCAACTTGTAAACACTCTGACTTTGTGACTTCGCCTGTGACCTTTTGAACGTAATTACGTATTACGTGACGTTACAAACGCGCCTCACAGAATAGAGCAAGGCTAGCATTTGTCCTTAGAAAAGTTACATTTTTGGAATAAGTTTTGAAATAACCGATCGTTTCGCATGATAAGACCCTTATTCATCATCCGGTGTCGTTTAAAGACATTTGAAGCTGCATCTGAAACTGTTATTAACTGTCTTTTGGACCTTGGACCGTCTGGTTCCCATTGAAGTCCATTATATGGAGAAAAATCCTGGAATGTTTTCATCAAAAACCTTAATTTATTTTCGACTGAAGAAAGAAAGACATGGACATCTTGGATGACATGGGGGTGAGTAAATTATCAGCAAAAGTTTTTTTCAAAAGTGAACTAATCCTTTAAATTTCAACAATATTTGAGTAAAGTAATCCCCCACTACAATATTCAGTAAGTAACGAAGTACTTTGCAGCCGTGTATATCACAATGACCCCACAAAATCCATACAGATTTACACTTCACACAAATTTTCAGAACAAACTGGCCTACTGAGTGATAAATTAGTCATGTTTTAGTTTTTAATTGACAGCTTTAGAACTATTATAGATGAGGGTCATTGTCAGAGGTGAATCTAGAAACAAACTAGCCATGGTTATCCATTCAAGTAAAGTGAAGTTTGAAGTCCACTGAAGTGTAATGATGCGTTGATGTAATTTCCACTGAAACTGAAACATATTGAATGGCTCCTCCCCCTTTTCAAATAGCCAATAGCGTTTAGTTTACCTCACAGACTCGTACAAAGTCGTACTTGCCGGCACCATGGGAGCAAATCAGAGCGCTGATGATGCGTTGGATTCAATAGTAGAGGTGTGAATAATTTCGTTCTTAACTAATGTACAGTTGGAAAATGGAATAAAACTTGAGCGTTCGAACCGAATTTGCTCTGTGACGTGCGTCAACGCCCACTTTTGCCAGGTGGTATTTATAGCATAGGGGGTGGGATTGTTTTGGAACAAACCAGCTTATTCATAACCTTAAAGGGATACTCCACTTTTTTTGGAAATAGGCTCATTTTACAACTCCCCCAGAGTTAAACAGTTGAGTTTTTACCCTTTACGAATCCATTCAGCCGATTTTCTGATATTTAGAAGAATATCAGTAACCAGACAGTTTCTGGTCTCATTGACTTCCATAGTATATATTTTTTTCCTACTATGGAAGTCAATGAGACCAGAAACACTCTGGTTACTGATATTCTTCGAAATATCAGAAAATCAGCTGAATGGATTCGAAATCGGTAAAACCCAAATGTTTAACCCTGAGGTGAGTTGTAAAATGAGCCTATTTCCAAAAAAAAAGTGGAGTATCCCTTTAAGGCTAACATATTCCTACTAAACACTAAAAAAAAAAAAAACTTTGATTTGGCCATTAACTTACAAAATGATTTTCACGATTTTTATGAAAATCTACCATGTTTGCCATAGTTTAATAGTAAAGCACAACTATAATTTTTTTCGCAAATAGAAAAGATTTAGCTACTACAATAAAACCGGAAACTATGAATAAAATTAAACCCGTACTATGATAGCTTCTTACATTCATTTAATTTAAATTACATGGTTTAACTTGCAAGAGTATCGCAGCATTTACCAAAGATTTTCATGCTCTCATACACTAGAGATATTGGAAATGAGTTTTAATTCTCAAAGAAAGAAACCGTGAGACAATGTACAACAACGTACTAAAGCCTGATGATAAAATGACATTGCAGACGTACCATAATTCACAGACTCTACGGGGAAACTCTACAGGCTTTGCTAATAAGTTTGACCTTTAAGCGTTTCAGCTTATCAGGAGACTGTAGGCAAAGAAACCTGAGCAAACGTCACATTAGCATCCCAGCGCTGCATTGATGGCAGTAGTCGAACAGAGAACTGTGTAGGTGACACAATCTAATGGGGTCAATGTTGGTGTAGGGACACAGCAGCAAAAGTATAACACTAAAACAGATTTCCCATTGTGGCAAACACTTATGTACGTGAAAAATAAGCATGCTGAATAAACAACTTTTTTTTGCATTCTAAGCAGTGTGGAATTGTACAATGATGGGCACTTTATATCTTTTTCACGGTTCGGGGGCGAGTGACTTTAAGGCCTTCTAGAGAACATTTTACCCTGGGAAGATGTTAAATCAACTCCCTCCCACTAGAGACGGAGGAGGGGAACAACGGAGGAAAAATCTTTAAGCCGTTTTTACGATTCTGTGGAGCGGCGTCAAGGGCGCCGCTGATCTACGGGGATCACTTTAACGTAATTCACGTTGTCAGCGGCTTGTTGTAAACCTGCCCGTTTAATTGTACAGCCCTTTTGTTCCATGGTATCGTGTGTAGCCAAGCATGTGATTGCTTTATCAGGGGTATTATGGAAAAAAAAAAGAAGATGTTATTAAATTTCTGCACCCAAGTGAACGGTCATGACAAGTTACCAGTTCAACCATAAATGTAGAGTACAGTTGAATCTCAGCTTTAAAACGCGACATTAATACTCGTTTGCACAATCTGGGGACATCTGTAGAAATATTGGAGCCTTTCTACAGCTGGAAAAAAAGAGATGTACTGGCCGTTTGCCATGCTAAAGGGCATCACGTGTGCGTCCCAAGAGAAGAGCCAGAAAGAGACAATGGAAACCCAAGAACTGTGAAGAAAAATGTCATTTGAAGAGACCACAGAACTGTAATTGGGACTTTTTGGCACAAAGAAATGGTAGAAACTGAAATATCAGCCAGTAAATGTACCAACACAACATGTTTAACAGAACAATAATAAACAAAAACATGATTTCCGCAAGAAAGACCTTGTTAGTCCTATGAGTCAAAAATGAAACCCAAACTTAAACCTAACCATGATTGTAATAAAGAAAATATTGACTTGATCATTTCACCACGTTATTAAAAATCAAACCCTTTCGCAAACCCTAAACCTATCCATGATGATTGCAATGGGAAATATATACTGTTCAAAAAGTATTTGTTTTTGAAAGACGTCTTTTATGCTCACCAAGGCTACAATCATTTGCTAGAAAATACAGTAAAACAGTGATATCATTGCAGTTTAAAATAACCGTTTTCTATTTTAATCTGTAATTTATTCCTGTGATCAAAGCTGAATTTTCAAAGCCGACTCTTCAGTGTCACATGATCCTTCAGAAACAATTCTAATATGCTGATTTGCGGCTCAAGGAACATTTCTGATTATTATTAATATTGAAAACAGTTGTGTAATTCTTTGATGAATAAAACATTCAAAGGAATAGCATTTATTTAAAATGGAAATCTTCCGTAACATTATGAAATGTCTTTACTGTCTAGTTTTATTAATTTCATGAATCCTTACCCAAAATAACGAATTTATTACAAAGAAAATCCACAAACTTTAACCCTTAAATGCATGAATGTTTCGCCAACTACATTTATTATTACAAATTTGGCTCTTTTGCGAGCCGGATCTATATCTAACACGAATGGATCTGTACCTATAGAGTAACAATTACAGATGAATAAAATCAAGCATATTTTGTTACCTTTTGGAGCTTGTAAGGTTTCAGTTGGAGCAGATGTTTTATACCGTCATCACTGTCCACATTAGAGCTCATTTCCCAGTACATTCAGCATCTTGCCATCTCAAACATATTCTCATCATCATATTCAATATTTTGATCACTGACAGCTTCTTCAACAGATCCATCATCAAGTGACAGTGACTCTAATATTTGATTGTGTTCAGTAATCACTGAGCCTTTTCAAGTTTTGCTGATGATTCTTCCTATTCTTTTGTTTTCTACCTGCGGTAACTATGAGTGAAACGTCACTTCATTGTGTTTCATTAAAATATTAAAGGTGAATTGCACTTTTTCAGTCATCAAAGATTAAATGATCGTTGTGCAGAAAAACGTACACTGTTACGCCCCTCGGGTCATTAGCTACCCTTTACATTTTTACAAAAAAGTTAATTGGGAAAACAGGCATTCTTTTACAGTGTTTTTCTTGTTATATTGTTTATAATGAATTGATTGAGGAATACAACGAAGGTTGATGTATATCTTTAAAAAAATAAGTGAGGAGGAGGGTAGTGAATGATACCCTGCTCACTAAAAAGTGTAGGTATGCGTTTAAGGGTTAACAGTGATTTCAGTTAACTGTGATTTTAGGATATATGGGGATATACTTTTATACGAGATATACGAGAATACTTTTTGATAAGATATACGAGAATACTTTTTGTGCGAAAAAACAAACAGAAATAACGACTTTATTCGACTTTTCCTTTTCTTCCTTGTTTTCTTGGCCTGAAACGAGACTTCCATACGATTTCCACGACGCATGCGCGAGAACTGAACTGAAGTAGTGTAAGGAGATCGCAATTCTCGCGCATGCGTCGTGGAAATCTAAGGAAGTCTCGTTTCAGGCCAACAAGGAAGAAAAGGAAAAGTCGAATGAAGTCGTTATTTTTGTTTGTTTTTTCGCACAAAAAGTATTCTCGTCGCTTGATAAACTTATAGTTGAGCCACTGTAGTCACATGGAATATTTAAACGTTTTCTTCATTGACTTTCTGGGCCGTCAAGAGCCAGTCCCGGAAGTCTATGTGGTAGTTATACAGCTCTCAAATTTAATCAAAAATATCTTCATTTGGGTTCCGAAGACGAACGAAGGTCTTACGGGGTTGGTACAGCATGAGGGTGAGTAATTAATGACTTAATTTTCATTTTTGGGTGAACTAACCCTTTAAGGGGAACAGCTAAGTGGAATAAGTTACTTTGGGAATTATTGTCCTAGGGAATGATAACCAATAGGAATACTAAAAACACTCAGTTTGCCATGTATACAGCCATCCGCAGGCTTCTCTTCTCAGTCAGGATAACATTTTTTCCAAATCTGAATCCGCCCATTGTTATTATCTAATCAACCAATCACATTGCAGTTGCTTCAATGCATTTAGGGGTGTGGTCCTGGTCAAGACAATCTCCTAACTGATCTGAACTCAAAACTGAATGCCAGAATGGGAAAGAAAGTGGATTCAAGCAATTTTTAGGACTGGAAAAACATTGACTGGTCTGATGAGTCTCGCTTTCTGTTGAGACATTCAGATGGTAGAGTCAGAATTTGGCGTAAACAGAATGAGAACATGGACCCATCATGCCTTGTTACCACTGTGCAGGCTGGTGGTGGTGGTGTAATGGTGTGGGGGAAGTTTTCTTGGCACACTTTAGGCCCCTTAGTGCCAATTGGGCATCGGCCTACCTGAGCATTGTTTCTGACCATGTCCATCCTCTAGGATAATACACGTCACAAAACTCGAATCATTTCATATTGGTTTCTTGAACATGACAATGATTTCACTGTACTAAAATGACCCCCACAGGAGATATGCGTTTAAGGGTTAACAGTGATTTCAGTTAACTGTGATTTCAGGATAGGTGGGAACTGTTTAGCACATCTAAGTTACTTTGGGAATTATTGTACTAGGGAATGATAACCACCGGGGATACTAAAAACATTCAGGTTGCCATGTATACAGCCATCAGCAGGCTTCTCTTCTCAGTCAGGATAACATTTTTTCCAAATCTGAATCCATCCATTGTTCACTGGACGAGAGACAGTCTTTCCTCTCTTGGGCTCCTTGTCGAATCCACAATTTGTTCGTCGTGCGTTGCGCCTCGACTCCGGTGCGATGCCAAAGGACACAGTGGCGATGCATGTGCCGTCGTGACCGGCGACGTCTCCTGCGGACCCAACCGAGAGCTGCTCATCTAGTGCTCACCCCCGCATGTCAACACCGAAAATAAAACTCCCTTCCTGTCTGCCTCTCCTGGAGATTAGAGTGAGTCAGAACGAGTGATACCCAGCCTGCATCAGCAGCAGAGTTATAAAAAGGAAGCTGCCTGTGCTCCTTCCGAACATCAGCTCTCTCTCTCTCTCTCTCTGTACTGCACAAACGTGTATTTGTTCCATACCGGCAGCCCTTCTTTTTTAAGTTCCTAAATTCTCTCCCTCACTCTTTGGCAGGCAGAGATATATTTTCCAGACTCAGCCATAAATATAGGGCATGTGCTGCAAGCAGTCTCTGAGGACCACATCAGCAAGTGATGGACGTTCGCCTGTGTGTGTGTGTGTGTGTGTCGCACTGTGCAACACAACACTGCCGGACCATCACAATTGATGTACTCCAGCCCCAGTCCCTGCTTATATATTAATATACTTAATGGCCTTTCAAGTCTAATTTGAGTAAATTCAGTCATTTGCACGTTGTAACATGGCGTGAGGCGTTATTTGTTAAATGGAGAAACCATTACGACGGCATTAGCTTTCAACACGCGGCCATGGCGAATTTCAAATTGCTAACTTAAGAGTTCTTAATGTGATACCAGTCCTGGAGTATTTAAGAAATGCGCCCGTCTTGTATTACTCTGTTCTGGCTTCATATTCGTAACACTTGGAGAAGAATTTCATATAAATATAAATCACACGCATTTTCGTTTTCCGTTATTTCGTGGCTATAATGAAACTGATGAAGCCGGATAAAAACGAATTTGCCTCTTTGAGGACGCATTTTACACACGGCCGATTTAATACTTTTTGAAGTTTATTTTGGCATGCACTATAAAACATTTGGTCAAATAATAATAAGCCAAGGAAATGTTAACATCTACGCTAACTGGTTTTATTGAAGTGAAATATACTGCAGTAGCTAATATGACAATCAACTTGACTACATTCGGTTCAAGTAGATCAGACAGAGCATTTCTGACATGGAAACTTTACTGATAAGCGGAATTAATCAGATGACTTTAAATAAACATAAGAAATCATCAAATTTTACTTTTGGTGAGAACATGCAATACATATTTTTCTAGTTTGGAGGGATTCCGCGTGTATGTACACGCCGTTAAATGTCTGAGCGAAACAAAGCAAAATGTACATCTACATCTGCGGAGCGATATTTTTTTTACCTAGATGTAGGGGAAGACTCATAACTGCTATTAACCCCAGTGACGGGTAAGTATAGGGACGGGGTTGGGGTAGGTCATATATTTATATATACACGCTGAAAAGTGATTATGCATGTTGATAGCACGCCAAAAATGGAAATACGAATTGGCGTGTCACATATAAGCCATTTCATGAGATCAGTCTGATACTGTGATAGCATTGTTGCAGTTCGTTAAGTATTATGGTCCATCAGGATGTCGTTGCCTGCAGGTTTATTTAAAGAGTGTACTACAGATCCCATTGTAATTACCTCAGGCTGTAATCCATTAAAGCATAGCTGAACACTAGGGAAAGTGTTTGGAGCTCCCACCTAAAACCTGACCATCTGAGTGGCCATCATGGTCTCTTTGTGTGGCGGCCATGTTTCTAAACTCTGGCTTCGGGCAACAAGTGTTGCTATTTCACGTTCTCTCTTTCGCTCTCTCTCTCTTTTCATCAGCCCCCCCAGGCAGACCATCAAGCCATCTGCTTCCCATCTCATGAACACACTCGAGGGTCTATCGCAGCTTCTCGTCATCCACAGGCCTCCACGAATCCTCGTGCGATCGAGGTGATGCTTGAAGACGACAGACAGGCAACAACTGAAAGATGTCCTTCTAAATTTATCCCAAAGCCAAAATATTAAACTTGAAGCACAAACAGTCCCACACTTGCTCGCCCCACAAAGAACTGAATGCAGAATTTGCTATATTATATAAATAAATCGATGGCTGATGCTTAGTTAAATTCACTTCGCTAATTCACAAACATTTTTAAACAAAAATATATATATATATATTTTTTTTTTATAACTGAAACTGTATAGAGCATCGATGACAATGAAACTTTAATCAACGCAATGAGTAGGGCTGCACAATATTGTAAAAAAATTAACATTGCGATATATATATGTTTAACTGCAATTACACTCACCTAAAGGATTATTAGGAACACCTGTTCAATTTCTCATTAATGCAATTATCTACTCAACCAATCACATGGCAGTTGCTTCAATGCATTTAGGGGTGTGGTCCTGGTCAAGACAATCTCCTGAACTCCAAACTGAATGTCAGAATGGGAAAGAAAGGTGATTTAAGGAATTTTGAGGACTGGAAATATGTTGCCTGGTCTGATGAGTCTCGATTTCTGTTGAGACATTCAGATGGTAGAGTCAGAATTTGGCGTAAACAGAATGAGAACATGGATCCATCATGCCTTGTTACCACTGTGCAGGCTGGTGGTGGTGGTGTAATGGTGTGGGGGATGTTTTCTTGGCACACTTTAGGCCCCTTAGTGCCAATTGGGCATCGTTTAAATGCCACAGCCTACCTGAGCATTGTTTCTGACCATGTCCATCTCTTTATGGCCACCATGTCCCCATCCTCTGATGGCTACTTCCAGCAGGATAATGCACCATGTCACGAAACTCGGATCATTTCAAATTGGTTTCTTGAACACGACAATGAGTTCGCTGTACTAAAATGACCCCCACAGTCACCAGATCTCAACCCAATAGAGCATCTTTGGGATGTGGTGGAACGGGAACTTCGTGCCCTAGATCACCAGATGATTTCAATAGCTCTATTTCTAAAGAATTCATTCTAGAATGATTGAGGTGAATTTGTTCAGGAGTGAATCTCCAAAGGAAATTACAAGCATCTATAAATACAATACAACAAAGATAGAAATTAAAGAAGCAGTGCTTTATGTTTTTCGGTCAAGTGTTAGAGGTACAGAAATAATTGGTTTTAAAATAACTGCCTATAGTCTTCACTATATAAATTAATTAATCTTTGTTAAAGCTACAAAACCGATTATCTCTATGTATTTTGTTGTTTGATTAACAATAATGACAGGAATATTAGGCTGCTGTCACTTTAAGACCAAATGCATGGATCAAATATAATGATAAACATCCGTTTTATTTCTCTATTGTTTACATTCACGTAAGCCATAAGCGACTGTGTTCAAAGATGGGCATTTTGACATAAATTTTGCATATATGTGTCTGTTCAAGTGCAAATAGATGGGGAAGAGAACAGAATTCAGTTCTCTTTCGCATCTTCTTGCACCCGAATGGTTTAAAATCGCTTGAATGTTTAAACTGAGACGACCTAAAACACTTGCAAATGAAAAACTTTTCTCCATGATGGTTAAACTTTATGATGGTCCGAACGGATCAACTACGATCCCTACACTTGACATCGCACATCCTGCAATGTAACTCTCGCGGATGAACACATTGTGATATCAATGCTAAAGCGATATATTATCGTGCAGCTCTAGCAACGAGTATGGAATTTAAATTGAGTTTTTCCTCCAAAATGCTTTAACCTCCCGCCTCTGCTCCATTTAACAGATCCGCACCTCATTTTGAATTCTATTTTTACACGCCTACCAGGAACACAACATTGTTTGTGCTGTTTCTGTTTATATCAAATCAACACTACAGCACCTAAGGTCTATTACAGATCAGTCCAGCATTTCTCCAGCACACCATATTTTATAAAGTCTGAGTTTTTGAGAACTGATGTTCTGACGCCCTAAACGTTTTCTGATGGTTTGTTTGGTCTGTGTGAGAGTTCCTGAAATCGGCTGTCTGAAAGACTCCCCGTTACACTGAGGGACAAAAAGACTGACAGCACATCAGTTAAAGTGAATCAGACCTGCTTTAACCTCTCCTGAGATTGCAGAGGAAAAAAAAATCCGACATACGCGTTCTCAAAAGACCTGCTGACATCACCATCAAGTGCTTTCCAGGGCTAGGATTTCACTTCTTTTTTTTTTTGTATTTTCCTGGTTCCTTTTGGTCCCTTGTCCACAAACACTCAAAAACATCCTGTTCGGGTAATCAGACTCCTTTGAATGGGGCTTAACTCTTGTGGCCTTTCTAAAAGGCTCCTACACACATGTAGAATACACACACACATACATATACACAGTTAAAGGCATAGCTCACACAAAAATCCTTTAAAAAATAAATTAAAAACACAGTCAATTTAGAGATTTTGGGCTTTTTGGCATTTCTTTTTCAGGTGTTTTTTGAGACTAAAGTGTACATCCAAAAATACACTTTTAAGAGTAACTTTTATAGCACTTCATCTATTTGCATTTGTAGATTTCAATTTCTGTATTCTGGGTTTGAATAATTTGCCTGATTTTCTACGTTTTACTCCTGTTGTGAAAATTGTGAAAATTAACTTTTTTTCTGGCTGTTGATGACGGTGATAAAAAGATATCCAAAATCCCCTCTGTAAAAGCGTTTGACTCTAATATGTCAAAAAATTGGAACAAGAATTGTGAAGCTGCTTCATACAATGTTCTGATTTTATTCAAGAAATTAATGCAAATTACTGTATATTTAATTAGATTGTAACTGTAATATTTAACACCTCGTTTGCATATTTAAACAACAATACAAAAAATGTCTAAAAATAAAGTATGGAGTTAAGTTTTTACACTACACCTGGGGAGACTTGCCTTAAATTTCAGTCTGTTCCTTAAACAAAAGTAGCTTTAGAAAATTTGAATATATTGTCCACAAATCCTTGGATTGCTTTGATAAATAGGCAGACAAACTGTAAATTAATTTTAATGGACAAAAATTAAAATACATTTTAAAAATGAAAATGATGTGTGTGTGTATATATATATATATATATATACACACAGAGACAGAGAGAGAGAGAGAGAGAGACAGAGAGAGAGAGAGAGAGAGAGAGAGAGATACTAGACGTAGGCTACCACTTAAAAGCAATTGTAGAGGTGACTCTTGGTAGAATGTGTTTTTTTTTTACATTTTGGTTTCTTTTGTTGTCAAGATCTAGCACTAATTTAGTACTAGGGAAGGTGACAGATTATTCATATAAACTGTCCCTTTAACGGAACAATGCAGCCTCACAGAACAATGAACCTTGCGAGCTCCTTTCACAATAATGAATCAGGTGTGTTTTGTACAAGCTCTCTTTCTCTCACAGTCGCTCCTGGAGAGTGAGTCTGTGTGTGTGTGCGTGTGTTGTCTCCTGTCGTACTGTGGGAATATATGGTCAGGGTAATTACCGCTATCTGAGCCGGTGCTACCGTCCTCACGACTCGAACCCTCTGGGACTGATTATGCCCCCGCTCTGAGCACCACTACTGCTGCCTGAACGACCCCTTCGCTGTCCTTCACTAAGTGATTCATCAAAGAAAGACAAGGCCACAGAGAAACACAGACCTGCGATCAGGAACAGATCAGAGGAGAGTAACAAGTGTGACACGGACTGAAACACACACACTTGAGACTGCCATCATAATGCTACTCAAAGCACACACAAGGTTTAGACTTAACTAATCAATTGTGGAGAGTGGTGCACACTTTGAAATACTTTTTTGATATGTTTTAGCTTACCTCAAGGGCATCCAAGATGTAGGCGTCTTTGTTTCCACGGTAGTTTCAATTTTGATATTTTTAGGTCAAACCGTTCTTGTCTGTCAGTCATATAATGGAGGTCTATGGTCACCACCTCAAAGAGCAGCACAGAGAAGTCCAAATTAAACATGATATAATGACTCGTGAATGTAAGTACACATTGATGGCCTAAGACACGAAACGGGCTGTTTGTGTGAGAAAACAAACAGTATTTATATTGTTTTTACCTCTTGTAACCACAGCCACATCCAAGTGATCTGAGGGCGCTTCGGTCTGTACCCTCAACGTTGTCTGTTGATATATCGAAATCTTCTTCCATTGCAATTTCCTGTTTATCTATTATGTTTAGATCTTCACAGTGAAAGGTAACGCTTCTGAAATCTCTGTGTAAACAATGAGTGACGTACACACACCAGATATCACGTCCGGCGATTTCAAGCGCTTGCGCAGACCGAAGCGCCCGCGGCCTCAGATCACTTGGATGTGGCTGTGGTAACAAGAGGTAAAACGATATAAATACTGTTCGTTTTCTCACACAAACTGCTCGTTTCGTGTCTTAGGCCATCAATGTGTACTTACATTTATGAGTCATTAAATCATGTTTAATTTGGACTTCTCTGTGCATGCTCTTTGAGGTGGTGACCATAGACCTCCATTATTTGACTGACAGACAAGAACGGTTTGACCTAAAAACATCAAAATTGAAACTACTGCGGAAACAAAGACACCTAAATCTTGGATGCCCTTGAGGTAAGCTTAAAGGGATTCTCCACTTTTTTGGAGATAGGCTCATTTTACAACTCCTCCAGAGTTAAACTGTTAGTTTTGCCGTTTTTGAATGTATTCAGATTCGATGTATCGGCTGAATTGATTCGAAAACGGTAAAACTCAACCGTTTAACTCTAGGGGAGTTGTAAAATGAGCCTATCTCCAAAAAAGTGGAGATTAAACATACCAAAAATGTACATAACAGTAACTCTTCTAAACCCTCACATAATAGAATATTAAACACTCCCAACAAGTAGGCTATTTCCATTTATTTAAAAACATATCAAACTTAATTTCATTTCACTTAAACATGAATGAACATCAGAAGATATGTTGTTTCAATCGTAGAAAGACGTCATTACACACAATTTTTCAAGTCCGCTGACATTAATCTGCTTAATCCTGTATGGTTTGTTTGTTAAAAAAAAAATTAAGTATTGAATGAAGTATGAACTAAATTAAAAATTGAATGAACAGGAAAAAATGATTTTGTGTCGAAGTAGGACTTTTGTCCTCATACGAAGTAAGCTAGATCTGACGAAACCTTTGGGAATGTCCTCGTTTATAAAAATAAAGTAATTAATGTAACGAAAACCAACTAAAATAATTAAAAATCCAAACCTTTTCAGCTATAATTATGGTGTAGGTTTTGTTCAGTCTACTGTATATTCAAAAACAGAAGCAGATAGCTAAGTAAACGAGTGTGTGTTTCTGTCACTGCGTCTTTGTGTGTTGTATATATATGTGTGTGTGTTTATAACTGAATTTGTCATGTAAAAGTGCACTGACCGCATGCTGCCAAAAACACGGAGCGAAAGCACCACAAATGTGTGACTCACACTCCTGAGTGTGTGTGTGTTTGCATCGGTGTGCCTGGGCTTCCCTCACCTTCATAGCTAATCAAATCACTTTACACACATACACTCAGAAAGACCCAGTCACTGACAGATACAATGAAATGCTGCAGTGAAAGAACTGCCTTTAAGTCTGGACGTGTGTGATTTGTGTTTCAGCCAGTAATAATCAGCTCCAAACCCAATTACAGCTTGTAAATCTCACTAAACCAGATCACACACACAAGTTTACTTCACCATCTAATTGAGCTTCTAATGCTAATTCTATGACTGCGAGCCAAACCCAATCTCTAAAAGAAAACAGTCTGTATTTACTGTATTTATAAATGATTTTTTACCTCAGAGGACGTCCCATAAGTGAGGTTTTGTCAGGTTTCGCTAACTTCTGAAGACATTTTTGTCCCTAAGGTACAACTAACTAAACACACATAAACAAATCTCAGCAACCACCTCCACAAATGCATTGAACACAACAAACACCCATCATACGTGAAGAACATATAAGTGCTTAGAAAGACAAACACACACACACACACGGAATAGCTCAAGGCAGCTGTGCAGTCTGAACACGCTCCACTTCCATTATGAGCAGAACAGTCATAGTTTACCAATCCCCTTGGCTATAACAAACACATAGACCACAATGGAGTATGAGAACTTACACACATATACACAAAACACAAACATGATAAACAACCGAGCACAGAGCAACATAAAGTGCAAAAACACATGTATGCATGATACATGTATGGTAACCATCACATGTGTAGCCAATACACATGAGCATATACACTAAACAACCACTAACAAGTACCACCCATGACTTTTGTTAAATTGGATGGGCTTTTCCAGGGCCCAATGTGTTGAGTTCCCAAACTTATGAAGACGGAAAAATAAACCGACCATACCAGGAGCGATTTATCAAAAGAAGAAAGCTTTCCAATTACAATATGGATTCTGAAATGAAATCAACTTGTATAAACACAAGAAAAGACAATAATCAATTCTAAACACATTGTTTTAACTTTCCGACTCTAAATTGGAGGCAAGTGGAACATCCCAACGACAAAAGTGAAACTCAATCAAACGAAGCTGTGCAGAATGCAAACATCTCTGATTCACATTTTCATTCATTTGACAGATATTTTGACCTAAATGAATTACTTTGCTTTCAAGGTATACATCTAATCAGTTCATTCCCTGGGAATGCATGACCATGGAGCTGCTAAACCGCAAATCTACTGCACATAATCTAATTAAAATCTGGCTCAAAATTAAGCTAGTGCAACATCGACAACATTGACAAAATGTCTTAGCCACAAGGCAAAGATGTCAAGACTTTGAATACAATTTAGCAGAGGCGATGCTCAACACACACTTTTTGTTTGAATGCTAACAAGTACCCTAAACGCCAAATAGATTATTAACCCTAAAACCGTATTCTGGAAAAAATGTGGGCAAAATGGTTTTGATTTATTTTTAAAAATACTACAAGACTTGACTACTTTTCCTAAGTTTGCCTCCTGAACACACCTGTCACGTTGCAGGTTGGAACATCGAAGCAGGATCCAAATGCAGCAGCAGTAGTACTTTTAGTAAATAAACCAAAGACTAGCCATAACTCAGACACAGAGAACAAGATCAACATCAAGAACCCACAACCACTGTAACAAGACACATGGTTTAAATACAGAGACTAACAAGCTAAATGAGATAACAAGGGGCGTGGCATACATGAACACAAATGAGGAGCGGGAAAAAGGGAACAGGACTGAACCAAGTGCACAAAGATAGGGGGAACACAGATAGACATCATTACAACACCATTTTTTGACTCAATTCTACAATGTTAAGTGGGTGAAAAAACAAAACTCAAAAATGGTCAAAAATGGGCACCTCTCTGAACTTATTGGAATGATATTTTAATGTAGTTAATAAATAAAAAAAAAAACATAAAAATAATAATTCACATAAAGTAAATACATTTAAAAAAGCCCCAAAATAAAAAAAAACACCATAAATGGATAGACAAAACTTTATCGAAGACAGTGATATAACATTTATAATAAATAAAAATTAGGATAACACCTGAGTCCTCTGTGCCCCCATTTGTCCACAATTACAGGATTAAGGGTTATAAAGTGAATACGGTTTGAGGGCTACGAAAATATCCCAGCAAACAAATTTAGGTTCTGAGAATGTTCTGGGAACGTTAGTTTTTGGTTCCCAGAACGTTCACAGAACTTTTCCTTAAGGTTAAGGGAACGTTCCCGGAACATTCTCCTTACGTTATAAAAATAGAACCTAAAAATATCCTACATATAACGTTCCTATAACGTTCTTGTTTGGTTCCCAAAAAAATAACCTCATGGGACCATTCGGGAACGTTAGGAGAACGTTCTGTGCAGCAAATTTCTTGAAAGGCAGCAAATTTCTTGAAAAACTTATGTTGAAAAGTTCATTAAATAGGACCCTATTTAATGAACTTTTCAACATAAGTTTTTCAAGAAATTTGCTGCCTCCCTTCATTGTCTCACATATTTCCCCCCCAAAAAATCACTAGCAACGCCACTAGTACTATCATGATTTACTAGATAATACTATAATGGTTAAGTCATATACTGTACATGACTTGATCATTCAGTAAAGCGGTTTCCGCCACAAGGCTTTTGATAACACTTTATTTTAGGGTTCAATTCTTGCTATTAACTAGTTGCTGATTAGAATGCATATTAGTCCTTAAAAAGCACGTATAAATGCCTTATTGAGCCAACAATCGTAGTTAATAGTGAATATGTGTTCGCCATACTAAAGTGTTACCAGATTTCTTTGTAACCAAAAACTACTTTATAGAAGTAGACATGATCAATTATGAAATCACGCACTGGCATACAAATGAACACTTAGCAACAGAGCACCAATAAACTACTAGCCTACCACAAGCGCACCAACACACACCCAGGTGTTTTGTCTTATAAATGTTGCCCGCCGATCAATGCGCTTTTGATTTGAGCTTATCCACACTGGGATGACAGTGACGTAAGGGGCAACTTTAGCAAGTTTATGTGTAAATTACCTCGGTGAGCAACATCTTGTCAAACGGAGCTCTAACAAGCTATCGACCCACCGCTGCCGCGTCCTAAACGAGCTGCTCCCCTGCTTCCGGTAACATCAACCCACTGAAAAACAGAATTTATCTCCACCGATGTAATGAATCAGACCCCAACAAAAACACATCAGGGAAAAAAAAAAATTCTGCAGGAATATAGGAGAGAAGAGAGATATCAACGAGCAGAGAAGACGAATGTGGGCGAGCCAATGTGGGTGGGTTGTCCAATTTCAAGTTTCTAATCACTTTAAAATGAGTTTGTTTTTCGAGTTGTAGCACCAGCGCTTCAGTCCGTGGAAGGACCAGGCAGTCGCAACTTTACATAACGTAATGAAGACATGAAAAACAGAAGCACATTATGGGTTTCTCATCACATGACTTCCTGATGAGAAAATTTGCTTTCATGTCAACTAACTGTCATAACTATCTGCTTAATATCGGCTAACACTTTTCTACTGACTACAAGTAACATTGCAACTACATGTGAACTTATAATAACCCAAACCTAACAGTCTGTTACAGTCTATTAATACTCTAATGAGACTTAATTCACATGTAGTTTAAAAGTTACTTATAGTTAGTTGAAGTGTTTAGCCCCACACGTTGACAAGGCCTAGCATGAAGCTTTACGTATTACGTATATTACGTTACTAAACGATATAATTGTATGCCTTGCCATTGCTTTAATAAGTACAAAAAAATGTTTACTTTCGTCACAAATTTCCTAGTGAAACAAGATTATTAACAATCTTTTTTTTTTTTTTAAGGTACTGGGATTGGATGATATTCTAAATAGCACAAAATGTTTTTCTTTAGACAAAAATCAAATCAAATCAATCAATTGTTCACAATAATTATATATCAAGAAAGTAAACAGGCTGCTTTGATTTGAAGCAAGTTTACCCTACGATGGAAAATTCAATCATCGAAAAATAGTATTTTGTGATTTTACACAATCAACAAATTACTGTGACACCAAGATAATCGCCAGTCCGCTGATAGACAGAACTAGTCGTTTCTTTAAAAGACAAGTCGATATGTTTTCTATCAGAATAGCTTCTTTTGTAAGAGGGATGCTTTGATTCTGCTGTTTTTCTTGGTTAGCGGCCGTTAAAGTGAGCCATGATTGACTGGTTCAAATGATCAAGTTGCTTTGATTGTCAGGAAGGTAAGAGTCCTTCTCAGACTGCTAACACAGTGTGTGTAAGTGTGTGTGTGTGGTTGGCACTGATGGTGGCATGCTGGATCAATACACATCAGGCTCGCCGGCGAGACAGACAAGGGCGTCACCGAATTGACAGCATGTGCTCAGAGCACTCCACACACACACATAGATCACACTATACACAAACATAACCAAATGACAGCGATTCGCCTGTGTCTATTAAACCTTTGACAAAATCACACCGGAACATTTAAATCGGTATTAGCCCAGCCTCTGACCAAAAGAACGCAGTTATAAACACTAAAGTCGATCAAAATAGAGCAAATCACCGTTTAAAGTAACTTGGCGCTTCAAATAATGATTGTATCAATTGCATTGTTGCACTAGTAGAATGGTGACAAGTGACTGAACTTGAAAAGAACAAAAAATCATTGAATCATTCATTCAAGAGATTTGTTCAAAAATGCTGATTCATCAAGTAATGAAACTGTAAGTCATTAAATCATTCAAGCTGTTTTTTTTATTTATTCAGATTAGTTGAACATTTTAAATAGACTGCAAAAATTGATATTCTGTCAGAACCTTTAGTAAATTACATGAAATTTAAGAATCTGTTCAGAATCGTGAGAGAATCAAAAAAACAAAATTGATTCTCCATTCATCCAGGATCATGCAGCTCTATTAATTAGCCAATTTTGAAAATGTCATGAAAATGTCTGAAAAAAAAAATATTTTTCCTCAGAAACTGCTAGTAACTTACAAAAATAATTACAACGAAACCGCGATGCATTGAATTAAACATGAAAAATTTGAAAACTGAAACAAATCATTACAGTGCAGTTATATTGTGTTCATCTTGTTCAGTGGTGTATTCTTAGCCTAAAATCACATGCTCAGATTTCAACCACCAGTCAACCATACTGGACCAAACCCTGCATTTCGCTCGCTCTCTCTATACCCATCCATCTATCGTTTCTCTCTTCTGGTCTACCGAGCTGGATCAAACCCAATGTACTCATTCTGACTCTTACGTTATTTCCCAAGAAAGCAAACAGCACACACACACCGCTAAGCCACTGAACGCAGTCGATCCCACAACAGCACCAGCACTCATTAAACAGCCGCTCCCTTGAGCAGTTGTTCTTGACTTGAAGCTTTATTACCTGACTAATTACAATGCTGTTAATTAGCTGCTATGATCATTGAGAAAAGCAAAGGAAAGACAGACAGGAAACAAAAGAACTTTGACTTTTGTCCAAACAAGGTGTGTTTTAATAAGCTCACACACAGAATCTAGTAGGCTACCTACAAGACAGTGCCAAAACAATGGAATTACCGTGATTTTTGGGATATGGTTGGATATGGTTAGGGACAGCAATTCTCACATTTTTGGTTTCAGCTGAAATAGTTTCGGAGGGCTAAAATCATTGACAGAAACAGTGACGTTTAATTAGCACTTCTCTGATGACACATTTTGACTGTGTTAGTGTCTAATTCGTGCTGACAATGTGAATATGCTGCAACAACTAAATATGTTTGGGGTGTGAACGCACTTCACTATGATGAACGAAAATTATGCTCGTTAAATTTAGCATTTTTGGTTTCTGTGCTCCAGTAAAACAAAGAAGAAATTTACAACTAGTTTGATTTCTCACCTGAGAACACAAACCTTGAACAGCAGGAACATAGAGTTAGCCAAATATAATTTAACATTTCAGCTAAATGAAAACCATTTTATGTGTAAATTGGCATGATAAGAATGATAGAAATGATATAAACCATCTTTGTAAAGTTGATTTGGCTTGCGTACATAAAAGAGGACGGGGTTTATGTAGCCGGCCACCAGGGGGCGATCAAAATGTGTCGGCTTACTTTTCAGGATGTGTGCGGCACACTTGGCGAATCATAGAATCATTCATTAAACTGATTCATTCAAACAGGCTGAAACATAGATATCTATAGAAATGCTAGATATCTCGTCCACGCTGCTGGCCAATGGAGGTCGACATCTGCACCTGGCGGCCATCTTGTCACAGGCAGCTCGCTCACTCGTAACACTGTGTTAATGGTACATGTTTTATTTAAATAACCATAACTTGCTCAATTTTCTACCGATTTTCAAACAGTTTGGTTTGTTATAATCGTCAGAGATGTAGTTATGACACAGCATACTTATGAATAATAAGTGTATAAATAAATAATCATCCAGATAATTATAGCCACATTAATAACGTTTTTAAGAAACCAAACCGTTTGTAAATCCGTCAAGAAAAGAAAATTAAATAAACTTAAGTTGTACATATATTTAAGCAGATTGAACACAATCAAAATAAGTTTGGGCAAAATGGCAGTCGACTCGCACTATACTGCCACCCTCTGGATGTAATTATTTTTTACTTAACCTAAATGGTTTGTGTTTAGACAACGCGTTAGGATTTTGTACTTGAGACATTATTACATAGAAATAGAAAAAATTATATGTTTTTCCTTAATAGAAAAAAACATTTAAAGTAAAAAAAAAACACAATTATTATAAGTAAACTAAATATAAATTTTGTAAAGTGCATTTTTTTGTGTTGCTTATTGAACTGTTGTATAAAATTAATATCACATTTTGCAATTTAGCTGATATGCACATTTTTATGTAACCTGATCAACCAACAAAAATGGTAGCTTTTTCTTAATAAATAGTTAATAGTTATATAATAGTTGAATACACTTGTGTATAATGCGCCACACATCCTGCAAACTGACTTATGAGGAGTGAACATTTATACATAGAGAAAAAGTATCAAACGTATCTTGTGCATAAAAGTTCGCTTTTCTTTTGCACGTATGTGAAATCCAACGACGCCAAGTGTGCGTTGCAGACTGTCGTTCTGTAATGGATTTAGATTAGAATCGCTAAATAGTAGGGCAACTGATGATTGAAAATGGTTTGATGTAGCTTGATGGAAAGAATTTAAAGGGTAACTAAACCCCTGGTCAGAGCCTGACTCCACCCACTGGCAATATTTAAAAATGCTGAAAAAGGGGGCAGACCCCAGCGGAGATAGAGGGGACAAAATAGATGCTAAAACACTATCCTAATCTTTTTCAATACTCGTAATTCCAACTCTTGAATCGCTACAGTTGTTTTGACGACACAAGATGGTTTTATACTGCCAAGGGCGTAGCTCGCGTGGTGAGCTGAAACCTGCGTACGTCACGAAGTGCGGAACATCCAATTCAACTGCAGTAGCCACCATTCAACCTGAAGAGGGCAGCACTAAGACGTTTTTACACCATATATTCAGACTGATCTCATGAAGTAGCGTGTTTATGACACGCCAATTCGTATTTCCATTTTTGGCATGCTATCAAGACGCATAATCGCTTTTCAGCGTGTTTATGAACGCCATTGACTTAACGTTATTACTGTATATATAAATATATGACTTACCTCAACCCCGTCCCTAAACCTAACCGTCACTGGGGTTAATGGCATTTATAACTGTTCCCTTACCATCCTAGGAAAAAAAAGGTCGCTCCCCAGATGTAGATCTACATTTTGTTTCGTTTCGCGCGGACATTTGACGGCGTGTACAGACACGCGGAATCACTCAGACGTTAATGGCGTAGACATGCACGCATACACGCGGATAGCTCAAAATGCGTGGAGATAACACGCCCCTTGACTCGAAAGTGGCGTGTATGTTTACGCAAAAGTCATGTTGATATATTGTAGAAATAGAACACTTTATAAACAAATGTCAAAAAAAAAGTTACTCGAATCAATGACTGGTATTAATAAAGATCCATTCTTACAGATCATTAACTAAAAAACGTTGGTTTAGTGTTTAGTTACTTTTTAAAAAGTGCAGGTAAAGGGGAAAGCAAGCTGACATTGTAATTATAAGGTAGCTTATAAGGCAATTAGGGACTAATTATTATTTTATTTATCAGAACTTTAATATATTTTGATGTTCCTCTGTTGTGACAATAAAAGAAACAAGTTTATTTGTAAAAATTTTAGTTAAAACTCATAAATAACTAATTTTAGGGAAATCAGTTGTGGTTTTGTTTTGCGTTTCTGAAAATAAATAAATAAATAAATAAATAAATAAATATCGGCCGATATATCGGAATACCGGATTTTAAAACCAACAAATATTTGTATCGATATCGGCCTTCAAAATTCTTTTATCAGTCGGGCTCTACTAGGTAGGCACTAGGCAGCTCACTAGGTTTTGAGACACAACCACAGACATCCTGGTATTCGACTGTCTTAGGCGTTTGTTTATATGTGTGGCCCACCGTCATACTGACGGCGCACAGAAAGAAACTTTCAGAAAGAGCCAACTCTAATTACTCCGTCTTTCAGTCCTCTATGAAAAATGACAGTCTAGAAGGGCAAGACAAAACAAATTAAGAGTGAAAAACAAGGGAAAACATTGAAGAGAGGGGCCGCGGGGGTGCAGGACGGGATCTGAGGGGGGTCTCTACAGTTGACACAGCACTGAAGAGCATTCCAGCGCAAGCGGAGAACAAAAGCACGCACACACACACAAGCGCACACAAACAATGGCACGAACGCTTTGAGACGCAACAACGGCACATCAGGACTCCCCCCACCCCCCTCACACACCCAGAGCGGGGCGCTGATTTCTTGTGAAGCGTCCACTGAGCCCTGGCATTTGGCAAAGACAGATGCCGAGAATCGGCTCGCACACACACGCTGGGCTGCGCTGGGAACAGATGGGGGAAGGGTCGCCCCACACGGGGACACATCCCTCCGTTTCTAAGGGAGAACATCGGCATTGATCAGCGACGTGGAGGTCATTCTACCCGCACACACACACACACACACGCACAGACTGATGAACACATAAAGGACAAACAGAACTGAACAGGTGGACCAGTAAAAAAAAATGTTTTCGAGAAAACATATCATGTATCCGAACAGACAGCTGTTTGGAACGTGGACAAAAGTGTGTGTGTGTTGCTCTACACAGGCACGACTACCTCCTCTTTCACTCAGTCGGATCCTAGACACTTTCTTAATATGAGTTGTTTTATAGTTTGTGCATTGGCAGAGCATAGACGCATCACTTTGCTTTGCTCTCTAATAGAAATTCAATCGTGACAAGAAAATTATGCATTGACAAATATACGATTGAGTCATAGACTGACATATTGGGATTAGAATAGGCCAAATCATTAATATTTACACCCTCATGTTGTTCCAAACTTGATTTCTCTTGTGGAAAACAAAAAAAAAAGCTCTTTTCAATGAACGTGAACGGTGATCAAGCTCAGGTCCAGCACAATAAAAGCAGTCAATACAACCCAGGTGCTATAAATCATCCAAAATCACATGTTAGCTATGTAATGAACGGTCAATATTCACTCGACAGCCATCATGGTCACCATTCACTTTGATTGTATGGAGAAGAGCAGCTTAGACTTTCTGCTAAGTATTTACTTTTGTTCCATAGAAGAAGAAAAATCACAAGCTTTGAATGACAATGACAAAATGATGACAAAATTATCATTTTTAGGTGAACCGCCCCTCTATTTCATACAAAATGAGTCACTTTTGTTAAATATTTCAATTTCATTTCAGCATTACCGTGGATCTCATTTGCTATTATTAAATGTCACTATGTAAACAAATATCAGCATTATATTGTGCTCTTTCAGTATTGGTCACAAAAACTGACCACCTAACTAATTTCTCAAAATAGCCTACTTAAATGGATAATTTACCCAAAAATGTCAAACCTGTATGACTGAACATAAAAGATGATGGGAACCAAACAACATTGGACCCCATTGACTTTCATTGTATGGACACAGGCATGTTTCAATATCTCCTTTTGTGTTCTACAGAAGAAAGATAGAATGACACAAGAGTGAGTAAATTATAAGAGCGCTTACATTTTTGGGGTTGAAGTAGTTTTCATTTTCAAACTGGATTACTATATCCTCACAATCAAAATTACCAATCAAAGAGTTTCTCATAAATAACCCTGTGCCGACCTGGATTTGTCCCAAAACTGGTGGTGGATGAGGAAAGACAACCTGATATGATTGTAAAGGGCTGGAAGCGCTATAGAAATGCCTCGATCTCATTCACATTCAAAACTCAGCTCGGGAAACTGATCTAATGCTGCAATGAGTAGTGATAGTTAGTGAAGTAGTTCAAATTCCCCTTAATATTTCGAATCAAAGGCAGGTTGTGTTTCTTTACAGGAACAACACAATGGATTGAACGTTTATGAACAGCTCAACACATGCACTTTATATACAGTTTTGTTTAGATGCATGGATTCATATGTGCCCCTATATATCTCTGTATTCTCTTAACGCAGAGCAGTGTCGCATTTCAGAGAGTGTGTGTGTCCCATTGATGTGCGGAGCACGCCAACATCATCCGAGCGCAGAGCGGTGTGAAGCCAATCTTATGATGATGGCGAGAGAAAAAAGTGAATTCAGCACATTAATACGTGTAGCACACACACACACACGCACTTGTGCAGTATCTGTGGAGTGCAGTCTGTGCTCCGTGGGTTTTAATTAAAAGATGCACTGGGTCCCTTGAGAATACACACACACACATGCACCGGGGGGTCGCCTTTAAATTTATACCCCGTCCATGGATGCTCGGGACCTTGTGAGCTTCCCACCTTGTCACTGCACCATGCATGCATTAACATCTACCACACCTCCAACAACTTTCTCTGCCCTCTGCATGTCCACAAGTCCCCAATGTGCGGATATTCCCCGTTTCGTATCTGTCCCACCTATGACAACTTAAACGAGGCTACTACATCCCACCTTATTCTGAATGCAATGCATATCTAATCATAAGATCAATTATTTTAGCCCTAGATGCATTGCAAAGAGCTCTCAAACCCCAAACGCGTAACACAGCCAATGCAACGCATGCCTTTACTGCGGAATAAACCTAATTCAGTACTTGCCCCCCTTTATGCAAGCTACTACCCCCCATCCAACTTTCACTCCCAAAAGCAGTTAGTTCATAAATGACCAAATTGCATATGACTTTGCATACCTATCCTCGTGAGTAATAAATCCGCTCGGTGAGTGACAGGCGTCCGTCCGCGCGCTACTTTGGCGTATCCATGAGAAGTTCCGTATCCGACCGCGCATCGGGAGTGCGACCGTCTCGCCGAAGCTCCTGCAACAGCAATGTGCTCCAGCGTTCACACACAAGCGTTCTTACACACATACACTCTCTCTCGGCGTGGGACTAGGGAAGCGCGCGCACGGAAGGGGGGGGGGGAAGAGCGACTCCTGCGGGTGCGAGCATAGCGCAGCCTACCGGACCAGCGCGCGCGCTCGAGCACATACACATATACACACACGCGTTTTTTTTTTTTTTTTTTTTTCTTTCACAAGGGAAATTATGGAATTATGGTGCGCGGGCACATTTGCATTGTCCATGCCATTTTTATGTATATTTTATTTAGATGTTAGCTTATACATTTATGTATATTACAAATTTAGCCTGTTTATTTTGTCTTTGTGCATGTGTGTATATAGCCTAGAGATATTTGTATATAAGTATTTTCTTTTGACTGCTTGTTGTGTTTTGAAATACTTAATATGTTGTTCGTTTTCCTTTAATAAACATTTGATCACAAAAAAGATGTTAGATTATACAATTATATTATGTTTTTAAGTGATCAAATACACACACACACACACACACACACACACACACACACACACACACACACACACACACACACACATATAGATAGATAGATAGATAGATAGATAGATAGATAGATAGATAGATAGATAGATAGATAGATAGATAGATAGATAGATAGATAGATAGATAGATAGATAGATAGATATTCTCTCATACATTTTTATTTTTATTCATTGTGTAAATTCTTTTGAAATATTTAATTGTATTGATTTATATTAATGTTCTATCTAATTGTATATCTAATACACATGGTTTACGTTGTCATGTATTTGTTGATTTGGTGTTCAGTTATTATCAATTATTATTATGCTGCTCAATTATTAATAATGGTTCTTTATTATCAGTTTTTGCTGCGTAATATGTTTGTTGGAAAAATTGTATTTTTGGATTCTCTTTTTGGATATTTAGATGTTAATACAATAATTAAATTATGTTTTTAAGTTATTAAATAAATTAATTATATATATATATGTATAATTAATATATAGCCTATATATATATATATATATATATATACACTATACTATACACTTTATCCTACTTTTTATTATTCATGGCAATTCTTTTGAAATGTATAATTGTATTGATTTATTTTAATTAATTTTAATTGTATTCCTTACACTATTTACATAGTCATGTATATGCTGATACGCTGATTTGGAGTCCAGTTATAATCAATTATTTTTATGTCGCTCAATTATTAATAATAGTTTTTTATTATTATCAATGTTGAAAATAGTTTTTGTTGCAACGTTTTTGTGATGTTTTTGGATCCTCTGATGAATAGAAAGTAAAAAAAAAAAAAAAAAAAAAATCTGTTCTTTCAAAAAATTCAAAAAATTCTAAATGTCTTCATGTACATTATATAATTGAATTGTGTTGTATACACAGTATTTCAGAACAGCTGGATATATGGGTCAGCGCTGCACAAGTGCGCCCCACATCATCACGACACAAGTGCCAAAGTGATGATCATGGGCGGCTATGGGGTCTTGAAGAAATGCACTGCCGTGTAATTAAAGTTGCCATGATATGATGCACAAATCGATTTCCATTGTGCACCCCTGACTGCATCAGGACAGGAGGGGGTGCTTTTTTCTGTCCCGTTGGTGAGCTGTTAGGGGAATATCCACTTATCATGCACAGCTGACATCAAACGTAAGAGGTGGGTGGGTGAGGGTCAGCTTCGCTATCTTTGTTGAGACCACATGAAAGACGCTGAAATAGCCTCCATTGTGGGCATCTCTTAGAGCCTCTCACAGCTCCATAAAGGGATTAAATAATATCTTAATTAAAATCTAACAATGCCAAAAGGTGTGTGTGTGTAAGGTTAGGATGCACTAATTATAATGAGCCTATTTTAAAACCAATACAAGCCAATGAAGTCGTCATAATGCGTAGTGTGCGTGGAGCTCAGATGAGGTTAAAGTGTAAAGTTGTGTAGATGGAAAGAGAAAGCTTGGCTTTTTGCACGTCGGACACCTCCGGATTAGTGCGCGTGTGTGTTTGGCCATGTCTGAAGGACGGAGGGCATGATGCGGTGTGTGTGTAGAGGTCAGGGCGAGCGGCCTACGTGATGTTTATTACCACATGATCTACAATTCCCCACCGACAGGCAGCGGGACATCTATTTAATGGACGCGGGGCATCGATTACATGCAAACACACACAGAAAGTTCAAAAGCGTAGGCGTTGCCGGAGCAAAAGAAATAACAATCATTTTAGTGAAGTGCACTTTTTTTCTGATGGCAACCAGGCGTATTGTTTTCCCGGCTATTTTATGTTTAATATCGATTTTTTTTTTTTCATTCCATTTATGAAGGCTGCTGTTTTTTATTATGAAGACATCTGTCTCGTGCAGCAGGCACAAGGCACACACCGAGCAGCCCGTCTTAAGCGCTGATGGAGTCCTGATGTTAACACTGTTCTGGAGCTTCGGTTCAGCCATTTTGGATTTTACTGACTGCCAATCTATAGTGTACATACAGAGCTCAGAGACACACACTACTACTGAAGTTCAGCTGGTGACTCTGGGTTTCATACCACAATTACATTAGTGGTGAGGACGGGGGTCACAAAGACATGCTGGTGAAAGGTGGACTGTTTTGATCTGTTGAGAGAACCTTGTTTCCTTTGGTTTAGTTTATGGTCAGTATACGACAATTCACCATGACGTCACAACAGTAATAGATGTTCTTCCGCAGGTGGCAAAAGCCAAAGTGTTCCTATGGCAGCGCTAAATTGCTTGGAAGGGAGACCCACCGTCAAATGTAAAAAAAATTTTTTTTGTATTAAATATAATGCATTTTTTATCATAATAACAACTGTTTCTAATTATATAAGTAAAAAATATAATAAATATGTAATATAGGCCTACACATAATTAATAAAATACTCTCTAGCTCATTTTTCTTGCCAAAATAACGCGCTATATAACCTATCATGGTCATGAAATGGCTTTCCTGAGGTAAATGTGACAATTGTTCTCCAGCTGTTACACTGTAAAAAAAAAAAAAAGTGTTCAATTTACGGTAAAATACCGGCAGCTGTGGTTGTCAGAAATTTACCGTATAAAATTCGGTAGCAAAAATTTACGTTAATAAGGTTTTACAGGCTTAACTTAAAATTTACGGAAATAAACCGTATTTAATTATCTGATATACTGTTAAATTATCGACCATTTGAAGGGTAAATATCTGTTTTATACCAATGTAATGTACTGACATCCATCAATCACAGCAGTAATAAGAGTCACATGATATATGGAAACTCATCACATGTAGCTCTTTCACAAGAAACTTAATATTAACATATAGAAGCGGCACAGTCTCATTCACTCAAACATTAAACACCATCATGGAAACACACATGAAATTTTAAAAAGGCAATACACATTAATTTAACAACATTAAATGTCACATAAAACCCTAATGTACCTAACTGATTAGAACAAGACTAAGCAAACTACACTGTTAGACCTGTCAGAACACTGTTGCCAGTAATTTACTGTAAAAATGCACTAAAACTCAAATTAACTAAAAAATACAACTTATTAGTTTTAGTGCATTTTTACAGTAAATTACTGGCAACAGTGTTGCAGTATTTTACTGTAAAAAACCTGGTAAGGTCTAACAGTGTATGAAGAAACAAGTTATTTCAACAAAAATACATCAAGTGTGGAGTGTCACGCAGGGAATTAATTGTGAGAATGTCAATTTACGTTTTTTCACTGTAAATTATACAATGAGTTGTTCATTTTCACTTTAAAAACTGTAAATTTAACAGTATTTTACAGTAAAATTACATGAAATTTACCATAAGATCTATCACAGTTATTTACCGCATATAGTAAGGAAAGTTTCTGTTAACCAATTAAAAGTTTTTCACTCTAGCATTTTTACAGTCTTTTACTGTTAAAATCACTATCATTTTTTTACAGTGATATTAACCTGTTTGCGCGGTTGAAAAACACTGATTGGTCTATATTATATATGAGGAATATACATTTTGTTAAGTTGCGTGAGAAAAACGGATGTGTGGCGTGAGAGTGACAATTGCGTGAGTCTCACGGTCAATGCGTGAGAGTGGGCAGCCCTCTTTGACTTCAGGCAGTGACTGGCAATGAGTCCGATCTTCAAAAGAGACAAGTTTACTAATATTAGTCTCGAATGAAAGTCCCCGCTGAAGATAAAATGCTCTGTTATGATTTTGTAGATGGACCGTTTTGAGAATTTAGGACATCATCATTAAGATTTCCTACTTTTGACGACACAACGCTCACTCGCTATAACCTCCTCACCCACAAGAAATCGATACAACCCCTACAACTTTTGCTGTAAATCTGGCAGTGCAACCCCAAACACAAGACGTTTTCATCATCGATCATCAACTTTGTTCAACAACAATGTGTTTTACTATGTAACTGTTACAGTAGCGGCTGGATCTCTTCAGTTAGTCAGTAGAAGCCGCTCGCGTTCTGCCACCCGGAAGTATCTCGGTGCCTATTCTGAAATGCAGCATAGAGGATGTTAGCATTTAAGTTTGTGTTATGGGTGCAGGGTTATACATATTATATATATTTCACCAATGTGGCATTTATTTGATCAAAAACACAGCAAAAACAGTAATTATTGCAATTTAAAATAACTGCCTTCTATTTCGTCTATATAAATCCAACGCACATGACACCCTTTGGCGTCAACACACACAGAGCTTTGTTCGGTTATGGGTAGGTTTAGGTCTGGGGTAGGGTTAGGGTTAGACCACCAGGAGACAACTTCTGGCCCACATATATATGCGTCTCATATACCCCTTTTCCACCCAAAAAAGAATTGCTTCGGAACTGGTGCTGGTTCAAAGTTGGTTCGGAGTTGGTTCAACTTGCAAACCGCTTCAGAACCTATTTGTTTTTCCACTGACTAGAGCGCCCAGGGAACGACGTCGTTACGTCACTGTGTACGTCTTAGCTAGAAATGCTTGCAAATACAACATTACTTTCGGATTATCTCTAACTCGTATACCAAGAAAGCTTAAGTCTTTTAATCTTTTCGTTTGATATGTAATTTTTTCTGATAAGTTATGTACCCCTGTAATTGTGTCTTTTTTCTTTACATTTATTTGTTCTATATTGTGACTTTTCTTCTTTGCTTATAATGTCTTCAATAAAAAAAAATTACAAAAATAGAAACGCTTGCGTTAACTTCAAGCATAACAGTTACAAAGGCGGACTCCATCGTGTTTCTGCAAATGTTTCTCTTGGCTTTGCGATCCTTTATTATGGTCAAAAAAGATGTTTAGAACACATCTAAACCCTCCCCCGGCCCCCGACGTAAGCATGACGTGGTAAAAGAACGGTTCTAGTCCAGCAAAGAGTTGGTGCCACTTTGGAACCAGTTCTTCTGGCCGAGAACCGGTTCTTTGGCTGTCGAAACACAAAGAACTGTTTCGCGCGCAGGCACCGCCTCCGAACCGGCTCTCAAAATGCTTTGGTGGAAAAGTGGCTTTATTGATGCTAAAGGGTGCCATGTGCGTTGGATGTAGACGAAATGTCAAAAGCGTCGGTATACAGAACCTTTTACTGTTTGTACACAATGATGACATGGCAGCGTATGCGCGCATATTGGCAATGGAAGTATGGCGAGAATCAGCAGCGTGTCAAGCTACGCGAGCCGATTTTGATTATGTCCTCGTTCCAATCAACACGTTTAATCGCCTGCAAACACAGGCGCTGCCGGTTCTTCTGAAGCGGCTGTGATCCTGTCGGAATCCTATAAAACTTAAGCCCCTTGGTTGAATATCGATTAGTGCAACTGTAAACGCAACAACCAGACATTTTGAAGCTGGGAAACCGCTTTAATAAACTTTCAGAGTTGCGCCAGTGGGAAACAACACCACTTCCGTTGTCAAAATGCGCGTGCAACTATTTGATCACGTTGGCTGTAAAAGGGTCTATGATGCCTTGGGATGAGAACAGGCTGGGTGGAAATAGATACTGAGGACTGGCTGATTGATTTCAGCACAGAGATATCGTCCCCCTCCCTGTTTCTTGTTCTTCATCACTGTTTCTATACAGCACTATCGACACTGATTTGCCTTTGTTCAGAATCCTGATCGCTGTTTCTAGAGCACACCATCAATTATTTGGACTGATTTATCAGTATCTTTTGAACTTTCATCGCTGTTTTTAGACTGCACAATGGACTATCTTCTGTCTTTCTCCACCTGCCTCCATCACATCCCTGCTCACCCAGTCCTCCAGCTGTGACGTCGAGCAACACCCATCATACCTTCGGCTCCACCCTGACACCCTCAGCCTTTCGACTCTAACAGGTTCCCTCATCCCACCGGCTGCCCCTTGTTCAGTCGTCTCCCACTTGATCAGAACAAAATCTTCCACTATGCTCCGTTCTTCCACCCCTACGGCTGCAGTGGGCTCCTCTTTCCCTTCGGGCACGCCTAGGTCCTCCATAACACCGTCATCGCCTCAGTCCTCAGGCCCTCTGGCTTCACCTCAGACGCTCGGCCCTGCAGCATTGCCAAGGGCTTTTGTGTCGCTTTACTCCATCGGCTCTCCATCTGTGCGCTGAGAACCATTGGCTCTGCTTTCGACGGCCGTCCCCCAATTGATGTCAGCCACTACTCCACCTTGGCTCCGCCTTCCCTCGACTCCATCAGCTGTCTTCTCTGAGCTCTCGGTCTGTGCCATCATTGCTGATCGGGGTCTTTTTGTCGTCCTCCTAAACCTCCTCCTCCATGCCGTGAGGTCGCACCTTCCAGGAGGGTGTGTTCTGTCATGCTTATTTAGTTGTTTGTTAGTTTCATTTTCATGGACTTTTTAGTTTGTTTTCATTCATCGCATGTGTTCCTTTGTTTGAATTTCCCGCCACTCATCAGTTTCCATGGACTCTAATCATCACCACAGCTGTTTGTCAAATGGACCCGGATGTGAAAGGTGTAACAATTTAGATGAAATTCTTATCTTTCTTTCTTTTTTTTTGCCTGAGAGCAATGCAAGTCACTTCAGACAAAAGTCTAAATGCTAAAATACCGCACTGTCTGATCTCAGTTGGTCATATTGTGTGTTGTTTTGCCCTGCTACAAAAAAAAAGTCTAGTACTGGTAAAGCTGGACTATTTTGAAAGACACATATTGAGAGTTTAAGCATGACTGAGTGAAACAGTTTGACATTTTCTCATTTAAGCTATGAAACTCAAGCCCCACTGACCAATCACAGCTCACCATAACAGAATGTTACACTAATGGTCCAATAAGACAAGTTGAGTCAAGCCGAGCCCTGGTGCTAGAGGACATAATTGCTTTTGTGGAGAATGATTGTTATTTTCAGTTACTCATGCAGAACTGTCAATGACCCCCTAGACAGCAGTTAAACAGAGATCTAGAGAACCCTGGACAGCTCTTTAAACAGCCTCTTTTACATTTACTCTGTGTGCATGCGTAAGCATGTATGTAATGTAACACATGTGGCTCTGTCCATTATGGCGATTACTTGTGTTTGGCGCTTTGGGACCTTCATTAGCAAGAATTTTTGATTGAAGAGAGTGAAAAGTGCAAGATGGACGTTTGCTAAAAACTAATAAGACATGTAGATGAAGGACTTGGAAATGGACTGCTCATTTTTACTAGTTGATCAGTCATCCAGAAAAGTAGTTGGAATAGTCGGCGGGTAAATGTTTGGCTTATGCAAAGACTGCCCACAGTGTAGAATTTCGTATGCAGAAGGACTGGTGCGCATCTTAATGTCTTTTTAATGTCTTTTTACAATGTCTTTTTACAATCTTTTTAGAGGTGGCTCAAATGGAATCAAATATAATATTAAAGCGGTCATGAACTGGCTTTTTAAATTTTATTATATTGTTGTCTGAGGTCAACTTATGACATTCGCTTGGTTTTTGCATTCAAAAACATCAAAATGAAGAAGTAATAGGCTATTTTGTACCCTAGTTTTGAGCCTAGCTGAAAAACGCTCGGTTTTTATGGGCGTATCGCACTGAAGACTGAAGTAAGCGCCCACTGCTGTGATTGGATAACAGTTTTGCATATTATAATGAGTTTCAACTCACCCGTCGGTGGACGTAAGGGGAAATTGTTTTGAAAACGTCCAATGTTGTAAAATGGCAACCGGAATGATTCGCCCATACATGTTCGACCCAGAGTCCGTGTGTTGCACAATTCCTGTCAGATCCAATATAGACGACACAGCACCGTTCTTTACTCTAAATCGATCTGCAAATCCAGTCTTGTTGACAAAACAATCCTCAATGAAATGAAGCGAACAGACGGACAATCTTTTACCCTCATCAGCTGGAACATCAATAAAAATAAAATTTATCCATGCAGTCCTATTGGAATCCAGAGGAAGCTTATGCAGCAACAGTCTTCTTCCACAACCAGGCACTGCACAATATTTTGTATTGCTCGAGGTAAGCATCTATGTTATTTAGCTATGCGTGTAATGTGCGAATCGGTGGGCGGGGCTAAACCGGCAGCGTTGAAGCAGGCGTTGGGGGTGGTGTTTTATCCTCTCTGACGACATAGTTCCCCAATTTTGAAAAACGAGTCGTTTGCTGAGCCTGGTGTCAATAAAAGCTTTTATTGGACTAACAAGAATGTTTTCAGTTCTGAAATTTACAGGATATTCTTATAATATGATGACCTCCTAGATGTCAAAAGCTCAAGGAAAATTTGATTTCTCAGTTCATCACCCCTTTAGTAAATGCAATGTGAAACAAAATAAAAATACTACTAATATCGTTCTACAAGATGTCATGTGAACAACCAGTCCTTAAGTTGATAACTTTATCCCTTAAAACTCATCTTTGATCCAAAATTACTTTTTCAATGTTTTTTTTTCTTGAAAATTTTTTTTCATACCTTAAAATAGCTTGAATGTAACTCTACACCCTTGCTTCAACCCAGCTCAGAGATCTACTCGTTGACGATCACACATTGATCTGATTGGTTACAAAGTTTGTGACGTCAGAAACACCAGCGTGTTTCAAACGTGTTTTTGATACTGTCTTTGGTTCACTGCAGTTTTAAGGAGAAAATACTCTATTAACTTGTGAATTTACACATGGTTTGTCTTCAAACATATTAAAAACACCACACAGACATATAAACAACATTAAAACTTGATTTTCACCAAAGGGGGACTTAAAATATACTGACTGAAATCAGTGTTTGATATACTTAATAGTTAAGAAAATGACTCTGAGTCGTTCATTCAGAAGTAGGACTACTGATTGCGCTAGATGTTTTTATGGGTAATAAGAGAAATTTGAACTTCACTTGCGCTTTATATCTTTGATTCAGTAAAAAGAAACAGCTCATAAGAGACTTATTAATAAGGATTAGCCTACCATGAACAAAAACAAAAGCTTTTGCTTATTTGGAGACACAGCAGGCCATACTAATGAGTCTACTGAGCTTATGATGAGTCATCTTTTTGCATGAGTCACATGTTGATTCTTTAATCGCCCTGGCAGATTTGGTGAGTTCATTCAGAGAAATGACACTCACTGAATTAAAGCTCTGAGTTCATAAGACTTTTGAATGATTCATATAAGTCATTTTGATTGTGAATCAGCCCGAGGTAGAAGCATTCGAAACTTTGATTCTTTTCAACCAATTACATGAGTCACTGATTTGAAGCACTCAAAACCATAGATATGTATACTTAGATGCCAAATTTCGGCCATCTTGTAACCGTCAGCATGTCGTCACTCACAGTAAAGGCCCAGGTATACTTCTGCTCCAGCCGTGTGCGCGTAAAAAAATGCGTTCGACACAAGCAAACCATAGTTGATTTTGTTTTCAAGCGCTCAAGTCATTCACACACATTCTGTTGTACGTGTAGGTGTGTTTACGTCCGAGAACCCTCCTGATGATGAAATTTATGTCACATGGACCAACATGACATCATGACTTTAGCATAAACATACACGCCACTTTCAAGTCACATATTTATATATACAGTAATGTAACGTTAAGTCAACGGCGTTCATAAACGCGCTGAAAACCGATTATGCGTATTGATAGCGCTGCAAAAATGGAAATACGAATTGGCGTGTCATGCATACGCCATTTCATGAGATCAGTCTTCATGGACAGTGTGCGAATCGAATGGACAGAGAATACTTTTAGGCTTAAGAATCATTGAACATTGAGCTAGAACATTGTGCTGCTTCTGGTTATGAAACTGTCAATATTTAAATTCCCGAAGTAATGGGAGAACCTTTCACACACTGTAAAAAATATTTTCAAGATTTGTTATCACAACATATTTTCTTTTGTCAAATCAACTTTATAATATTTTTTTTAGTTCAGATAACTTATTATTTTGAGTTTCTGATGGTTAAATTAATCTACTTCATTGTATTAACTCACTTTTTCCAGTTCAATCAACTTAAAATTTTAAGGCAACCCGGGTTACTTACTTTAAGTTAAACCAACAATATTTTTTACAGTGTAGTAATCATAACATTTTTTCTTTTGTCAAATCAACTTAAATAATTTATTTAGTTCAGATAACATATAATTTTGAGTTTCTGATGGTTAAATTAATCTCCTTCATTGTATTAACTCGCTTTTTCCAGTTCAATGAATTTAAAATTTTAAGGCAACCAGGTCACTTACTTTTTTTAAGTTAAACCATCAATATTTTTTACAGTGAGAATGTGTTGGTTTGTGTTTTTATATTAACTCAATATTACTATTGCAGTATTGCTTTGACTGTTCCAATATGGCCGACGGCTTATGTATAGCGGCCTATAGAAATGGCCAAAAAATGAGGGACAAATGTTGATATATATGCTCGAAACTCCATACGATATAGAGGATATCTACTGGTTAAGCTGTGTAAATCCAAGGACAATACGCCAAAAATCATATTCTACAAAATTGTGAATATATAACGACCCTTGTTTTCATCTCGAAACTACTGTAATTACGACTTGGTATGAATGCAGGATTTTTATGGCACCACTGTTGTAGATTAATTAGCTGGAGAATTCAATTCAAATTTATTTGTATAGCGCTTTTCACAATACATATTGTTTCAGAAATGTACATAGAAAAATACATTTAGTTAATCATGTATTAATTTAGGGCATAACATATCGCCGGCGTTGAGTCGTCTCTTCACAGGCGTTGAGTCGTCTCATCGTAGTTGTTGGGGCATCTGAAGTCTCCGTGAGAGGCTGGATACAAACTGGAGCTGACGAACTCCATTTTCCTTGGGACTCGCATCCCGAGATAACAGCAGACAAGCAAACGGGAAATAATTACATAGCTGATGTTCATAATGATTTCCATTACACGAGAGTAGATGTTAAAAACTTGAAGACAGTGACTCTGGTGTCCCAGAGTCACCCCCCTCCATCCCCCACTCAACTCAGCCCAGCTTACTGACCTCTACATCCCTAACCACAATCTCACAATCTCTCCGCAACCCAACCATACGCGCAAACCCGTTTGACTAAGGCTGTCGAGCCCCACTGGTGTGTTAATGCAGTTTCAGTGGCAAACGGTTCCATATGGCATACCACAAAACACAATATCTGCCCAACCACCCGTCATTCATGAAATATACACAGGAACGTAATGACTGTAAATACTATGCAACCTATATAAATAACCTACAGACTCTTCAAGTTTTATAATATTAAATGCATTCGATCTGATTCAACAGAAGGTAAGCATTATGTGAATGCTTGGCTAAAGAGATGCGTCTTTAATCTAGTTTTAAACTAGAACAGCGAGTCAAAGCCTCGAACAATATCGGGAAGTCCATTCCAGAGTTTTGGAGCTAAATGTGAGAACGCCCTCCCTCCTTTAGTGGACTTAGACATCCTAGGAATTACCAGAAGCCTTGAATTTAGATCTTAAGGAACGCGGTGGATTGTAGGGCGATTGAAGGCCCATTAAAAACACAGGAGCTAAACCATTTAGAGCTTTATAGGTCAGTAGTAATACTTTGTAATTGATTCGGAACTTCATAGGTAACCAGTGTAGAGATAATAAAACTGGTGTTATATGATCATATTTTCTTGACCTAGTGGGAACTAGCAGCTGCATTTAGCACTAACTTTTGCTTGTTTATTGAGGATGCAGGACAACCGGCTAATAAAGCATTACAGTAATCTAGTCTCGAGGTCATGAATGCATGAACTAACTTTTCTGCATCAGAATCAGATAGCATGTTATATAGCTTAGTAGCTATGTTTCTAAGGTGGACAAAGGCTGTTCTTGTAACATGAAATATGATGTTCGAAAGACAAGTTGTGGTCTAGTATAACACCCACTGTAGTGCATAAAGTGACCGGACATTATTGTATATTAAAGTTGTATTGTAAGAGGTTTTGTAGGTAGGAGAAGTGAAGTGGATTTGCTTATTTTATAGGTAATGAAAGTGTTTTGAGTAAGAGTTTTTTTCATAAGCATTGCAATGTTTGAAGCGGATTTCAATACAAATGCCAGCAGATCAGGTCGTTTTTAAAATGAGCGGTTCATTCATAAATCGGCAAGATCTTACCTTCATGCTGTGGAAATTCAAACCGGAAGAAGGAACACAACGAGTGCAGCGCTGAAATGCGATCTGTAAAATGCAGTCTTTCATTCTATTAGAACACTTATTTTGTGTACAAGGACTAACATGAATTAAAATAAGTCCTGCTCTATTTTTCAAATCTTAATCAACAATGTACTGTGTAGTAAACCATTTCGAAGCGTTTCCAAACTTGCATGATAATGAAGCTTGGATTGCTGATATCACGCACTCTGAAGCACTGATTCAAAACACACGATTCTAAAGGTATTGAAGCTTCTACCGTAAAAAACGCCCGTTGGGAAACACTGGGACATACGTCATGTCAGAAACACACGGAAATACAAGCTCACTCACTAACTTTGTGTTTTTTACATGGCATTGCGTTATTTTTTCGCGACCTACTTATTCTCACTCTTCAACACTCCATCTAATCCATCTTGGACTACTTTTAATGTATTTTGAAGGGAGCTTGACAGATCAGACTGATCTGAAGTCACTGTAATGCTTGACTTTAACCGAAAATAACAACAGCACGAGTTTGGAACAACAGGAGGGTAAGCAAATAATGACAGATTTTTCATTTTGGGTGAACCATTCTTGAAGTTATAACTTCCTCACAGCTTTCCAGTGTGTTTTTGTGATGTTTTCTCCACACTGACTAAAAGAGAATTCAAATAGAGGTTGTCTAGTTTTGTGCAATCTTTAATAAAGTGGCGTCCTATCTCATATGAAAGATTAAGAAACTTAAGTGGAGATTTCTGGCAGATAGTACTAGATAAAAACTCAAAGGAAAAGTCTATGATGTTTAAACTAATGATTTTTTTTGTTAGCTTCACTTCCTAGGTTGAGACTCCTGAAAACGTCTGGTCTTAATAACCAAGGATAATCCTTCAGTCTTTTAGTTGGTCTGGTGGTGTGGATCCTAGACATTTGATCTTTGAGATTGGATTATATCTCAGGAAGTGGAGTCTATTGGCCTGAGCTGCATTGGTGTCTCTTATCCGATTGGTGAAGTCGGATATCAGGCCATTATTCCTGTCTCTTTCCTCTTTCCGGCTTCTGATCCTCAGAACATTATCCATGTTCTGAAGATAGTTTCCGACGTGGTCTCAATTACGGTATTACATTTGAACGGCCTGACTGGGTAATCAATGTCTTATTTAAGAGGCAAATAACAGTCTACATTTTTGTAGATACTTGTTAGAAAACTGAAATCATTCATCAAACCATTTCATGGTGCTTTAAAATAAACACATCTACACAAACTAACACATATGCGCAACATGTCTTGATTTTAGGTTTGTTTTGGGTCTTGGTTCTTTTAAAACACATCCAAAGACCACAAACACAGTTTGACACAAGTGAGATAAATGAGGTAAATGCGGCTAGAGTGTTTAACTTCCAAAAGGAAAACACACACAATGGCGTTATATGCACATGCTCATATGCTATCAAAATTCATGCATGTTTGCAGTACGAAGACACCATTTGCATGCAGATTGAGTCATTATGATCAATAAATCAAACGCACTCAGGCTTTTAGATGACACACACGCATATATAAAGTCTGAGACCACATCAAAAATCTGGGCTTTTTTTTTTTTTACTTAAACCTGTAAACAAGAAGGTTTTAAAATCTTGATGTAATGATGTAAAAGGAAGAAGAAATATGTAATTTGCTAAATTTTGAGATCTAAGAAGCAAATTTAATTAATGAGTAATGTGTGTGTTTTGTATGGAAGCTTGTTTCCGCCACAGAATGAAAAATAAAAAAGGTAATTGCGACTTTTTATCTCACAATTCTGACTTTATTTCTCAGAATTGCGAGATATGAAGTCAGAATTGTGTGATATAAAGTCGCAATTGCATGTTATAAAGTCAGAATTGCGAGATATAACGTTAGAATTGTGTGATATACAGTAAAGTCAGAATTGCGTGATATAAAAGAAGGATTGTGTGACATAAAGTCAGAATTGCAGGATATAAAGTCAGAATTGCGAGATATAAAGTCAGAATTGCGAGATATAAAGTCAAAATTGTGTGATATAAAGTCAGAATTGCAGGATATACATTTTTACTTCATATCTCGCAATTCTGGCTTTATATCACACAATTCTAACATTATATCTCGCAATTCTGACTTTTTTCTCACAATTCCGAGTTTACATTCTGAGAAATAAAGTCAGAATTGAGAGATATAATGTTAGAATTGTGTGACATAAAGTCATAATTGCGTGATATAAAGTCGCAATTGTGTTATAAAGTCAGAATTGCGAGATATAAAAGTCACAATTGCGAGATATAAAGTCAGAATTGCGAGATATAAAGTCACAATTGCGATATAAAGTCAGAATTGCGAGATATAAACTCAGAATGGCGAGATAAAGTCGCAATTGCGTGTTATAAAGTCAGAATTGCGAGATATAAAGTCAGAATTGCGAGATATAAAGTCGCAATTGCGATATAAAGTCAGAATTGCGAGATATAAAAGTCGCAATTGTGTGATATAAAGTCAGAATTGCGAGATATAAACTCAGAATGGCGAGATATAAAAGTCGCAATTGCGTGTTATAAAGTCAGAATTGCGAGATATAAAGTCAGAATTGCGAGATATAAAAGTCGCAATTGCGTGTTATAAAGTCAGAATTGCGAGATATAAAGTCGCAATTGCGTGTTATAAAGTAAAAATTGCGAGATATACAGTAAAGTCAGAATTGTGAAATATAAACTATTCTGAGGGGGAAAAAAGTTAGTCTTTTTTTTCTAAGAATTGGCCTGATAACTCGCAATTATGAGTTTATATCTCACAATTCTGAGAAAAGATGTCAGAATTTAGACATAAACTTGCAATTATGTTTTATAAAGTCAGAAATGCGAGAACTTGCAATTGTGAGAAAAACAGTCAGAATTAAGATAAAAATAAAGATAAAAGAAAGATAAAGATAAAAAGTCGCAATTCTGTCTTTTTTTTCTCAGAATTGACTTTATATCTCGCAATTTTGACTTTATAACACGCAATTGCGACTTTATATCATGCAATTCTGACTTTATATCTCGCAATTCTGACTTTATAACACGCGTTTCAGACTTTACATCTCGCAATTCTGACTTTATAACACGCGTTTCAGACTTTACATCTCGCAATTCTGACTTAATAACACGCAATTGCGACTTCGGATTCCAGCATATCTTTATATACATAATATTAATCTTTACATTTTAATCCTTTAATCTTTCATATTTAAAAATGCTACATTGCGCTGGGTGTATGATAAGGCCCATAAACTCTCATGTAAAAAGAAAAAAAGTCTGCGTTATATTGTGAGTTATTATTAGTTATAGTCTGCATTATAGTCTGTGTTAATTGTGCGTTATAATCATAGAATTGCAATAAATAAACTCTCAACTGTGAGGGGTAAAAAAAGTCATTTGCAAGAGATAAACTTGCATTGCAAAAATTGTGAGATAATAAGTCTCAATTGCATGTACAAGCTCAATTTTCCATGCTTTTTAGACCACATACACACACACACACACGTGTTTGCATAGACCACACACGGATCAACACACACAAACTAATACAATCAAGATGGGTGAGACATTGGCAGGTTCTCTGGCAGGAACCGGCTGATGTTTCCCTCTAATTAAATCATTCTTCTGACATTTTTTAGAGTCTAATTTTGAAAAGCCCATTAAGAGGGAATTTTTCTAATTAAAACAAACAAATAAACCCATCTCTGAGCTCAGGGGAGACAAGAATAGAGTTTGTAGAATAAAATGCGGTGTTAATGGGAATTCCAGCTTCGATTTTTACCATTGCTATTTATATAACTGTGGGCGTATGGGTATTATGGTTCACATGTGAAAGGCAAAAACGTGTATGTGCTTTAAAGAGTCATAATAGTGTGTGTGTGTGTGTGTGTGTCTTTTAATAAAGCCACTAAGCAAAGCCTTTGGTTAAAAGATAAGACAGATAAATAGACACAGACGACATTAGAAGCAGAGTGAGAGCGAGAAATACTGTTGTGATTCAAGTGATCATTTTATCACTGACATATATTAATGCAAATAAGCACATTTCTGGAGATAAATGAGCAGAAACGCATATCTCGCTGTCTTCATACAGTCAAATCTTCAATCACAGCCTATAGAAGGAAGATGAGAGTCAAAAATAGACTGACACAGACCACATGTGAGATACAGCGAGACAGAATGAGCCGTCAGGCGGCACAGAAGCCTTGTTATGCATAAAAAACACCAAATGAAATGATGGAGCACTTTATCGTTAAATATTACAAGAGTATAGCCTGAGAGTGATGTTAAAGGGGTCCTATATTAATATTGTGTAGCCCCTGAAATCAATTTCTAGTGTTGTTCAAGGTTTCTTTGCACTAAAAAATCTGAATGTAGTTTTACATTGTAATTTTTAACTTCTCTCTGATTTTGTTTCTACTGCACATCCAAGACAATATGCAAATGGCATCTGTAAGGATTTATTTAACCTCAGTGTATCTCAGTAGGCATTTTATTCAGTCCTGAGAATTATATTGTAGTAAATGTGACAGGTAGAAGAAAAGATGGACTGCTGTCATTCCAATTGTGAACCATTTCTCAAAGAAACCTATATATTCCTTTTTAAAAGCCTTGATACATTTGGTTTTTAGAGCAGTGACTTTCTGTGGCATATTTATTTGAAGCTAATCATGCTCTATTAAGATGACCTAAAAATGTCTGATATTTTCTTTGTCACAAATGTGAGAAAGAAAATACAGGAATAATTATAGTAATTGAACCATAATAGATTTGTAATTTTACTCTTGTAATGTGAAGATGATGATCTCCTTTGTAAGTCTCATTCTGTAAATACCTCGTATGTGGCACAATTATGGTGGAAAATATGTCAAGAAATTATGTCAGAGTAGTAATTTGACAGTAATTTTTTCAAGTTTCATATATGAAGATGGCATTGAGTTCACCATACCCAAATAGCATCTACATGGCCATATAATTTAAAGAGAATAAGCTCCAAAAAAATGGCAAAATTCGCATTTAGAAGATATAAGCATTAAAAACGTTCAGTCTCTCACTTCTGCAAAACTGGATCACTGATTTTAATGACACCACTACACTTCAGCTTCTCATAATATCTTCTGTCCAATCAAATGCTCTCTAGAATCCAACGTATCATCAGCACTCGGATTCGCTTCCATGGTGCCGTCAAGTACGACTTGCGGTCTGTGAGGTAAACTAATTGCTAATGGCTATATTTTAAAAGGGGGAGGAGCCATTCAATATGTCCCACCTTAGCTTCCTGTTTCAGTGGAAATTACATCAACGCATCAAACGAAGCTGCATGTTTCCAAGACGTGGGCTTTTAATATATATTTTAATGTATTATTAGATCCTTTAACTCAAGACTGGAGTTGAAACCGCTTTTACACCAACCAACCAAAGCAGATTTGAATGCGAGTTGGGCTTTAAACTCTGTAGTGAACTTCTGATTTTGTCTACACCAAAGTCTTTTATTTCAAAAGAAATGATGAAAGATGTCCAGTTTCCTTTGGCTTGTTTCTCTTTCAGATGTTCTTTTTTTAATTTCAGCAAAAACAATAATTCATTGCATATGGCAGTACTCACAACAGCAGTTTATTTCAGAGAGCAAATTTCTCTAATTTGCTTTGGACATTGCGCACAAAGACTCAGATCTTGGTTTTCAGCTATATCAGCCAGCTAAACATGGCCTTCATCCAGCTGAGTAAACAACTTCCACAAAAAAAATATAATCACACTAAATTTTGTTGACAAGTTTAAAAACTAGCTTGTCAACTCATTATCAAATGGCTTGCTGCTTTAAACTGCCTCACGGACGAATTATGCAGATGACTTTGAGCGATTCCCCCAGACGCCAGGCGAACCGCTAATGCAGGTGCTCTATATTAGCAGAATAACGTAATCACATTTCACATGTGAATCTATGCATTAAATCATTTAATCATTCCGTTGACTAGTCAGTGGGTCAGTGTTTACGTTGAAAAAAATGACTCACAAACACCACGCAATGTCAGCCTTCTTTGCTGTTTCAACATGACATCATGACTTTTGCGTAAACATATACGCCACTTTCGAGTCAGGTGGCGTGTTATCTCCACGCATTTTGTGCTATCTGCGTGTATCCGCGTGTATGCGTATATGTCTACGCCATTAACGTCCGCATCATTCTGCGTGTCTGAACACGCAGTCAAATCTCCAGTCATAAATGCCATTAACCCCAGTGACGGTTAAGTTTAGGGATGGGGTTGAGGTAAGTCATATCTTTTTTTTCCCTAGGATGGTAAGGGAACAGTCATAAATGCCATTAACCCCAGTGACGGTTAGATTTAGGGACGGGCTTGAGGTAAGTCATATATTTATATAACGTTAAGTCAACGGCGTTCATAAACACGCTGAAAGGCGATTATGCGTCTTGATAGCACGCCAAAAATGGAAATACGAATTGCCGTGTCATACACACGCTACTTCATGAGATCAGTCTGGCTGTTTCAATCCAAAGCTGCGTTAATGTTGGAACGTATGTATATCTCACTTGCCAGATTCATCCGGCTTGCATTGTCATTAACGGTGCAAAAATGTCAAATTGCTTCCGCTTATAGTTTCTGTCAGCATTTGGGTGATGTTTGATTTGTTGCAAGGTAGTTTTGGCAAGAAATGTAGCTTTTACACTCACCTAAAGGATTATTAGGAACACTAATACTGTGTTTGACCCCCTTTCGCCTTCAGAACTGCCTTAATTCTACATGGCATTGATTCAATAAGGTGCTGAAAGCATTCTTTAGAAATGTTTGCTCATATTGATAGGATAGCATCTTGTTGATGAAGATTTGTGGGATGCACATCCAGGCCACGATGCTCATGTTCCACCACATCCCAAAGATGCTCTATTGGGTTGAGATCTGGTTACTGTGGAGGCCATTGTAGTACAAGGAACTCATTGTCACGTTCAAGAAACCAAATTGAAATGATTCGAGCTTTGTGACATGGTGCATTATCCTGCTGGAAGTAGCCATCAGAGGATGGGGACATGGTGGCCATAAAGGGATGGACATGGTCAGAAACAATGCTCAGGTAGGCCGTGGCATAAATGATGCCCAATTGGCACTAAGGGGCCTAAAGTGTGCCAAGAAAACATCCCGCACACCATTACACCACCAGCCTGCACAGTGGTAACAAGGCATGATGGATCCATGTTCTCATTCTGCCAAATTCTGACTCTACCATCTAAATGTCTCAACAGAAATCGAGACTCATCAGACCAGGCAACATTTTTCCAGTCTTCAACTGTCCAATTTTGGTGAGATCTTGCAAATTGTAGCCTCTTTTTCCTATTAGTAGTGGAGATGAGTGGTACCCGGTGGGGTCTTCTGCTGTTTTAGCCCATCCGTTTCAAGGTTGTGCGTGTTGTGGCTGGACAAATGCTTTGCTGCATACCTCGGTTGTAACGAGTGGTTATTTTAGTCAAAGTTGCTCTTCTATCAGCTTGAATCAGTCAGCCCATAGCATCAACAAGGCATTTTCGCCCACAGGACTTCCGCATACCGGATGTTTTTCCCTTTTCACACTATTCTTTGTAAACCCTAGAAATGGTTGTGAATGAAAATCCCAGTAACTGAGAAGCTTGTGATATACTCAGACCCGCCCATCTGGCACCAACAAACATGCCAAGCTCAAAAATGCTTAAATCACCTTTCTTTCCCACTCTGACATTCAGTTTGGAGTTCAGGAGATTCTCTTGTCAGAACATCACTATACATCTGTAATGGTGCCGTGCCAAACCAGGCTCAAGAGCAAATATAACTGGATTCGCTCTTTAACATAGAATTGTTCGGCCTGACGGTGAAAAAGCGGCTAAGTCAAATTCTCAGCCAACCAGATTGACTGTCCGATACTACCCTTCCGTCGGTTGAATCTGTCAGCCTGCGTTTTCATTGGCTGCCATTCCAGTCAGTCCATTGTAATACCTTGATGTCAGGCCTCCCTGCACCGTTTATCTGTCGACTCATTGAAGTGCAGAGACATTTCCAGTATTCATAACTTCTAAGACTTCTAAGAAATCAGTGCAATCTGACGAGAAATTTTGACGAATAAAAACAAGCAGACGTTTTCGCTGACAGCGCCTCTTTGAAATCCGTGCCAAACCAATGACGTCCCCACTCCCACAGATGATACATCAAAACTGCACACCTCCTGCCAGTTTAAAGTGTTTTAGAGAGGCACCAATCTCTCCCACCAGTATCTGATTTAATTCCACATATTTTATTCAGTGTCTAAACGGCAGGATTCTCAGGAGAGGATCGTGTGAAGCGTCCGTTTTGCAGAACGGTCTAATGAGAGATTCCTCCTCCTCATCACGGTGACACAGACGTTGACCCTTCCGTCATTATGATTATCAGCTCGAAGTCAGAAATGCTCTTGGGGAGCGGAGACAGGGAAGGTGACGGTAGTTTGGGGGAAAGGGTTACACTTTCCTTTAATATTTAGACGCGGCGCTGCGTCGGCTCTCTTTATTACAGGAATCTCTTTCTCTCTTTTGATCATTTGTGCAGCTTCTTCCTTTCTCTCTCTCTCTCTCTCTCTCTCTCTCGCTGCTTTTCCCATGATCCTTCAGCTCATTCCACTGCTAAAGGAGTTTTTGCCACTAATTAGATTTTATTTACTTTCTTTAGCTTTGACTTTCCCTTTCTTCCCTTTACAGTGATCAGCAACACCTGCCGCAGCACACAGAATAATGCCGCCTGTGCGAAACCCATTAGCGCGCAGTGTATCTAAAAATAAGACCATGTGCATTCCCTCAAACACTAACAGCGTTCAAAGTTTTATTTGTTCTGAGGCCAGAAACATACTCTACGCAAGTACGCAAACACAGATGCGAAATCTTGGACACGTTGAAAGCACATTGTACATACATGCATGGGCAACAGAAAAGGAAAAATGATGTCTAACAAAACAAACACCTCACTTCAAAGTTGAGAACGCATTTTAGTTTGGGCATTTCTCCATGAACTTGAGAAGCTATACTAGTAATGTGATGAAGTGGACAGCGTACATTTTTAAAGGTCAAAGGAGTCTAATGTGGCTTTGGACTTGTTTGACTTTCATCGTAAAACATTTTGTTTGAAATAGAAGAAAGTTATACAGGTTTGAATGACAGGAGAGTGACACATTTATCTTTTTTTTTGGTAGATGGTCATTACAAATCACACTGAATGACATGGATCTAATAAACTTGGGTACGAAATGTTAGTAGAACTGCACGATGATGACATCAATTGAATTGTTGGCTATGACGCAAGTTAGTATAAAAGAAGGAAATGCCATCAACATGTGCTAGTGGTAAACAAACAGAGCAAGATGAAGCACACTTTGGCAGTTGTGATTTTTATATGCATTGGGAAAAAGAAATGGAAGCGAAAGAGGAGAATATGGATGTGGTCATTGCTAAAGGGAAATGAGGCCAACTTGGCACACCAATTTTGCAAATGGAGGTTGAGGATTAGTACGTTTTAGCTCCATGCTATTCCATGTTGCATTTTTATTGGCGTAATTTCTAACACTGTCTGAAAATTATCGCAGGCTATCTTTGCTCACAAGACTGTGAGAACGGCCGACTTTTAACCTCCCACTTTTCGTCGTACAATGCGTACCGGCATAAGTTATTGTCATATGCCTGCTCATCTGAAGCAAGACAGTACAGCATGGCTCTAGCCAAGCCAAGGTCCTGGGTTCGATACAGGGAACGCATAAACCGAGAAAAACTGTGTATCTTGAATTCAATGGTCGTTTTGGATAAAAGCGTCTGCCAAATGTGCAAATTTACTGTCTTAATAGCGGTCTAATCTCTCTACAGGTCTCAGGGAAAAGTCCCTTTGTCCCCACAGCAGTGTGTGTGTGTGTGTGTGTGGTCCAGTCTGAAGGGGTGAAAGAGAAGCATTCTGCCCTTCTGCTGTCCGTTCTCTATGCCAAGATTTAGACATGCCACCTCTCACACACAACGGCACAGGAGCGACGCGCTAACTAATGAGGTCAGAGCTTTGCGCTCACAGACAGACACAAGGTGCTCAAACGCCAACACATTCAGCAGGCAGCTGGAACACACACATTCATGTTTGCTTTTCTATTACAGTGGGACTTACCATTGATTGAACTGAGCTAACGATACTTTCATGTATTGATTAATGTATTATATAATAAGTTTTTCTAAGTGGAGATGCTGGCTGCCTCACAATGTAGGTGATTTCAAGATTTACTGTGGGGAATGTCAGTTCATGATGGATATAAATCAAAAAGATTATAACAAATAATTAGAAATTATTATAGGGAGTTTAGTATAGATTTCGGCATAAAAGGCTTAGGAAAAGGGTGTAAAGTACATAAGTAAACACAGACATATGGACATTTATAAACAAAAACACTTCAAATATGATGGTAATTCTACACTCTAAAAAATGCTGGGTTGTTTTAACCCAATTTTGGGTAAAATATGGACAAACCCAGCCATTGGGTTACATTTTTAAATTACATTTTTTTACCCAATGGCTGGGTTTGTCCATGTTTTACCCAAAATTGGGTTAAAACAACCCAGCATTTTTTTGAGTGTAAATAAACAATGCATTTTTAGAATATTATTTTATTAGTTGATAGAGGGCATTCCCAAAAGGAGGTTTTGTTAGATTCAGCTTATTTCTGGGAACATTTGTGCCCAAAGTATGGTTAAGTAAACCCACACAGACACAGATAAACACACAACTCTCTTCAGGCTCGCTGTGGTTTCAAACTGTACATGAGGCACCTGCAGGGGATTTCTCAAGGACTCCCTCTGAGTTTTCCTTCTCTCATGATGGAAGTTAGAAGGGTGCGTGTGAGAGTCTTTCTTTATATTTTCTTTTTTGTGTATGTTTTTCTCTATTCCTGACCGTGATACTTTATTGTTTGTAAAGATTAATATTGGCTGCGTCAGAAATTGAATACTTCCCTACTATATAGTATGCGAAAAACAGTACGCGAGCAGAGTAGTAGGTCCGAAATCATAGAATTCGAAAAACAGTAGGCGAAAAGTACCCGGATGACCTACTACTTCCGGCGAGATTCTGAAGATCTCATGATGCCACGGGAGAGGAGTTGTTGTCGTTATTTTGAAAATGGCGGAAACCAAGGATGAGGCTGTAACGTTAGGAGATAAACACAGACACATGCGTATCTCTACTGATGACGTAGAACCGCAGATGAAAACAGAAAGAAGAACTAAAAACAGGGCCAAGTTGGTGCAGTCACTGGAATGGGCTCCTTAAATTTTCACACTGTTGTGACAGCGTATGTCATGCGACAACAACATGGCGCATGTAGTACATCCGGACTCATTCATACTACCTGTATTCATACCTGTATTTGTACTTTTTTTAACAGTCGCGAAGTACATTCTTATTTAAATATAATACCTACGCACATAGAACGTGATTTCGGACGCATCCATAGTGTTCTAGTAAGACCTGGTGTTAGGTATGGCGTCCACAGTTGGAAGGATGCCATTATCTCTCCGCCATGGTTTCAGGTGTGTGCCAGAGGCGAGTGCTACAGCTGGAGATGTCAAATTATTTTTAAATTTAGAATGAAAGACTAATCAAGGACAATTGAGGGTGGGTTTTAAAAAAATGATGAACGTGTTGTTACCTATAACTCTTATGAAATTAGAAGCATTGCTGTTGACTTTTATTGGCCTTATCCACAGCCAATGTCACAGATCCTAAATGTTAAGATGGATTATTATGTCTGAAGAAGTTGATGACTGAGCAACAGGGGGTTATTGATCCACCAAATACAAGTGACACAACTGTAAAAGATCTTTCATCAGAGAAGGCTGCTGGTCTAGGAATTTTGTAAACATTTCTGGCATGTGATTGGAAAGGACTATTTTGAAATGCATTTAAATACTGGGTCTTTACCTAATTGTTTCCGAAGAATGGTGATTTGTATTGCTTGAAGAATTTGCGACCTGTGGCATTAATGTGTATGGATTATAATCCATTATAATCCATTTTCTTCAAATGAATTGCCAATAGACTAAACAATTATATGAGTGTATATCAATCATGAAAGAACAATCATATTGTGTAAAGGGGTGATGTATTAGGGGTAATTTATTTTTAATGAGAGACATAATAGATTATGCAATGTTTAATGAAAATGATTTGATCTCTTGATCAAGAAAAAGCATTTGAGCGAGTTAACCATGCTTATTTGTTTGATTTACTGAAGGCTTTTGGTTTTGGAGATGTTTTTATCTCATGGGTTAATTTCTTGGCTGAATTTATGATCAAAGTAGCTGGATGTTTAAGTATTCCTATTAAGGTACAGAGGGAAATAAGACAAGGATGTCCTCTTTCACGGCAACTTTATAGTCATGCAATTGCACTTTACTGTGCAAATTAAGAGAGCAGTTGACTGGCTTATAAATTACAAAAGGGGTCAAGCATTTGAAATCATGTAAAATTATCCAGGGGGTGCTCACCCTGTGGTCTGTGTGGGTCCTAACGCCCCAGTAAAGTGATGGGGACACTATGCTGTCAAAAAGAGCACCGTCCTTCGGATGAGACGTTAAACCGAGGTCTTGACTCTCTGTGGTCATAAAAAATCCCAGGATGTCTTTCGAAAGAGTAGGGGTGTAACCCCGGCATCCTGGCCAAATTTGCCCAGTAGCCTCTGTCCATCATAGCCTCCTAATCATCCCCATATACACCAATTGGCTTCATCACTGTCTCCTCTCCACCAGTAAGCTGGTGTGTGGTGAGCGTTCTGGCGCAATATGGCTGCCGTCGCATCATCCAGGTGGATGCTGCACATTGGTGGTGGTTGAGGAGACCCCCCCCCCTTCTATGTGAAGCGCTTTGAGTGTCCAGAAAAGCGCTATATAAATGTAACAAATTATTATTATTATTATTATCCTCCTATGCTGATTTTGTAAGGAACTATGGAAGGAACTTTTGTAAGTTGTTATGGAAGAGCGTCATCAGCGAAAATAAAAGGACAAAAAGCAAGGCATTATGGTGTGGTTCAGAGAGGTTGAATGTCCCAATATGGAAAAAAGATGGTTTTAAGGTTTTAGTAGTGTTTTTAGGTTCTGAGACACACACGAAAAATAACTGGGGAGAACTACTGGAAAAAGTGTGTCTCCGGACCGGTTTACTAAATGGAAATGGCTAATTCCTCTGCTGTCCTATAGTATATAGGGGAAGGATCTTAATAGTCAAAAATCTTGTTGCTTCAACTGTGGAATACGATGACTGTATTTGAGTTCAGCCTCATGACTAATGCAGTAGATAAACGAAGACGCAGAAAGCACAATGCCTTAACAACATCTAGCCAGTTTGTGTATGACACCTGTGGCCGGCCATGTGCTTCAAGGATCGGCCTCTATTCGCATCGTAGGACGCACCAACAACAACAACTGTGACGAGATCTGTCGTGTCGACAGGTCAGACCAAGATTTATCCCCCTCCTCCTCCCTTTGCGCCGGGCATAGAAATTGAATCAGGAAAGACAGCACATTAGGAGGCACATTGTGTAGTCTATGGTTCTCACCACGGCTCTGAAGTATCTCCTGTAACTCTGCGTAGACTGACGTCAATTGACTCCAGGGTGAGAAATACGGTGCTAAATCTGGTTTCTGCCATCTGTTTGACAGTTTTTGACAACCGGCTTGTCAGACCTGACTGCTTTAAATATCAGACTAAAGCCTTGGCGGCCTGCAGGGTCTCTGCTACTTCTGGGACTGTTTCTGAAAGCTCATCGCAGTCCAAGGAATGCCGGAGGACAGTGTTGTACAGGTGGTCTTGACAGTCCAGGCGCCGGTATGGGCGAAGAGCGGCAACATAAATAGCGCCTTGATCGTTTACCCAGACAACAGAATTCATCACTGAAGCATTGAATCCAAGGACTGAGACTAATTGCTGCTGCAACTCTTTTCTAATGTTGTCTGCTGTTTTGGCCTCGTTTGGGAAGCTTGTTGTGGTGAGTACCCTGCTCTTCATGTCATATTGTGGTGTGACATAGTGACATGTGATTGACAAGTAGCTTATTTTACGGTGATCATCCGTCCACATGTCAGTTGTCATGCCCACATTTATTAACGACATGACCCCCTTGATTTCTTCAACCACGTCCCCTCTCTTAGCAGTCGCCAGTTCTTTGCACTTTCGGGAGATTGTGGTGGGGTCAGGGAGTAAACTTGTTGACAAACGTCCATGGGCTGCGCCTACATTTATTAGCTCTTGCGCTAACTGGATGAAACCGTTCCCTGCTACCGTTTCAAAAGACAGAATGTCCATAGAACAGAAATTCACGCATTCGAAAATTAAGTCATTAATTACTCACCCCCATGCTGTACCAACCCCGTAAGACCTTCGTTCATCTTCGGAACACAAATGAAGATATTTTTGATTAAATTTGAGAGCTGTATAACTACCACATAGACTTCCGGGACTGGCTCTTGACGGCCCAGAAAGTCAATGAAGAAAATGTTTAAATATTCCATGTGACTACAGTGGCTCAACTATAAGTTTATCAAGAGACGAGAATACTTTTTGTGCGAAAAAACAAACAAAAATAATGACTTTATTCGACTATTCCTTTTCTTCCTTGTTGGCCTGAAACGAGACTTCCATACGGTTTCCACGACGCACGACGGTAGTCGTTTAGATTAGTCGACTAATCGAATTTTTTTTCGAAAGATCAGTCATCAGGAAATTAAACGTTAGTGGCAGCACTACTTTTACCAGAGTGTTTTTTTTAAATAAACTTAATTCATGTAGTGACAATAGAGGGGCCTACCTACAACATCTGGCATATAGTTAATGAATTTGGGGCGTTCCCTATTTAGTCAAAATAACGACAGTACATGTATATTTAAATTTTGTATATTGAGATATTTGGATTAAGTTGCAACTAATAATTGTTAAAAAAGACTAAAAATCAAACCCGAAAAGTGAACACAGAACAAAAGTGCACAACAGTCGGGACTACCTGCACTACCTCTCTCTCTCTCTCTCTCTCTCTCTCGGTTCCCTCATTTTCCCTCCATGTCCCCTCACGTCAAAATGAGGATAATAAGGAGGAACATCATTCTCATCTCCCTCCCAACAGAAGCATTCTGTAATGGTTCAACTCCGGGTTTTCAACTCCCGACTCATTCACTGTCACAGACCCCCCACTGAATCTGCAGAGTTCTTCATAGAATCTTCCAGAGAAATTTAACGGCAGTTGTTGAACGGCAGTTTGTGGATGGCTTAGTCAAGCAAGCAGAAGCAGCAGCTGCACAGAAGAACCTGAAGGACTTGTATAACATCACCAAGAAGCGGTCTGGAAAGTTCCAGCAGACAGAGAGGCCAGCCAAGAACACACAAGGTCATCCCCTCACCACTTCAGATGACCAAAGAAAGAGACGGGCAGAGCATTTCAGTGAACTACTGAATAGACCAGCCCCGGAGGAGCTTGCAGACATTCCGCCAGCAGAGTCTATACTTCCAGTCAACTGCAACAAGCCCTGCAAAGAGGAGATCAAGAAAGCCATCAAGACACTAAAGAGTGGAAACGTGGCAGGACCAGATGGAATCCCAGGAAAGGCCATCAAGGCAGACATCAACACAGCCACTAGAATTTTGCGAAGATCTAGGAGAAGGAGATTCCAGAAGAGTGGAGAGAAGGCCTTATAGTAAAACTGCCCAAGAAAGGAGACCTGAGAGATTGTGGCAAGTATGGAGGGATTGTGCTGCTGTCAGTACCAGGAAAACTGTTGAACAAAATCCTGCTAGAGAGAATGAAGACTGCAGTGGATGCTTGTTCTTGCTTGCCAACGACTGGATAATGAAGTCCATCACTGAGGGAACAAGAAACGGGATACAGTGGACCCCTTGGACACAGCTGGAAGACCTGGACTTTGCTAATGACTAAGCACTTCTCTCCCACAGACATATCCAGATGCAGAAGAAGACATCATGACTGACAGAAGTCTCCGCAAAGGTGGGCATTAAGATCAGCAGGAAGAAGACGCGGGTGATGAAGATCAACACCGCAAACAACAGTCATGTCATGCTAGATGGACAGTACTCCTTTGTCTACATTGGGAGTATAGTGGACAAACAGGGTGGCACAGACAGTGATGTGGTTGCGAGGGTGGGCAAAGCAAGTGTTCATGCTCCAACATCTTAGCCTCCAAAGAGAAGCAACCAAAATGAGGATTTTCAACTCCAATGTGAAGTCTGTTCTCCTATATTGGTCGGAGACCTGGAGAATGACCAAGTGCACACTGCAGATGAGCCAGACTTTCACCAATGGATGCCTAAGATTCAAGATCTGGTGGCCTTACTGTACCAACAACGATGAGCTCTGGCAAAGAGCCAATCAAGAAGCCATCAACCAGTAGATCGGGAGGAGACAGTGGGACTGGATTGGAGACACTATGTAAACCAGTCCCTCACTTGGAACCCTCAAGGAAGACGAAAGAGGGGGCGGCCCAAGAACAACTTTGTTGTCGAAGGCCCATTGCTCCTCCTGGAGCATAGGTCAAAGTACTTTCTATTCTATAGACCATTTCACAAGATGTAAACAAGACTGGTCCAGACACACGTCCTGTTTCAGTTTGTAACTGTTTTCTTTATTTCACATGTAAAGACTTTTTTGTTTAACTTTTTGATTCAGTTTTAAATGTTCTGTTGGTTGTATTTTATCCCAGCTTTTATGTAGTGTTAAAAAACTGAAACAGGAAGTGCTTCTGGACCAGTGTTGTTTACATCTTGTGAAATGGTCTATAGGGTTAGGGTAGGACTTTGGTTTGTTTGAGGGTTTAGTTGCATGTAATTATGCATGTAACTAGAGCACTAAAATAAAGTGTTAGTCAAAAGCACTAAATCTAAGGCATAATATATATATATTTAATCAGTTTATATGTTCCTGGATTGAACCCATGACCTTGACATTGCTAATGCAATGCTCTAGCGGTTGAGCTACTGGAGTTCTTTTGCATCAAATCAAAATCAATGTGTTCAGTTTACTTTTGCGTCTGTCACACTGTAGCCTACATTTCACATAATGTTTTAAGAACAAAAAAGCTGCATAATTTATTTGTTAAAGTGCTAACAGAGTGATCTAGCAGTGGGTTGCTCTGACTTTCAAAAAACCCGCTTCCTCGCTCTAGGCAAAATTACTCAACTCCTCGCTCAGCTTCCACTTCATACACTCACATGCTCTGCTAATTTTCAACTGTACCCTTTGTGCCTCAATCAAAAGTCTCCTTCCTCTTGCTCTTTCTCCTTCACACTCCTCCGTGCATCTCCCATCCCCCCATATCTTCCTCTATCCATTTCAATATCAGTCTGACCCCTCTTAACCTCAACACCCTCTTTCTCCCCCTGTCTTGTTCTCTCTCTCTCTCTCTCTCTCTCTCTCTTTCATCCCTTGAGATCTGAAAATTCTCACACATCAAGCTTTCTGGAAGTAAAATGTCTTCCTCTCATTTATTGTCAGCATTATGGGTAATGGAATCTGTGCGCTCCTTTTCCTCACCATATTACATTTCATATTTCAATACTCTTCTCCCTCTCTGTCTGAGTGTGGTCATGCATTTAGTGTGTCTATAAGCATCTCTATGCCTGTTTTAGGCCATGAATGTATTTATTTCAGGCCTATATTACACTTTTGTTCTAAAGTATGAGGTCAATAAGATTTCTTCTTTAGAACATTAGATAAAAATCTAATGAAAAAATGACTTGTTTTATAGATCTGTAGTCTGTAATTCTTAGAAGAACCATTGTTGAAAACATAGCACAGAGCTACCTGGCAGATGTGTTGCTGCAGATAAGAGTTTTGCAAATGTGATCACATAAATGAGATTTCATATATGTGACCCGGTGTGATAGTGACGACACCGGACACAGAACTAGAATTATAAAGGGGTTTTTTTTATTCCAGACTGCATTTTGAACCACGCAGCATTAATTAAACAGAATTCCAGGAACTTAAATCAGACAGGATTGTGTAAATTGAACTAAAACAATAAAGTTGGCTTTGCACCTGAAAATGAGTCTCAGTGTCTCTTTTGTTCTCAGTCACAACATCAAATGAACCATTAACAAACTCAGTCTAACTGACATAGACAACAATCAGCCTTTCTCGCTAGAAAACACATACACAAACAGTTATAGCATTTGTCATCACATATTGCCAGGAAAGCTGCTTTGTCACATGCAAAATACAGCACAATGAATATTAGAAATCACATTTCTAGTATTTGCATAAACCTTTCAAAAACGATTACACTTTTACACTCAATATCTCACATTTTCACATTTAACACTACATTCACATGAAATAAACAAAGTTCAAACTTACTCTTTATCACCACTTAAAGACTCATAAACAGCTTCACAGTGGAAGATGCACTTTATATCCCTCTGATGCGTCACTGTCGGCGCAGTAACACGCGGAGGGTACTGCCCTACACCGATCACCCTTCTCCCCTGCTTCTAATGAATTGTGTTGTTAGAATTTCCTCACACCGAGATGATTCTCGACAGAAATCACCATCAATCGACACAATACACAACCATCCGGTCTCGCAAAGCACTTAAGAACACTTTACACACGCTTAAAAGTATTTATTTCACTCTATTTCACTATATCATTGACTTTTGTCACCTTTAACTCAGTTCAGCGTCCGCATAAACATGACTGCGTTAGGAAAGCGCGCTGCTCACACACTCAGTTCTCGCGACACTTTCAGAAGTGGCGTTTCTTAAAGGGCCAGCGCAACATTACGTCCATAACTGAGAAAAGCACTAAAACATTTCACATATGCAGTTCACTAAAAAAAGGATTCTGTTAAACAGTTCAGGAACTAACTTTAGTGACTTTTGACCAGGTTATATAATCAAGTTTGTAAGAATTATTAATTGTGCTCTTTTTTTCAGTAGTCAATAAAGTAATAGCCTACAGAAGTCACAATTTCTGTGTCACAGTTAAAAGCAAAAGAATGGAGGAAAGATAGCAGAACCTAAAATGCACTGGGAATTTGCACATTTTCGACCCTAGTGCATTGTGGTCTAATTTTACCCTTAACCCGTTATACAACAGAAGAAAAGATTATGGTTCACTTTTGACTTTTGCAGATACAGTGCTCGCACCTTGTCATACTCTAGAGGATCCAATTTTGCATCACCAGTGAAGTACATACTTTTAGTGTGTAGCAGAAGTATGTGAATTGTGATTTGAAAAGTTTGAAGTCTCGTGTTTCTCTCCTGCACTTTCCCATTCTAATGGCCAGTCAAACACTCCTCACACAAGCTCAGGGCGACACTATTAGACTGGCTCTTCAGGAGATGGCTGTTCTTCAGTGCGTGTGTGCGTATGTGTGTGTATGTGAGTGCGAGTTTGTGTGTTGAGAGGTCCCCAGGGAAGATGATAGCAGGCTCTTAAGTGAATGGCTTTTCTGATGGTGGAAGTGTTCGATAACTCTCCAGAAGCCGAAAATCTCTGCGTCTCCCATCAGCGAAACATAACCAGCTAAGAGCAGAAATATACTTTAATACACTGTATATTGTTTCACAGTGCAAATCTACAGCTGTGTATTGTGCATTTTTGAGAAGTTTTACACCTAAAGAAGTAAATATTAGCATAAAATGCTGTATAAGTCTCTTGGCCGATTAGCGGCCTAGAAAAACTGTTTTATTCTACATTTAGACTCATTTAGTGGTGAAATAAATCAGGGGTGTCAAATACGCCTGCATATAGTGCAGTTCTACAGTGATATTGGTAAGTTTTACGTGATTTTGCTCAAGTGTCAGTAGCTATGCATCAAGCCAAAGTTGTAAATTTAACTTATGCACAAAATTGGAATATCGCGTACAATTTTTGAGAATAAAGCAACGTTTACAATCCGTGTGTTTAAAATAATAAAATCAGTACTTCCTGGGAAATATGTGCAAAATTACTAACTGTAATAAAAATGAAAGTGGCTGCAATTAGGGATGAATCTGTGGCTCTTTTTTCCCTCCATCACAAATGACTTGCGTCTCAACGTGCACAGACTAAACACGATAACGCTGTCATGTTATCTTGCGTTCAGATGCCTGCATGGTGTTTGGGATTGAAATTGTAATGGTTTTGCTGAGATGCTGTGCAATGTAATCAGTCATTTTGTTAGTCCAGTTATCCAAACACATCCTCTGTTGAAGCAAAATACTTTTTTTGTTGTGCATTTACGGATTTATTTAATAAATTTGTCTCCATTGTAGTGTATGTGCATGTCTTTTCTTGCCAATTATCAGCCAATTTATTAGTTTTTTTTTTTTTTTTAGATCTTGGCGTTTTTTGGGCAATATTCCAAAATGCACATAAAAATAGTTGGCTGGAAACATAATCCCCAATCACTCATATTCAGTCATATTAAACAATAGACTTTAAAGGGACATTAAAGATGCAAGAAGCCATGTGCTTGCACCAAACAGACAAAACACACCAAAGCAGAACCTAAGCACACCTAAGCATGGTCGTGCTCACAATAACACAGTCTCATCCCAAGTCGTAATATAACTGACGTCTTGGGACGTCGTTTGACCAAACGTCAACATCCGCCTTTTTAGGGTACCCTTAAACGTTGGTTAGTTGACGATCCCGGGCCGTCACACAACCGACGCTTTACCTTTAACGTCAATTAGGTGACGGGGTAGGTTTAGGGGTAGGTTTAGGTCTGGGGTAGACTTAGGATCCGATAACCTCATCTAACCAATGTTTAAGGGTACCCTAAAAAGGTGGATGTTGACGTATGGTCAAAAGACGTCCCAAGACGTCAGTTATATGACATCTTGGGATGAGGCAAGCACTGTCAGAGTTCTGCCACCAAACCAAGAATAAACAGTCTGAATTGACAGAACCCTGACAAAAAAGAGAAAAACGATTCTGAACTGCCTGAAACGTCAGTTCTGCCAGCTTCTTTCTTCCTGCTTAACCAGTTAACATTCGGGCAACCGACGGCGCTCTGAACCTGTCAGTAAACCAATCAGACTGGGAGCTCTCGTAAAAGAGGAGCTTAGGGAGAGCTAATATACTTTAAATTGTTTCAGGTACTGTGAAATGTATATTATAAGAAAATTAAAGTGAACATTAAATTTTTGACCTTCGATGCAAGTAATACTTTTGTTGGAGACCTACAAAAAAATCAAATTTTTCAAACAAAATTAGAAACCTTTTAAATCATAATAGGGGCACTTTCATTTAAAAATGTTTTAATAAAAATTGCTATTAATAGACATGCTTTTTTCATCTGTGTTGGCATATTTACAAAACAAGATGCTTGGACAAGACATATTGAAGGACCCATCAGGTATGAAAGTCACTTTCAAATACGTTTGAATGCATATCTAGTCAAGTACTGAATTATGGCAATTAGTGCAACTGAGGAACATGATTACTTACTTGCTGTTGCTAATCAAAGACAGGTATTTGTGATCATTCTCACCATTTTATTGCATAACTTTTGCTGGAAGAGAAATACGGTTTACTGTAAGTTAATTTTGAGTTGTAGGAATATACTAGCAAATAATATAAGACTAAGACACAAATCTCCCATTTTGATGTAATAAGCATCTACATTTACAGTGGTAGCACACTAAAAACATTTTAAATGTTTACTCTTCACACATACACGGCTAGGCTCTAAAAAAAGCTCCACAAATGATGCCGCAGAGACCTTTAAGTCATTTAATGTAAAAAACATCTCACATTCTCTCTTTTCTTCCCTTGCATTCTTCTCCCTGGCGATCATCAGTCTTTTTTTTTAAACTTTCTTCCCTCTTTGTGTCTTTACCTCTTTTTCCCTCTCTTTCCTGTTCTTTCTTTCTCTAACTGTATGATTGCAGTGGACCCATGCTGAAAAGTCACATTACCCACAATGCCATGCTGGGAACATTCTCAGTCTGATAATTCACATGCTGTGAGTAAACATGTGTGTGTGCTAGCCTAGACAAGAAGATATGGGCCATTTTAGAAGGTTATGGATGATTATATGTTTAACCACAGTAGGGTACAAGTCATCGAGCTGCCGCACACACACACCCACACATGGCAGCACGGATATTCCCTGCGCACTTGTGCTTCACGCTGCGTGAGAGGAATTCTCACGGGGATCATAATGAGAGTAAAGGGAATGCTGGGAATGAACCTAAATCCCCCAGTTTATCACCCGCTGCACCCTGCGAACACCCTCCTTCCACTATCTATCTATCTATCTATCTATCTATCTATCTATCTATCTATCTATCTATCTATCTATCTATCTATCTATCTATCTATCTATCTATCTATCTATCTATCTATCTATCTATCTATCTGATTCTGATTGGTCAATCAAGGCATCCAGCGGTAAGTTATTTCCATATATCAACCGCTCAAAGCAGAAAATGCAGTCTCATTAAGTCAGCAGCACTGCCTGGAACGTTTTTTTCTTTGCGGAAGTTTTGCGTTTGGTGAGCTAATAAAGTATTAAAAATTCAATCAATATTTTGTGTACAGTTATTTAATTATGTATCCAGTGTCGTGGACTCGCTCTCCCTTGTTTCATGCAAACGCAGCTGCTGCCATTTTGTCACTATTGTTTTGTACACTATTGGATTATAAGATGCAAACAGGGACGATTTTAACCCTGAAATCAATATCTTATCTCCATAATTAATTCAGATCTCTTTGGAAGAAGATATTGTAATATCTCAATGTAATTCTCCTGGTTAAAATAAAGGAAATAATAATAATTTATGTGGCGAAATGCTGTGTAATAATTGGTATGACTGAATACCATATATCCAACTGGTTTGAACTTGGTAGCAACTACTCTCTCCGCGAAGCTTTGCGTTTAAAGAAGTAATAAAATATTTTGTGTCTAATTTACTTATATGGCAAGTAGCCTTGTAACAAGCGGGATAATGTACATCCAGCCGGTGGTTCTATCAAAATCAAAATAACCTCTTCTGATCGCTCTGCGGGGGGGTTATTTTGAGAGAACCACCAGCTGGATCTACATTTCCCCTTACATAGCAACTTGTAAAGGCTTTCAGTGAATGAAATACTAAAATATATTTCAGTTTTTCTCAGTCGCTTTGGTGCATTTCTCACATCACTATGTTAATGCAAAAGTTACAGTAATGCAGTTCTCAAAACACAAACCGCAAAACCTAGTTCATAACCTGCAAAAGCATGTCACTTGCTCAAAAGGGATTCCTAAAAAAAAGCTCATTCCTCAAAAGCAAGTAATCGTGTCAATGAAAGTGTCAGTGATATCAAGATGAAAAGTCCTGACACCATTGTTTATGAACAATATAGTCAAATGGCTGTGTCATGTTTTCATTATGACAGTTTAATCTGTAAGTGTTTTTCAATGCAAAAAAGTCAGATCTTGGTAACACTACCTGAATGCTCAAGACAGCACTATATAATATTTGCACAGGCATTTGAGAACTACAGTAAAGTTTCACATTTTTACTGCATAGTCTTTGCAATTCTAATTTGTTAAGAGCATTGTGCAAAAGAAAAAAAATACATCCTTATTCACAACAAACATAAACTCCCTTTGGGTAGATCGGTGCACAACAGTAAACAATATTGCTGGACATATTGGAACTGAACATACAACATACATATACTGTAAATCATTCATGCACATCCCTTATCATCGGTGAAAGCTGAGGTTCACCTGCAAGAAATTGATCAATTTAGGATAAAAAATGAGATACAAAATTGTAAAATTTGCTTGAAAGATTTTGACAACTAGTTTAACATTTTTGTATGTGATGACTCAAGCAATGAAATGAGGACTGTTAGTTTTATATAGAATGACTATTCAGCATTCACAAGTATAGTTAATTTGGACTGATATGACATAAGCAAATGATAATGTTATAAGCTATGTGCACAAATGACTAAATGTTGTGGAGGTTGAACTAACTGTTGTGCAAATGTAAATCGTGATGTGAGAAATGCAGCAAAGCGCCTGGGAAAAAACTCTAAATACATTATAACACATAATTCTATATTAAATTAAAAAGGAAAAAACAAATATTCCAAAAAATAGTACGAAAATATGTGTATTTGTTTGTACACACGCGCACACACACACATTACAAAACCCCCAGAAAAATTGCCCACATATATATATATATATATATAAATCTTGACATTCACGTCAAAACACACGTTCATGTACACTAGGATTTTCCTCTCATCTCCCTCTGCTTCAGAAGATCTTTCTCACCTCAACCCAAATAATGTGACTTTAATAGAACTCATAATGTGGGTCAGAATCAAATCACTGGTTATTAATGTAATTGAATCTTATACCGAGACTCAACAGAGATGCCATGAAAGCAGAGGAGACATTTTATCCATTTTAAATAATTAAAACTTCATATTAACGACATTGTCAGAGCTCTCTGGGTGTGCTATTGGAAGTGTGTGTGTGTGTGTGTGAAATGAGAAGATGTTATTGGGTATATGTGAGATTTAGTTGTATGTCACCTTTCATCCTTGTCTATTTTAATATCAAGACTCGTCTGCTTCTCCATCTCTCCTTCTCAATCTTGTCTGCTGGTAATATATTTCAGCCCTGCCTCATTTCATTCTTTATCAGAAGAACTTCGCTGAGGTTTAGGCTGATATTTTCTAGTGCACATCCAGTATGGATGCCACACACTGATATTGACGTCTGGGATATCTGTTTTATATATATATATATATATATATATATATATATATATATATATATATTCACTGACAGTTGTGCTTCTATAGTTTTAAAATGTTTATGTTATGAGAAATGTTCAGTTGCATGAAGGCTGAAGAACACTGCATCTCTGCAAAAATCAAACATTTCCGAATGAACAGAAGATGTTTATGCAAAAAAAGAAAGAAAAAAAATTGTATCGTTAGTCGGTTTTGTTGTAGAATATTAATATTGAAGACTTTTTTTATTTTAATGGCCAGAAATGTTGTGTCCCAGATATAATTTCAAAATGTTTATTTTGTTTTTGTTAGAAGAAAGAACAAAATCACCCAAATCATTTTTAAACCGTTTCAGTGACTTGCAAACCTGATATGAAATAAACATCAAAACACATGTAATATTTAGTTTGACCTCACTGATTCTTTGTTGAAAATGAATAAAAACGTAGTTAACAATTGAAGAGTTCAGATGCAAAAGCCTCTAAGTGCCATTTGAAATTTTCTTCTAGAATGATCATTTTTATCAAGCTTGTTTATTTAAGTTCAGTAATTTCACTTAAATGGCAATGATAATTACCTATTAATTGTTATTTAAGTGAAATTACTGAACTGAAATATACAAGTTTGATAAAAATCATCATTAAAGAAGAAAATTTCAAATGGCATTTAGAGGCTTTTGCATCTGAACTCTTCAATTATACATTGCAATTGAGTATAATGAGTATTGTCTTAGATTTGGACCATTAAAGTGTAACTTTGCAGATTTTCTTCCTGCTTTGTATTGTTACAATATTGTATACCATGTAGGTGTTATGTGTAAATTAAATCTCCAAGTTACCAAGACTGAGACAGTCCTTCCAGAAAAACGCAGAGTTTTTTTTTTTATTGTTACGGGCAAAAATCCTTGATTACGCGGCCCGTTTTCTTTAAAAATGCGATGGGATATGCAGGATATTTATGCAATTTTATGCGATGAAATTGCAGGAACTTGCAAAAATTGTGGTTTGATGAAAAAGAGAAAAAAAGTGATTTCCCCAACACCCTGTTCTCACTAGGCTACTACCTTAATGTAAAGAGTCATTTCTTATTACTTCCTTTGATAAGCAAGCATACTGCATCATAGAAAGTGCTGGGAAAATGTAATTTCTAATCTTGTTTTATTTCAGACTGTAACAAGTGTAAATAAGGTGAACTGTCTGCAGTGTCTTATGCGCCTCAAACACCCCATGGGTAATTTCTGTTTGATGCTAATTCTTTTATCTTATGTTGTTTATTAAGTAACAATGTGACGGTAGAATGACAGACAGTTATACGAGATAGATTTGTGAGATTTCAATCGCCTCCGTGAGTCTGTCTGGCCTCTGCAATAACTTCAGCTCAGCTGTGACCTATCCCGTCGCGCAATTGCGTCACTTTATAAGGTTCCCATAGAAACAGGGGGAAATGGCTGCTCTTGCGTGAAGCAAACGCAACATTTTTCAACTTTCTGCTAAGATATATGTGACTTTTTTGCAACGAAAATGCGATGATTATGAAATCATGCAAACCCCGCATATTTTGCACGGAAATTGGCAATTTATTCGGCAAAAGTGCGGCGTATTTGAAAAAATGCGGCCCTCGCATAAATATGCGGACTTTGGCTGATTTTGCATCGAATTCAGCGTTCGCATAGTCGCGTTTTTCTGGAGGGACTGCTGAGAAATTCACGTTTATTTGTCAGCAGGATAATACAAAACACGTAAAAACTACAAACTATACTTATGAATTTGTGTATCCCCTCCAACGTATAGTCGGAATTGACAAAGGGTTGTCAACCAAGTTTTTTTTGAAAGCCCATTTTACGAACAGTTAATTACCCCTTTAAAGGGGTGGTTTACTGCTTTTTTATTTGCATCGTTGTGTTTATGGGGTGCAATATAACATGTATTCGTGGTTTTTCTTTTTTAAAAAGTCTTATTTTTCATAAACTTCACCTTTATCGTAAGCTGCACTCTCCTCTGTCATCTGAACGACTTCCTGAGTCTATGAAACCACTCCCTCAGAAACAGGCAGTAGACTCAGATTGGTTAGTTTGGGCCGGTGTGTTGTGATTGGAGCCGAGTGGTGAATAAGTGGGTCAAGTACAAATGACAAACACCTGTCTCTGATTTCAGTGATTGGCGTGAGGAAACCACATGTAGTATAAGCGGGCCGTGTTGACAACAGTTTTGAGAGAGAAACTGGGAGCTCGTGCGCGTATCCTATCAGTGTTGTAGTCGAGACCACCTCACTCGAGTCCGAGTCGACACCGAGACCAGAGAGAGTCGAGTCCGAGTCAAGACTGAGTCCATAGAGAGTCGAGTCCGAGACCAGAGACAGTCGAGTCCGAGACCAGAGACAGTCGAGTCCGAGTCGAGACCGAGACGAGTGAGGGTTGATTACCTAATTTACATTTATTTACTTAGAGAAATCCTTTTTTTTAGTTTTTTACTGAATTTACTTAGAGTTTAAAAAATATGATCAGTTTAGGGTAAAAAGGCCACATAGTAGGTGGTGTTAAAAGTAATTTTATTACAATTTTTCATGTGCAGTTGCGCACTAGAAAATCACCAATCACTGGGCGTGTCAATCAATTTAAAGAAATATTTTATTAACATACATTAATAATCCTGAAAAATATTTTGAATTGAACTCGAGTGGACTCGGGAATAATTCCGAGTCCTAAAAAAAAAATGTTCGAGTACGAGTCAATTCCGAGTCCAAATGGACACGAGTCCATGACAAGACCAAGACCATTAAAATATGGTCTAGAGACCGAGTCCGAGTCTCGAGTACTACAACACTGTATCCTATGGACAGTGTTGCCAACTTAGCGACTTTGTCGCTATATTTAGCGAGTATTCAGACCTCCCTAGAGACAAATTTTCAAAAAAGCGACTAGCGACAAATCTAATGACTTTTTCTGGTGTTATTAGAGACTTTTGGAGACTCTCTGATGTGAAATTACATATCGTTTTTCCTTATCTCAATGAGCAGCGAGTGCTGCCGTGGGTCCCACCCCGTCCCGAATCACTCACAGGTGGCCCAGTCCTCGCGGAGCAGCCCCTCCCAGCTGTAGACAGACAGAGCAGGAGATGTTCTCATCCGTGTACAAACCGCAAAACAATCACGCAAATGAGTCGCTATTTTTAGCAACTTTTCAGACCCCGACTTTTTGCTTTTCTCCCTTTGCTTTCATTCACTCTACGTCTACCCTGTTTAGTGAATGGCTGAGAGGAGCAGATCATCTGTTGAACGCCACTGACAGAGGTGAATGAGCAGTGTTTTCCCACGGACCTATCACTTATCTGCTTTCTTTAAATAATAATGTTTTTTATTTAAACAATTTAGTTTCCTTTCTTTTCTTGTGCTTGCTGTATTACTTTTTTGTCATTCACTATATATCACTCGTTTTGTGTGACAAAAATATATAGGAAACGAGAACAGCTTTATTTTACATTCGTCTATATTATATTATAATATATTAAATACAATATGTGAGCTGAGCATTAATTTATATGGAAAACACATTAGGCAAGCGGAACGCAAGTATGACGCGATGACGTCACGAATATGCTACTTAACGTATGAGGTCATCTAGCGGCATTTAGGGAAGGCGTTAGCTACATTCATTTGAAAATAGTTGGCAACACTGCCTATGGAGTCCTGTTACCGAACACGTGACATTTGAAAGCTGTATTCAGCGGGAAGAGTTTTCACTGCAACGGAGTTCGGCAAAGCTGCTTCCAGTGGGAAGAGTATTATCACAACTGTGACCATTTGAAGCTGTGTTCAGTGGGAAGAGAATTATCGCCTATTATTTATTTTTGCCTTTGACATTCTGAGTTAACTTTATTTGAGCACGACCTCGAGCTGTGAAATGAGTTGTGTAAATAAAAGTGCACGAGTTCCAGTATTCGTCGACCCTGTGTCTCCTTCCATCACCCACACATAACGAACCTGTTCTTACATCACAACGCCCATTACTGTACCTTTACGGGCGAAAGTTGCATGTGTATTCCTGTACATAATGGTATCGATACAGCAGTATCAGTGTGTGCCATAATCAGACCCAGAAAGCGGCGATGAAGAGAGTCAAGTCGAACCTCACCACACACGGCTCTTACAAAACGCTTCTGAATGGTCATTTGCCTATATATATTGTTTTAACTTCATACACGTTTGTTTTACACAATAGCATTGAACTGAATGGCTATTACATACACAAACAGTGTTGGCTTTGGTTTACGTTTTTTGATTAAATCGAAAAATAACGTCATAAAGTATATATATATACAGTATATATGAAAAATACACTTATAAAATGAGTACATGTACAAATTCAGGTCCAAAATGTTTGTTCGTGTTTGTCATAGACACAAAATAGCATAACTAAGTGGATATAAAGCCAGCGCTGGCATTTGATAAAACTAAACAAGGCTACGTCTGAAATTATGCACGCAAATACATTTAAAATGATTAAGTCTTACTTACAGGTTGTGTCCCAACAACTGCTGCCTTTGGTTTTAAAGTCGGAACTGCTTCATGTTTTAGTAACAGTTTGTTGTTGAATGCGGCATTGAATTCGTGGAGATTCTGGAAGCTGTCTTCCGTAAATGCGCGGCACAGAGAGCTAAGCTACGATCGTCATTTTCAGGAACATAATCAAACATAAATTGTATCCATTGTTGACGAAATGCGTCCGTGGGCAGCCGACAGCTGGGTGAACATAACACTGGACGAGCCGCAGAAATATGGCCATGCCCCTTTAATGTTTCTGGGATCAGAACATTTTGACTGTGAATCTGTTTGGATATTTGTCTGTTGAATAAGTTATAGCTCCAAACCATTTGGAATGATTTGTTTGGTAAACCAATTTGTGAAATGGAGTGCAGGGTCAGTCTTTGGAGAGCAGGTTTGTTGTTTTAGGGTTGTGTTTAAATGAGTTTGCCTCCAACAGCTGTTCCTCATGGCCCTTGTTGCTTTTGATCCGGGAGCGTCTGGATTTGTCTGATTGGAAAGGGAACATGATGGACCAAACTGATTTATTCAAATCTAGTGGAAGTCTGGACTCGGATGTGGGCATGTTTTATCAAAGCAGATCCCACACAGGAGCCGCTATGAGAGCGAGTGCATGTGATTGAGAGTGTGTGAACGGTGCTAAAAAGCCTGAAGGGATTGTCAGTATAGATCAACAGGAAGCAGAGGAAACACTGCTGGCATTTTTGCCATGAAATGTGCACATGTAAATCAATTAAGAAAACAACAAATGAACTAAAAGATAGATCTCAGGGGATCAGTCCAGGAAATCAACCAAGCATAGCCATCAAAAAGCATGAGCCAAAGTGTCAAGACAACGTGTGTGTGATACTGAGCTACAGAACTATAATGAAAACGTAAAAGAGAAAGAACAGATTTTCCTAACAGATGAAGAGAACTGGAAGTTCCTCATTTCTTCAGGCCAGTTGGAGGCATGCAGAAGAGAAGCCAACACACATACACACGGTTGATTTTCTGTCATGCTGATGACTTTCCATTGACTTCTATTATAATGAGCTAATGGTATTTTGGTAACACTTTACAAGTTTTTTATAGGCTAATGTACAGTCAGATGATCATTATCGCAAAAAAAGCACTTGTATCAGTTCTTATGGTATCATAAAGGGGTTTCTTTTATGATAATGATTATGTGGCTGAACATTATCTGGCTTATTGAAGGACTATTTACTAAATAAATAAATAATGCACACATGTTCTTGTTATATTGGTTTGAGTTTAAGTTCTTCTATTATTTTACTCGTAGAGGATGAGAGAATATAAGCACAGTTATGAATAGGAAAACATGTTTTCAGGATAATTGGCGCATTATACAGTGTTGCCATGGGCAACGATCATATATATATATGTGCTGAATGATTGACTATCAGAATGAACAATAGTTTTGCAGCATTTAATAATCTTGATAGTGATCATTTCTGCATATACTGGGCCTAATAGATTTTAACAAAGAGCAACACATTTAATTTGGGATATAATTTAACAAATAAACAACAAATAAAACAAGCAGCTCTATGAAGTTTTTTCATTATTACACAGTGCGCACATCCATGTATCACACAACGGATGCGCACGGCGCTTGAAGGGTCCTTGATAAGACCCTGATTCATCGTCTGGTGTTGTTTAAAGCCCTTTGAAGCTGCACTGAAACTCTCATTTGTACCTTGAACCATTTGGTTCCCATTGAAGTCCATTATATGGAGAAAAATCCTGGAATGTTTTCATCAAAAACCTTAATTTACATTTACTGACTTACCTTAACTTTAACTCACATTAATAAGGTGAGTTGAAAGCGGTTGAGAGTAAGTCTCAGCGGACTGACCAATGAAGAAAGGGCTTCAATTTAAGACCCTCTCCTCATTGGTCAGTCCGTATGAGGTGTGTTGTTGCCAGGGTATAACAAAGTGTTAAGCTGGCCCTGCATATGAAATAAACAGTGCTTGTCAGGTACGTCTACTATTTCAGGTACAAAAAGAATGTAATCACATGTCAAAAATATTCTAGATTGTATAAATTAATCCTCATTAAAGTCATTTAGCCAAGAGATTTTTAAGTCTTTTGTAGTTTGATTAACATTAAGACAGCAGTGCAGCAGGACTAATAGGCTGTGGTCACTTTAAGAGCTGCACCATTAAAATATGATACTCACTCGTTTCTGAACTGTTCATGTTCATTTAAGACACAACTGACAAGGACACTCGCCAAGACAAGAATGCATGTGCTTTGGGTGTGTGAGCACAAAACTTCAGTGAGTAGAATTTAGTTCTTTTTAACGTCTTCTTGTGCTTGAAGAAGCCTATTTAAATTGGCTTAAAACACATGCAAAAGATTCAGCACTGGTCCCATCAATTGACCCGAGCGTCATTCACTTTGGCACCGGGCAGTCCATATTGTCGAGCCCTGCTGTAATTTTTTACAGATTTCATTTTGAATTAGCAAGAATTTAATCACTTTACCCAATTATACATTTTGGATTCAATTAATAAAACATTTGCTATAACTATCCTGAAGGTTTTAAATTGTTCAATAATTGGCCGATAAATATTGGCGGCCGATACATCGGTGCATCTCTAATATCTAATGTGATATATACATTTTATATATATATATATATATATATATATATATATATATATATATATATAGAGAGAGAGAGAGAGAGAGAGAGAGAGAGAGAGAGAATTCTTTCTGTCCTCTTCGCATACTATCCCTCACAAAAATCTTTTTGCATTTTTTAGATGATTATATGTTTATAAAGCCATTGTCCTCATGGGGACCATCGACTACTCAACAATTTAAAGTAAAACGATTTTACTGTCTTTGTGGGAACACAGTGAAGGCAAAACCTGAATGACAAACACACGTTGTGTTTTATATGTGCATTTGAGCTTGAAAGTGGAGAGAAATAAATTGTGTGTGTGTGTGTGTGTGTATTTGATCAAGTGAAAGGGAGAATTCATTATGGAGGAATCTTCTCCTGCAAATAAAGCTTTAATTGAGAAGTCTGATAAAATATTAATGCGCAGCATTATTAACCTCAGTAAGTCTCTGTAAGATCAAAACGAGCAGGAAAAGGACAGCCAGTGAGCAGAGAACATCATATCCGGCACAAAATGCATTAAGTGTTAATTACTCGAACTTCTCTGCTCAAACTCCTGAATGTCTGAAGAATTGGGAAAACTTTACTTTTAACTTTTAAGATCAAACGTTATTTTAAAAAAGGCCGGAGATTTCACAAAGTTAGATGTATGTATTGCCAGGTTATAGTTACAATAATTTTACATCTTCTGTGCAAATGCTATCATGCAAAATGAAGATATGCAATAATTGTATTGTCATGGTTGGCAGAGCATTGTTATTTGGTTGCTAAGGTTTTATGAAGAATTTTTAGTGGTTGCTATTATTATTAGTACTAGTATTGAATGCATGTAAGTAAAAATAATAAATAAATATGTATCAAACAACCTGAATACTGGATTTTTTTAGGACTAACCCTCCACATGTGGGATGCAAGGTGACAGTGACAGGCTCAGGTAATTTCTCGAGACGTTTACGTCCTGCGTTTGTTTCATTAGCATTCAAAAGCTGTAATGAAGTCTCGCCCGAAGGCCGGGTGCGTCCAGGCAGAAGCTCATTATACAGTACATACTATACGTACGTATGTGACAACATCAGTCGCCAGTGCATTCTAATGTGGATTATTCATTGAAAATTTAGAAGGGATAGCATGAAGTCATCAGCATAATTCATTTTCAGATGACTGTATATGGGAAATTCATCTTTGAGGAGTTACATATTTTTCCCACAAACCTTGTTCTTCAAATGAAAGCAGTTTATACACGTTGTTAACTCTATACATTTGCACTGTATGTTCATTGTTTTGGTACATATATATATATATATATATATATATATATACATATATCATTTGGGTTCTATTTAAGATTTTATCAGATGTTTTTGGCTAAAGATGTTTTTGCTGCTTGTTCTATTTTATATTTTTTTCTATGTTTTATTTGTGGACTGGTTCTAATGTACGATTGATTTTACAGATTGTTGCAAATGTAGTTTTTAGTCATAGTTATATAAAATATATACATATATATATATATATATATATATATATAAATAATGTGGACCTGATAACAAGACAGTTATTATATTTATTAAATTATATTCTTGTAGAACTGTGTGGAAGCATACAGTTATGTTTCTGTAAAAGTAAGTGGTATGATATTGTTTTTATAATATTTTGTATGTTATTTAGGCAGGTTCTTCTTGGGTTTTATATAATTATATATTATTGTAATTGTATATGAGGTATTTTGTGATCTTTTGTTGCTGCTAAAACGCCCTAGCAGTCAAAAGAGGGGCGTGTCATTGTGGGCGGACAGATGGGGCTGGTGGGCAGTAATCAGATGAATATGAGACTGAGTGAGTGTGTTATTGTGGGCAGTCAGGAGCCAAACCCTGCAGGGACCCAGTTTAATCATCCTCAGAGATGGAGAGTGTCTTAATGTGTGCGCTGTGTTTGTGTGGTGGACAGATAGCGAACATCTTGATATATATTTGCATCAGAGTACAATTAGTGCATACAGGGACAGTGTGTGTGTGTGTGTGTGTGTGGTTGGCATTGCAAATGGATGGCAGAAGGACAAGACTGCTTCACCTTCTCAAGGACAAACGGAGATTAACGACCATTGGTCCCTGCACCCTCATCCCCCTATGGTCTCAAAAACATAGGCATACACACAGACACACACGCACACACACACTGTAATACTTTTTTCAGGATTATTTAAAGAATAAAACATTCAAAATAACGGCATTTGTTTGAAATAGCAATCTGTTGTGACAACATAAATGCAGAATAAAAGTAATGTAAATATGTAATGCATAAATAATATATTTATGCATATAATATTTTTATGCATAAATAATATATTTATGTATATAATATTTCATGCATCTAATTTAATAAATTGTACTGACCTCAAACTGTATCTTTGTTGTTTATTTTTTCTGATCTATTTTTTAAATCCTTAAAATATACAAATAAAAAGAACATGTAAAAGCATGTTTTCCCCACTTTTTTTGACAGTTTTTAATTACTGTTTGAATATTAAAGGTGGAGTAAGTGATTTTCTTTTTTGACCATTTTTTTTTACAGTCCTATTCCTAACCCACTTACAGCTACTGAGTCACTGAAAGGAAAATTAAGCAATTTAAACATCTGTGGAACGGGCAGGACTCGAAAAACTCCAGCCAATCATTTCCAAGACCACCTAGAATCACTGGACAGTCAGTGCGTCAATCAAACGGTTGTACCATACCCCCTCCCCCTCGTGCGTGTGTCCCCTTCTTGCGTGTACTCAAAAAGATTAAAAAAACTAAGTTTGCAAACTGCAATACATATTTCTTTTAATCATGTTTTTTTGCAATATATAATATTTCCAACATATTTTGGCCAGAATAATAAAATGGCTGTATAGGACATACCATCCACTCACCATAAATTCATATACTGTAAGGTGTAAGAAAAGTGTCCCATTTTCACATTTCCCATTTTGCACTTCACAGCGAGATGTCACAGCAGTCATGCATGTGAGAAAGAGAATTTTAAATGAGGGGACTCCTTTGTGAGGTATAGACTGACTGCACATGCATGTTTGTGTGTGTTTGGGTTTCACAATTTCATGTATGAAATGCACTTGACTAAACATCATTCACAGCCTATTTTGCATTGTCCTCACTTACCTTCCAAACTTTATTAACAGAAGGAGAAACGACCCCTGGACCGTGACACGCCACTGAATTCATTTCACTTAAACAAAGATTCAAGCTCATCATCATTCTGAAATGAGCCCTGAGAGAAACTCCGGATGGGCTTCTGGAATTATAAAGAGAGGAATAATCTTGACCTGCGTAGCATTTCAGAGCTTTTAGTAAGAATAATGATTCAAAGCATGTTCCATGAAACACACGTCACTAAGGACGGGAGACCAGATTGTGACATCAACAGAAGACATTCATTATTGTTCCTAAAGTACCTTTCTTTTTTCCCTCTCCAACTTTTATTGACGTTTACTTAGTTCTTGGTCCTTGTACTTTCAGCTTCACAGCATCTGCAGCCAGACTCGTCTCAGCGCTGTGTTCCTGGCCGCTTTGAGACATTATTCACATTATTCACATCGCCAAATGCTGCTGCTCTGTCTAATCAGGGAATTCTTGATTTGGCTCTGACAGCACCAAAAGCTGGCTATACACAAAAAGTTTTTGTGAAAAAACAGATTTGAGAAAAAAATATCTGAGCATTGTGCAAAATTTGGTGACTGCATTTCTACTGTGTTAATTAGCATGTCTTGTATAGCTCACTAAAGGTCTCAGAAAGAGACCTTTTTTTCTGGTGGAGAACGTGGGCATCTCTGTTAATATTGGCCATACCCCTTGTACTATGAAACTTTATCAGAGAAATATATTCTCTGATAAAGTTTTATAGTACAAGGGGTTATGGCCAATATTAACACAGATGCCCACGTTCTCCACCAGAAAAAAAGGTGGTGGAAAAATGTGAGAAATGTGATTTCAAAGCAGCCATAGTTAATATACCTAAAAAGAAACCAAATGTTGATAGATTGCTAATGCTTACATGAATATGCAATGTATTTATTTAAATGTTTGTACATATCATTATATGCTGTCAGCGTTAACGCATACGATTAATTTCAAAATCCTTAACACATTATAATTATTTAACAGAATTAATGCAAACAAATTACAAAAGTATATGAAGCTGTGTCTTTAATGTAATTACGTCATGCATTTATTGTATATGATCTTGGAAGTTGGGAGTTTATCACACTGATCATCTACAAACACTTGCAATTTCCCTTTCTATCCAATAATCGAATTCATTCACACAACCACTCCTAAACAGCATTAATGTAAAGAGGGCCAGGCTGATTACATCGGAGATATCAGAGAGAATAGAGACTTACGTTGTGTTTTTAGTGAATTATTAATTCCAGTGTGTGTTTCCTTTGAAACACAAACTCTATTCTGTGATTGTTTCCGAAAAAGAGCGCGATTTTGTTGACGTAAGCGTGTGAGAGTCTGTTATATTGATGCAAAAACAACAAACCGTGTATGTGTGCCGTGTACAAACCGATATTCGGGTCGCGGTCGGTTGGGTCATTTGAAAAAAAGATGCCAATTAAACCTTTGCATTTATATAGTACTAGACACAATTTTCTATGAAATATATAGGCCTACACTTTATTGGCTGAATAACTGGCACAAAGATGACACACAAGCTCAGTCTAAACAGTTCTCGGTTCTGTACTGGTGATCCGAGAACCGCTGTACCTGTGCGTTCGGTAGTACGCGGATGCGCAGTATCAGCTGCTCGTCACTTCTCTCAGCAGTGGCACCAACATGTCTCAGTTTAGTGAACTGTTAGAGTTACTTGAGTAAAATATAATCCGGGATATTGGTTTATTTCGATTCGGAGGGATTGTCAGGCATGTCAGAAAGTGAGTAACTTTAGTAACTTGTGGATCAGCACTGACGCAAGACGCGAACTGTTTGGAACAATTCAGTTCGATTTAGTGTACTGGTTCGACCGGTTCACTAAAAAGAACCGGTTCAAAAAAACGATTCGTTCACGAACCGGCCATGTCTATGACCATTACAGTCTGCAGAGAGATGGAGGTGGCAAGAGAAAAGGTGAAGACTGGGGAGTGGAAGCTCCGCAAATACACAAATAGAAAGAGTAAAATTGTGGGAGACATTTGCCAAAATAATGAAAGATGATTACCAAAGTGCTGGCTGTGTTATGTGTGCGTCTTCTTGCGATGCTGTTTTGTTACACGTCTATGGCCCAATGACGCTACGATGAGCATTTACTATTTTTAAAAAATGCGGTCAGGAAGCGGGTCGGGTACAATATTTTTGTACTTTTTTTGCGGCCTGAGTTGCGGTTGGGTTAGTTGAAAACGTCGGTCGGGTGCGGGCAGAGATGTATAAAGTACTAGAAACCCGTACTTGAGTAAGTACAAGTGCTCTATGAAAAAAGAGACTTGAGTAGAAGTTGAAGTGCTCTTTAAGCACCACACTTAAGTAGAAGTACTAAAGTATTCAACATTTTTTGTACTTAAGTATTGCAAGTAGTTTATTTTAAAATTCACTACTTAAGTGCTAAAAGTAAAAGTACAAGTATTGTGTCATGTAATTATTAAAGAAAGCAGTCCAAAGTTTGAACTAGCAATCAAATAAGGCACTTTGGCGGGATACAAATTTGCTTTGGACAACCCCTGCATTAGTTGTCAATGTGTGTGTCAATCAATACCATTACCCTATAAAACTGCCGTGTGATTTAGGCAGCATGAAAGCCAACTTGCAACAAATGATTTGTAAAAATTTTCGAAGTAAAAGTATTAAATTCATCGAAAATATCTACTGAAGTAAAAGTAGAAGTATGAGAAAAAAACAATACTCTAGTAGAGTACAGATACAGCATTTTAGTACTTACTGTAAGTACAGTACTTAGGTAGTTCTACTTCGTCACTATACATCTCTGCAGGCACGTGCAGAGGGGGGGCGTTGGGTGCTCGAGCACCTGCCCTTTTGCCCCTTGGTGCCCAAAGTGCCCTTTTGTCAAGACAAAATTTCCTCTCCTTTTTTTGTATTTAAAGGCACTTTTGTGGATGCCTGCCCCATCTAACTAGTAGTAAAATGAATGAATAATAATTTAGCCGTAAATAAAATGACCCACATGATGACCTTTCACCTGATGCCTCACGCTGCACACGCATTTTGTAATTTCGCGCGGCTACGCGCAATCGCGCATTCCCAGAGGATATCTTCAACTCTTGCGGCTGCTGGTAAGTGGTGTTCTATTCTCAGCGAAGTGATTTTGATGTTTGTTTACTTATTATTATTATTTTACTAGAACGACGTGAAGAGAGCATGCAGAGAGATATTGTTTGTATTGCTGTATGTAGGCTGTAGAAGTAACGTTAGCTTGCTGCTTGAGGGAGAAAAGTTTCACGGGCGTGGAGGGGTGTTATTTGACTAAAAACTATTATTTGTACTTTAAACTATTATTATTATTACAAAATTATTAAACATTATATTATTTATTAAAAAAAATTCACATAAAAATGATTATCACAACTCTGGTAAGTTATCACATTACCAGTATCTTATGTTTTGTGTGCAGAAGCATCTGTGAACATCTGCCCTAGTAACGTTACTATTATATACTAGTATTATTATACTATAGCAGCCTGGGTAGAATCTGTAGCTTTAGCAGGTCAGTGAACTAGTGAGCCAGTTCCAAACACTGTCAGCAATCTTTACATCTTGTCATGGTCACATAAAAATGCTTTAATCAGCTAATACCCTATATTTCTGTTTATTTTAATGTCTACAGTCTCAGATCAACTCCAGCAGTATCATCATCATCAGCAGCAGCAGCAGTAACAACATCAACAGCAAAGGCAGCACACTCACTTAAGGACTTAGAATTTACAGAACAGGCATCACATTAATGTTAAAAATATTGTAAAGTATTAATTGCTGTTTCTGTTTGCCTTGTTTTTATTTTCATTGTATAAAATGTAACTCTTGTATTTTTGTAAATCAGTTTTTGCCATGAAAATAGCCACAGATGCTGATATGCCATTAAATAAAACTATACTCTACTGCACGAAACATGGGCCAGGTTGATTTTGTCCTATACAGTTCACTATAACAGCTGTTCTTTATTATTCTGTATAACAGAGAAGAAAAAGCCATCAGGTTGGGACAACTTAAGATGCTTCAGTTTCTAATCCCAGAGTTATATATAGAGCACATCAATTATTTTTTTTCAATTTTAAACTTTAAATTTGTCTTTTCTGTTCTGGTTCTTTTCAAAACTCCATCAATGCATTTGCTGCTGTATCGATGCAGAATCATCTGTATTGATATATTACTGTATTGATATTTTGAGCACAGCCCTTTAAAGCCTTGTTTCCATGTGCCCCATTTTATACTTTGAGCACCTGCCCCTACAGAGGTCTCTGCACGGCCCTGCATCTCTGTGTGCGGGTTGTTTATACATTGACCCGCGCATCACTGACAGGAATTATATAGACTCATATCATTTGGTCATTTGGAGTCTCCAAATGATGCAAATGATGAGCAAATGATGACAAAATTAACATGTTAAGCAAGATAAATGGCGTATGCTTAATTTCATGACAAGTGTGCAATAAATCGTGATTTATCACAAAGAGAAAGTGTGATCCGATTAGAATATTTAATTGATTGACAGCATTAATTCACATATATTTTGCTATTTTGAATGCAATTCATGAAACATCTTCAAAAAAACGTCCTTTCTTCATATTCGATTTAGCCTAGTGCATAGTTACATCAGAATGACTTTTACAATTACCTTTGATTCCATTTGAATGTTTCAGCAGAAATCCAGACTCATCAGACCAGGCAACATTTTTCCAGTCTTCTATTGTCAAATCTTGGTGAGTCAAGAGTGTCACCGGTGTGCTTTCTGCTGCTGTAGCCTGTGTGCTTCAAGCTTCGAAGTGTTGTGCGTTCAGAGATGCTCTCCTGCAGACCTCGGTTGTAACAAGTGGTTATTTGAGTTGTTTGGCCGGCCATTCTCCTCTGACCTCTGGCATCAACAAAGCCTTTTCGCCCTCAAAACTGTTCCTCACTGGATATTTTCTCTTTTTCGGACCATTCTCTGTAAACCCTAGAGATGGTTGTGTGTGAAAATCCCAGTAGATCAGTAGTTTCTTAAATACTGGCACCAACAAACATGCCACATTCAAAGTCATTTAAATTAAGTTCTTCCCCATTCTGATTCTCAGTTTGAACTTCTGCAGATCATCTTGACCATGTGTCTACATGCCTAAATTCCTGCCTTGTGATTGGCTGATCAGATATTTGCTTTAAAAAGCAGTTCCTAATAAAGTGGGTGGTGAGTGTATTTAATTATTTTATAGCAGATGTTTTACTAATGACTGATTCTGTTTTGCAGGCTCTTAAAACTGTCAACTGGACTTTTTCACAACTTAAAACCAGCGAAGAAACTGCCATTGAGATGAATAGGAACATTATTCCTCAGAAATTATAGAATTTAGGATACTAGCATGCTATATTATTATCATTAAATAATCAATATAAGCTAGGATATAATAAATAGACTTTACAAATTACTAGTAGATTTTAAAAGTAATTCCATTACATGCAATCAAAATGTGAGTCTTATGAAATTCTCTCCACTCCGGTTCCTGCCGTGTTCTCAGATGATCTGTGTGTGTGAGAGTGCATATGGAAAATTTAGTGTACATGTATGTGTGTGCAGGTCCACTCAGACTTGAGTGAGACCGCAGGTGACAGACTGTCTCATCGCATCATCACTGTGGATGTTACAACCACTGTGGGCCAACCATAAAAAACCTTAAGCGTCGATTCAAGGCCCACGAGCCTTCAAATGGCCACACAATGAAATGTGAGAACCCCTTCTTCCCACCTCGATTGAAACGCATTACTCACCCTCTTGTTTTCTCTCTGCAAAAAGCATGTAAAGGTTCCTGTAAAGACATCCATGTCTCTTTCTCTCCTGTTGTTTTGCTTCAGGTGTTTTATCCAACAGGAGAAAGAGAAAACTTTAAAATGAGGGTTGTCAATCATTTGCAAATTTTAATTAAGTTAATTACATGATATGGCATTTAATTCATCAAATTAATGCCATATTTCAATGAGAAAAGCACTACAATGAAGATTAAACAGACAGTGAAGTCAATGGCAATATTCAGAATAGCATAGGCTACTAATCTTACTATTACTGCAGTATTTAAGGTTTACATTTTCTTTATAGAATACCTACTACATTCGCTAAATATGCAGTATATAACAGCACACTGCACAGAATACTGTATCCCACAATGCAATGTGCTCAGTTTGTCCATCCATTTCCATTGGGATGTGGCATCAGTTGCAATTTTAACATCTTTTGACCCAACCCCCCAACCCCCACAACAAAATGTCCCATGAAAGATGTACATATCATGAATCCTTGACTCTTTTGGTCATCATGAGGAAAACGGCTTGAGTCATAGTAAGTGATGTTTTTGAATATATACAAATGCTGAAAGGTTTCTGGAATGTCTAGGTTTAGGTGATAGAATATACAGTTTGTACAGTACCCATAAAACCTGAAAATCCAGTGTGTGTGTCTCTCTGTGTTAGAAGGGTCAGTATGGTTGGATTCATGGCTTTTCTCACCACAAGGTCAGAAAAAAAAAAAAACGGGGAAAAGCGATGTGTGTCTGCAAGAACACAAACGCATTGTGAGGGATTGTCCTTATTCTCTACGGAGAATTATTCTCTTTTTTTATCTCCAGATGTGTGCGTCAAATGATTCAAGGCTTTATTAGACAAAACGATGTATTGTTTTCTGAGCCGAGCGATGTATAAACCTCGTCACACAGACACATTAACATGCTTTGCATAGGAAATCACCTTCATGTGCTTGTCTCTCTTTTTCTCTCTGTCACTTTCTCTCTCTCTCAAGCGAGCCTTTGTGGTTCGCATTTTTAATCATGCACTGGATGAGATTTAGATGTGACGTTTTTATGGAATACACAAGAACAAAGGAAGAATTATGACATTAGATGCAGTTAAATAAAGGCAATGCTGCATTATATATGCTGGTATATCTAAAGTGTGTTTTAAAGAGATCCAATGAAACGCTGTAGGGCGCTGTCAAGTTAAACGTTTAAAAGAAATGATGTTTGGGCGGCATTAAAGAGAGCAAGTTGGAGATTAGAATATTAGTAAAAGGTTTAAAGATGATTCAGAACAATATGAGAGCAGAAGATAAACCTGAGATGGAGATCTGAAGATCATGTCATTAGAAAATGAGCACAAAAAAAAAAAAAAAAAAAAATCTCTCATGAATAATAATCTCATTTATCCACATCAAGTTTGACCTCAAATGTAATTTAAGCAGTATGTTTTTGGTCATATTTTGGAGCTTGACCCAAGATATCACAGTACCAATAATCCAAAAAGGTTTCATCTCCTTTTGTGTTTAACTGAAGAAAGAAATGTATTTTTTTTTCAGTGAAATATCCCTTTAAAGAGTGCATTTGAATGCCAAAAGATGTTTGGATCATTGTCAGAGAGGTAAGCTCAGATGACACAATGACAATTTGGCCATTACTGAGATTCTAATCTCAAATGACCTCTCTCCGTTAATTGTTTTAATGCTTCATCAACCAACCACATTAAGGTTGTGATTTATCCATACATAAGTTAGCCATATGTCTATGGGGCGTGTGTGTCTCCATTATAGTGTGTGCTTTCACCATTCAGTCTGCCATCCATTGTAATGACACTTATGAAGGTCACAGGAAGGGCTTCTGAATGTGTGTGTGCGTGTGTGAGCGAGAGATAAATATTAACAGCTCCACCGTTCTTTCTGCACTGTCCAATAAAAACCCTTGAGACAGAGTAACATCTGTCATGGAGAAGAGAGAGTGGCGACATGAGAATGACAAAAGCCTTCTATGTCCACTCACACACATCAACATTTGACCGGACCACCCTAAACATTACTAGACTTTCACTATTTAGAATGAGATTAAATGTGGAGTGTTTGTAATGATACATTTCTAACGCTCCCTGAGAGGGTTTGGTAATGTACTCAGGCGGTGTTTTCTCCTATATTGATCGACTACATTTAAACCCAATTCTCTCGTACATAAACACCTGGAGGGAAAGGTTCACCCGCTGTGTCAGCTTCATCTGTGTCCCCATCCATCTCGACTACACGGTTTCATTATCCACCGATTCACACCGCTGAGCATAAACATCTCCGTGAGGAGATCGCCAACCCGACAGCTTCGTTCTTTTAAAAGTTGAAGAGTTTTGTCAGGTGAAGAAGTTAGAGGTCAAGGTTTTTTGAAAAGCGAGTATGTGATTGGTCAAAGTGTCACAATTGTGAAGTAGTTAAATTTAGGGATGTTTTTTAGTCACATTTTGGAACGATTCGTTTGATTCCAACGGCTGTTTGTATGTTTGTAAATTCTGTAAATTAACCTGTTAATTGGAAAACTGTAAGTTACCTAACTTGCCCTATAGTACAGTGAAAGCTGAAAGAATGGCTTGAAGGCACACTATGAAATTTTTCGCCACTAGAGGTCATTTATCCAAAACAAAGCTGTGGCTTTATGACGCCTTGATTTAGCGGAATCATGGGAGTTGTCATCTTTACCTCTACAGCCGTTGTAGAATACGACGGGACTCGGGCAGTTGTCAAATCATATTCACTGATGACCTGTAATGTATTAAAGATTGTGGAGTGGAATGAGGCCGCTGGAGTGATTGCTAATGAAAGACGAGCACGACACGTGGCTCGAGAGCAGTGGAGCTTTCACTATGCCGCAGACGCGGCTTCCGCTTCTTCCGGTCATGTGTATGTGGGGTAATACAGCACTTTTTTTGTCATATTACATACATTTGAGTGTGTTAAAAGTTTTCATAATGCTACTCTATGCGTTCACTAAGCAGCCATTATAGGAGACTCTTGCTGCACATTCCAGAGGTAGATTGATATTAAACATGGTTAATATGTTACTCGCTTTAAATCAAGAAAACAAGATTTTAAAGAAAAAGACTAAATGTGTTAAGCTGTATAACAATGATTAGTTCCTCTTCGAGGGTCGTTGTGATGACACTTTGGCGAATGCCCCAGCTTAGCGCATCTGAAGCATGAATGAAATCTGTCCAATCCTAATTGGTGCTGCGTCATGACGTAGCATTAGCTTTTTTGCTCTTCAGGTAAAGCACTCTGTGTGAATTGATTGTCTGTCTTATAGCACGCTAGAGCAGCTCTCGAGGAAGCCGCTTGTAGCGAGTGTGATAAGCTGCTACTCTGAGTGTTGTGCTCGCGGCTGGCCGTGTTTGATGAGATTCTGGTTCTGGGCCCGTGGTTACCGAGGCAGCACAACGCCGCAGATCGTGGGGGGTCACAGTTGGATCTTTCAATGGGACTGCTTCGACATCTTCCCAATCCTCGACTGAAGATTCAAATGTTCTCTTGCTCTGTGTGGAAGCCTGTGATGCAGTTTTTTCCCGCGAGGTAGAGGAACAGATTCTTCAGTTATCTGGTTCTGAAGAATCTTATGTTTTAAGCATCGGGGCAGGTGATGTGGAGATCAATCCACCACTTCACTCACCCACTCAATGGGAGCTGGTGGAGGTTTTAACCCGTGCTGTGGCTAAGTTAAATTTAGATTGGCCACAAGAAGAACCAGAAATCCAGCCACCCAGTAAGCTGGATGAACGGTTTTATAGGCGTCGGTCTCAACCTCCATGCCAGAGCCTTCCGTTTTTCCCTGACTTGCACAATGAGAAAACATATTCAGCCAGGCTCTCCAACCCCTCAGTGCTTGATTTTTCTAATGTGCTGGGGGCGACTGAGCGGGGCTATGGGAAAATACCTGCGGTGGAGGATTCTCTCGCGAGCTACCTTTCTCCTGAGGCCGCATCTTCCCTCAAGGCCCCGGGACTGCTCACCAAGCCATGCCGCAATACATCTTCACTGGTGAGCAGAGCTTACATGGCAGCTGGGAGGGATGGTAGCTGCTTGCACACTATGGCAGCCTTGCAGACCTATCAGGCAGACCTCGTTAAGGAGCTTGATTAGGGCGAGGGTCCCTCTCCAAATGATATCTTGGAGCTGAGAAAAGCCACCGACCTTTCTCTCCGTATCACCAAGGAGACAGCCCATGCTATCGGCTGCTCCATGGCTGGTATGGGGTGTGTGGAGAGACATCTTTGGCTAAATTTGTTGGGGAGGAAGGAGATAGAAAAGCATTTTCTTCTTGACTCCCCGATTGCGCCTTCTGGCCTCTTCGGCGGCTCGGCTGGTTCTGTAGTCGAGAGGTTTCAGGAGGTGAAAAAGCAGTCGGGGGCTTTCCATCAGTACCTCCCTCGCCGCTCTGGATCCTCGGGGAAGGCTGCCTCAAAAGGGCTGCTTGGGCCGCCAGCCAGCTCCTCGCACCGTCAAATACAAAAAGAGAGTATCACAACCACGTCCCTCCCAGGGGAGGGTGGCAAAGGAGGTGCTCTCAAGGCTGGTTCCCTTAGTAGATTATCTGGGCGCATGGTCATGCCTTCTTAATATATCTGTGTGGGCCCTGTGTACTTTAGAGCTGGGTTACAGTCTACAGTTCTGTTTTCCCGTCCCCCGAAGTTCAATGGGGGTGTCTGGATAGTGGTTGGCCCAAAGCATGTTCGGGTCATGGAACAGGAAGTTCAATCCCTGTTGGTCAAGTCCAACTCTGTCCGACTCTGCTCATGGGGCGGCAGAGGAAGGGAGACTTCACCTGCCCTGCCCAGTCAGAGCCCTAAGGGTTTACTTGGAGAAGTCTTCTCAGTGGAGGAAGTTAGACCAGTTGTTGGTGTGCTTTGGTTCACCCAAGAAAGGTCTGTCTGCAGCTAAACAGACAATCAGTAATTGGATTGTCCAGGCTATAGCCGTGGCTTATCAGGTGCACAATTTGCCTTCACTTATGGCCGTGAGGGCTCATTCCACCAGGGGCATGGCCTCTGCGGTGGCCCTTCTTTCTGGCATCTCGCTTCAGGAGATCTGCAAGGCGGCCGGGTGGGCCACCCCGCACACCTTCATATGTTTCTAGAGTCTGCAACTCCCCAAAAGTGTCATCACGACGACAACGCAGTGTCTCGTTCCCTTTTTGGGGAACAAGGGTTACAGTTGGAACCCAAGACGTTTTCTGTCGATGAATGGATCCAAACAGTTGCTCATCTGTCTAGTAAAACACATTAAAGAGTCTTTGCTGTTACCATGGTTTCTACAAAATAAAACCAGAAATCGAGAGTAACGCGGGAAATGTCATTGATAAGCGACACACGGACCGTGTCTTGGTTAAAACTGCTTATTAGGGCTAAAACGATTAGTTGACATTGTCGACAACGTCGACATAAAAAAAAATCGACAAATGTTGTTGTCTATTAAAACTGCTTATTAGGGCTGAAACGATTAGTTGACATAATCGACGATTAGTCGATTAATCATTCTAATAATTGTTAGATTAATTGATTATCAAAATAATCGTTTGTTGCAGCCCTAGTGCTTATTTAACTGGATTTAATGTGGGATAATGTAAGTGCACAAATCAACAAAATATATAACATTGTTCTAGTGTTTTTTGGACATTTTGATCCAAAAAGCGTGCACAGTCTGCCTTTAACACTGTAATTTTACTGTAAAATACAGTTAAATTACATAAAAAAAGAAAAACTAAATGAGCATATTATTTGCAGTGAAAAACTGTAAAAGTCCCTGCATAACACATCACATATGAATACATTTTATATGTATAATTTAGATTATTCTAATTTTTCGAATAGTAATTTAGCCTTTCTATATTACTTGTATTATGGTGGTAGATTGTAAATAGATTAAATAGATTTAATAGATTTAATAGTAGATTTAATAGTAAAATGCAATTCAGTGTCTACCATTTTTTTGTACCTGGATACTGTATTTTTTTTTTTTTACAGTGAAGGCAAAGGAGAAGACGCCAGCTTCACAGTTACACATACACAAACACACACAACCTATTTACATCTGTCTGACATTATCATCAATAGCAGTTTACTTAAATTGACACATATTCAAATGGGATTTAAACCCATGACCTTGGTGTTGCTAAAAGTAGTTTGAGCATTAGAACTATTACTAATAGTAATTGTAAATGGTAGTCCATCCATTCAAGTAAATTTTCATGCAGAATAGATGATACACGCCCCGAGTTTGGAAAACAAGTTTGACACTGACCAAATGAACAAAACAAACTGACTCGGTCTGCACCAGCTCTTGCAGAGACCTCAGGGAAATGAACTGATCTGAGCAAATAATATTACGACACATTAGGATTCTAATCAAACGCAGGAAGATAGAGGTCAATTGTTAAGGGTGTTCTGAAACACAAACACACACGCAGAGATGCAACAGGGACTGCGACAAAAGACTCACTCCTGTTTCAGAGCAAACGCAGATGCAGTGCGGTGTGAGCGGACTCTAAATTCAATATGAAGTTTTTGTTTTTTAAGAAACATTCAAATTTGATTTGAATGGTTCTTCAAATCTGACCTTGCATGTGTGCATACTTGTTTGGTTTGATAAATTCAGGTTGTGAGGGAGTGTTGAGCACATGTATGAGCGATTTGTTAAGTACTGTTGATGTCTTTGTGGATAAATTGTTTTAGAGAGAAAGAGAAAGAACTTAAAGGGACTCTGTGTAGATTTTTAGGTATTTTATTATCTGAAATCAATATTTTTATTCATAAATATGTCCTCAATGGTGTACAAATACCTCTGCAAATTATCTGACTTATCCTCGTAAATGAAGAATTTATTATCTTTATGTACATGGGACGGGTAGGTTTACGGAGGCTTCCATGTCCGTTCCGCCATCTTGAAAACTATAATAGCAGAGAGGGTCAAAAAGTACCACCAGCCAAATGCGTTTCCACAACGCGTTTTCGTTCAGACTCAGAGCCATCGTCACGTCACATTGAGAGGCGCATTCCCTGCAAGTTTAAACGGCTGCATTGCATTTCATGATTGCTGATTGCTCTTTTGCTCTATTATTTGTAATGGCGGACCATATGCCGAGTCACAGGAGAATACATCCGCCTCGCAAAAAAAGGCCAGACTTGAACGAAAAAGGAAACGTGACCGGAGATTGCAAAAAACAAGGCCATTAATTTTTCCGTCATAAAATTAATCGGATCGGGTTCGATTTTCTTCGGGATGCGTTTTTCGCATCCAGAGCCAGCATTTTGAGAGGTCTTTTGACAATTCAGGGCCGGGGGAGCTCGTCCTCAAATCACTGAACATATGCGCCGTGCTTTCAGTTTCGGTTTTCAATTCAATCAAGTGTTTATGTTCTCTTCTCTATATTGGATTATGAAATTAATAAACCTCCCCCTTCAATCAGATTGAAATTTAGGATCAAATAAAGTGTGATTGAGCAGCCTATTCTATAACTAATGTATTATTTGGGCACAATATACACAATACACAATAACAGCCTAGCTGTTCTGTCTGCCCAGCGCTTCCACGCTTGTTTTTAATATGTGGCTCCAGAATCGCTAGCAAAGCATCAAACTGTCCCACTGACATTCTGAGGTAAATTTTGAATCGCTCAGGATAAATTCGCAACTCATTGATAAGGAACTCTCCTGCCTCTCGGCGCAATTTCAGGATTGGATGGACGTAATATTTTCTATTTCTTCTCTTTTCAATATGAGAGAGGGCAAAAATCATCCTCACTGCTTGACGAATCCATTTGGTATTTTTGCGTTTTTTCCCGCAAAGGTTTAATAAATACGCAACGGACGAAATACGCATACGAAAATTTCGTACTCAGTGTGCAATGGCCTTAAATATCGGGATAGCGTTTTCAACCGTGGAAAGAGCTAATGCAGCAGAAAGATTTCAGAAGAGACGCTGAAGTTGCCTGCTTTCTCCTCGACAGGTTAGTCAATGTTTCAGTCTTGCTTAATTTTTTTGTCATTGCTTGGTTGTGTACTTTATTATATAGACAGTATAACATTTATAGGTAAAAAAGTTAAACAAGGTCTTTGATGAATAGCAGCTATTGACTTCTTTACTCGCAGCTATTGTGAAGGAAGGTGCTAAAAACAAGGTTTGTAAGTTAATTCTTTAGAACCTATAAATTCAGTAAGAATATAGAGATAATGATTGTAAGAAAATATTGAAGAAAATATTGCTCTCTGTAAGATTTTCTGTAGCTTTCTTTTTTTATATAAATTATCAATTAGCTAAAATTGTGATGTTGCTATGTGGATAAGATTGTACAGAGAATTAAAATTAAGACACATAAATTGTACACATAAGTTAACACATAAGTTGCTGTTTTTTTTTTAAGTTACAAACCTGTTCACCCGGAGAAAAACTCGATGAAGTGTTACTACAAGACATCCTGTCATAGCATTTTTGGTACATAACGGCAACCGTAGATGCAATACGCACTTGAAAAAGCGAGGCGCTGGAGAGCAAAATTCGTTTGAATGCAAAATACTATTTAACCACTAGATGGGGGTAATTCCTACACACAGAGTCCCTTTAAGAGCGAAAAACAAATACAACAGACTTTAATTGACTTTACTTCCTTAGTGTTTGGGGTCCCAGAGCCCCAGTGCTATAGGTGTACAAACAATAGGAGTAACTTTGAAATTGTCCAGTTATTTTCCCTTTAGATTCTTTTTACATATGGACAAATATTAGGCACTACACAATCAAAAATTTGGGGTCGGTAAGATTTTAAAAAGTTTCTTACAGAAGTATCTTCTGCTATTTGGAAAGAAAAGCAATACAAACAGTAATGTAGTGACATATCATTACAACTTAAAATATATGTTTTCAATGGTAATTCATTTTTAACTGTAATTTTATTCCTGTCATCAAAGCTGAATTTTCAGCATCATTACTCCAGTCTTCAGAAATCATTCTAATATGATGATTGATTCTGACATTTGACTTCTTATTTGATTTCTTATTATTGTCAATTTTGAAAAAAGTTGTACTGCTTATTTTTTTAGCGGAAACCATGATTTGTAGCTTTTTAAATGTCATCACTTTGGATCAATTTAATGTGCCTTTGTTGAATAAAAATAGTAACATTTCTCAAAAAACAAAAATCAACAACATATTTTGAACATTATTAGTGTTTCATATACGAGTTTACACTACAAATGTGATCTACCCGGCTCTGAATGTGCTTTGAGGGTCCAGTGTGCTGCATCTCTGTGTGTATGTGGGTGAAAGATAACCATCAGAGTGAAAGGCTGTTGCAGGAGTCGTGAAGCCAGCCGACAGACAACAAGACATATCACCACAATCATCATCACCGTCACCTATGATTCAGTAGCTCAATATAGCAGGAATTCAAGTCTACCCACACCACAGTCTGAGAAACATTCACATAATGAACAGTGTATCTGTATAGAAAGACGCATGGGAATCTAGGATAAGACTTTAAAGTAGACTTTTACAAAAAAAAGTTTTTTTTTTAGGTAAAACAGTGATTTATATTAAAATGTAAAAGATTATATTTTGTTGTTTTTTGTATATAATTCATGTTCAAAACATATTATTTTAAACTTTTTTTTTTCTGGGGCCAGTTGCATAAACTGCTAAGACTGGTTTAACAGGTAGTCAACTTCTATTTCGAGTGAAACTAAATGAGCCAATGCACATTGGTATGCGATAATTGCACCAGCTGCTGTGCATAGTGGCGCGAGCATATAATGAGCAGCCGGTGCCTCGCATCCTTGTTTTCCGCTGAGGAGCTGGACCTGTGATTTGGCCGTACAGCGGAGGCTCAGCAACTGTGGTGAGGGGACTCACGCCTCTGTTTCCTCCTCAGGGATTAAGGATTACCATACGTAACAGAGACGTTGCCATTTGTCAGCTCACTTTGACGTGAGTTAGAAGTGATTCAGACGAATGGGGATATCTACCAAAACGTCATGGCTGCTGGCCCTTCCAGTGCTCCGCTTGAGCTTCCTGGCCCGACCGCAATGTTTGGGCAGAAATTATGAGCTCTAAGCAGAGAAGGTCAGTCGCTGCTGTTCCGCAAGACCTACCCAGTGCGACTTATTGGGTAATGCTGGGAAAGCATGCCCTTCGAAAGGGGAAACTGCGGAAGCCATGTCCTACCCTTGAAGGTAGACACTGTGATGATTACACATATGGACTAGCCAAGCAGGGTAGTATGACATATGGCAGTCTCTGGGGTGGTTCCAGCCTAATTCGAAGGGAGAAAGAACACCAGCAGAGACGACAGAGCGAGGGAAAGAGACAGAGTGGGGCGGCAGTGGCTCAGTGGTTCATGTAGGTTGTCTACAAACCGAAAGGTAGGTGGTTCAATCCCTGGTTCCACCTGACCAAGTGTAGAGGTGTCCATGAGCAAGACACCTAACCCCAGCTGCTCCCGATGAGCTGGATGGCGCCTTGTGTGGCTATCATGAGTGTGTGAATGAGTGTATGAATGGGTGAATGTGAGGCAAATTGTAAAGCGCTTTGGTGGCCATTGGGTCTGTGAAAGCGCTATATAAATGCAGTCCATTTACCATTTACCAAAGACACAGGCTCGTCTGGCCTGGAGCTGATAGTGGAAGAATACACATATGCCGCAGGGACCGCTACATATGGACACCCAGCCTAACACAGATTCCACAATGGCATCTGACTGCCACAGGGGTGACAGAGAAACTCACGTGGTTGGCCATTTCTGGGGAACACCACTGGAGCAAATAGATGCACGTATCTGGCCCATGGGGTGTGGCTTTGCAAGCCGACACTGAGAACAGGTCCCTCGCTTTACTGGCCACTGGGGACGAGTATATGGGAAGATACCGGCTCTACACGGAGGCTAATAATCTAGCAAACGTGTTCGGTGTCGCCCAGCCCACATCTCTACAATATCTGTCAGCGAGGCGACAGAACACTTCTAGATGAGTGTTCTTGCACCCCGACTATCCAGTAGGCCCTCCTCAACTTGGAGACAGCCTTTCCCTTCTGCTGGCCTCCATAACAGACAAAGAGCTGATCTGAGGTCCTGAGGCTTTTTGTTCTGTCCACGTAAACCAGCAAAGAGCAGACAGGACAGAGAAAAGCTAGGGCTGGGTCTGCCTCCTCCAAAAGCAGCGCTTGCAGGTTCACTATCTGGTCTCTGAAGGGATTAGTAGGAACCTTGGGCATTTCCAAGCCGGGGTCTTGAGTCTTGTTAAATACTGCTCTTATTATTTAGAGTGCTGTCACATTTAAAGTACCGGTACTCTCTCTAAGTCGCTCTCAGACAAGCCTTCCATCGTTGCCTCCAGGCATCCCGGTTCTCCATGCATTCGGCCAGTTCGTTGGTGCTCTGGGCTCCCGCATCCCTCTTGAGTATGTCCACGTATGTTAGCGTGGGGCGTCCTCTTGACCTATGGCCATGTGTTGGTTCCCATAGCACCAGCTTGCTGGCTGGCAGCTCTCGATGCCTTCGCCAAAATATCCTGCAAGTCTCATTCTCCTCACAGCAATCTTGTTGGTCACTCTTGATACTCCCTCATAGAGGATTTTGTTGGTTACATGCACTCCCTTACTGATATTAAGCACTGCACGCAGCATCCTGGTGTAGCACCCATCCAGGGACTTCTCTAGGGTTGGATTCAGGGTCCAGCATTCACTGCCATAGAGGAGAACAGACTCTACAGTCGCATAGAATAAGCTGAGTTTGATTTGGCGGGAGAGGCTGGAGTTCCATACACTGTTCATGCCGTTCAGGGCCCTCCATGCAAGTGCCTTCCTCACTTTTAGATCTTGCTCAGTAGAGTTGACCCATGCGCCCAGGTACTTAAAGTCCTCAACTTCCTTCAGCACAGTGTCTCCTACTGTTATCAGAGGTTGATGTTCTGGTGGTACGTTGTAGGTCATGACCTCAGTTTTCTTTGCATTTACCCTAAGGCCAACCTTAGTGCACTCTAGCTCCACCCTGTGTAGTAGTTCCTGAGCTTGTTCCATGCTATTGGAGAGCAAACTGATGTCATCCGCATATTCAAGGTCTGTCAAGACTACTGCCGGGTGCCGACTTGATTTCCTTGGTGTCAACGTGAAGCCAAGTTCCTGCTCTCTCCCACTGATTGCCTTCTTGAGCGCATAATCAAGGACTATGATGAAGAGGAAGGGGGCTAATGTATCCCCTTGCATAACTCCAGCCCGGATGTCAAACTCCTCGCTGTTGCCATCTGGAGTCACCACCCTGGCCCTTGTCCCTGAGTACATGGACTCTATTGCTCGGAGTAGGTTCGGCGGAATTCTGTATGCCAAGTACTAATACAAGTTCATATCGTACCATTTTAATAGCAAGGTATCACAATACATTTCTAGTATTTCTAGTATATCATGCAACACTAGTGACGTGCACCCGGTATGTGCCACTCTGTCACGTCCATCTCCGCGCTGTCAGACAGCAGCTCGACGGTACGAGAAAGGGGAGACGAACAACGTGCCGACATGGCCATGCTCTCGTTAGCATGACACAAACAGGACGATAGTGCAAGCCTGATGTGAGCACTCAGATTCTCATTGAAGTAACAGGAACATCAGCTTGAAGAGGCGTTCTCCTGAAGAAGCAGACTTGTGTTTTGAAGTTAAAACCCTCTCAGATAAGATTGCAGAGCAGGAACAGCATTCACCGTCTGGCTCTGAAGCAAAAGACAAGGACGCGAGGTACCACGATGCACAGCAGCTGATGCAATTACCGCATGCCAATGTGCATTGGCTCGTTTAGTTTCACTCAAAGTAGATAGGCTCTCGCAAGTGATCCCCGTTCGTCAGAATCACTTCTGTGATAGTGAGCTGACGAAGGGGAACTGATTGCTAGTTGGTCATGCTAGTTCTTCTTAAAGGGTTTATGACATGAGAAATCAAATTTCCCTTGATCTTTTGTACCAATTAATTCTGCAAGTTTCAGAGCTTAAAGGGGGGTTTACTGCTTTATAATATAACATGTATTCATGGTTTTCCTTTTTTAAAAAGTCTTATTTTTCATAAACTTCACCTTTATTGTAAGCCGTGCTCTCCTCTGTCCCCTCAACGAGCGGTTGACTTTCTGAGTCTATGAAACCACTCCCTCAGAAACAGGCAGTGGGCTCAGATTGGTTAGTTTGGACTGGTGTGTGTTGATTGGCTAAACTGTCGCTCACCTTGTCCGGAATGTTAACGCCCATTACCTTTACGGGGCGAAACGTGCCTGCGCTCCGGTCCAATAATGGTGTCGAACTGCAGTATCAGTTTGAGGCAGAATCAGACCGAGAAAGCAGCGATGAAGAGAGTCAAGCAGAACCTCACCACACACGGCTCTTACTAAACGTTTCTGAATGATGATTTGCTACATTGTTTAACTTTATACACGTTTGTTTAACACAATAGCATCTGACTGGCAACAATAGCAACTGACTGGCAACTAATGTTATACTCAAACAGCATGGCATTAGTTTACGTTCTTGATCAATTCGAAAATAACGTCATAAAGCATACATGGATAATATGTTTAAAACATTAGTACTTATACGAAATTCAGGTCCATAATGTTTGTACGCGTTTGTCGTAGACACAAATAGCATAACTAGTAGCCTTGTGGCTATAAAGCCAGCACTGGCATTTGAAAAAAATAAAACACAAGGCTACGTCTGGAATTATACATTAAAATACATTTAAAATGATTAAGTCTTAGCATACTTACAGGTTGTAGCCCAATAACTGCTGTCTCTGGTTTTAAAGTTGGAACTGCTTCATGTTTTAGTAACAGTTTCTTGTTGAATCCGGTGTTGAATTCGTGGAGATTCTGGAAGCTGTCTTCCGTAAAATGTGCATCACAGAGAGCTAGATTACGATCGTCATTTTTAGGAACATAATCAAACATGAATTGTATCCATTGTTGACGAAGTACAGCGTCCATGGGAGACTTGACAGCTGCGTGAACAACACACTCGACGAGCCGCAGAAATATGCGCATGCCCTTTTTTTGCATATTCCGGAGGGAGGGGCTGACGCAAATGTTTGGGTTAGTGATGTCTAAAACCCAGCTGTAGTCCCAATCGAGTTGTTTTTGTAGGTAATATACTTCCTGATTTTTAAAAGACGATATCTCTTCTTACACTGAACTTTCAGCGCTGCAACTTTGCAGATACTCTTCATCCACCAACAGCAACATTACACACTATTTAAAATGAAAAATCACAATCAACCCCACCCCCACCCCCCCTTTAAAACATCCTCATCATTATAAACAAAGCACTAATTCTCCAACCCTCAACACTAAAGCTCCAAAAATAACTTGTTTTGATATTGTGTGATCTGTGACATCACACGGGCAGGCTCCAGACTAACAAATAAAATAAAAAAAGACCAGAGGAAGACATTGACGAATACATCATCTCATCATCGCCCACTGGCATTCATTAGCTTAACGGCTGACATTTGCACACACACACCGGATGTCGTGTCAAAAGCAAACAGAACTCATTATAATCACTGACGCTGTCTACACCGGAAACAGTATACAGACGCACACTTACTTTCCTACATACTCCACAAACTAAAGTCTATCAACAACAGGACAAATGGAAGAGTAAATGGAAGCATTGTTTCAAAGCAGCTTTACAGAAAGTGCATTTAAAAATGTACATAGAAAAATACAGTTAGTTAATCATGTATTAATTTAAGGTTTAACATAACAGCAGAAAAGCAGATGGGAAATAATTAGCATAGCTGCTGTTCATAATATTAATGCATTCAATCTGATTCAACAGAGGAATAAAAGGTAATTATGTGAATGCTTGGCTAAAAAAGATGCGTCTTTAATCTAGTTTTAAACTCTGACAGCGAGTCTGAGCCTCGAACAATATCAGGAAGGCTATTCCAGAGTTTAGGAGCTAAATGTGTGAACGCCCTCCTTCCTTTAGTGGACTCAGTTATCCTAGGAATGACCAGAAGCCTCAAATTTAGTGATCTTAAAGAACGCTATGGATTTAGGGTGATTGAAGGTCCATTAAATACACAGGAGCTAAACCATTTAGAGCTTTATAGGTCAGTAGTAATACTTACCTATAAAGTACTGTAATTGAAAAAAATAAAAATACTGTAATTGATAGGAAACGTAATAGGTAACCAGTGTAGAGATGATAAAATTGGTGTTATATGATCATATTTTTACTGCATTTTGCACTGTAGCTTGTTTATTGCGGATGCAGGACAATCAGCTATTAAAGCATTACAGTAATTCTCGAGTTCATGAATGCAGAGCTAACTTTTCTGCATCAAATGTTATGTTGCTTAGAAATGTTTCTAAGGTGGAAAAAGGCTGATAATAGATAAAAATTAAAAGAAACACAATTTGACTTAAATGATTTAAAGTAAAAAGTGTTTATTCAGAGTTTTTTTTTTTTTCTTTTTTTCTAAAGTCCACAGGGCCCAAAATAACCACGGTGAAAGAAACACCCATACATCAACAACAAATTACAGTAGGCAACAGTTTGTATAATTTGCATTTATGATGCATTTAGCGGGGGATGATCCGCAGTGGGTTGTGAGGGTCGGCAGAGGTCATGCGCTCTTTCTCAGTGACTAATGACTTAAATTTCAGTCTGTTTCTCACACACAACTACTGCATGAGTCATGTCGACTGCTTTGAAGAAACCTTTATGGTGCTGTTTTTAGTCGTTTTGGACCTTAGCTTGAGACCCTGCTCACTTGCGCTGTTTTTGAAAGTACAGTCCTGCTCCCCAAGACAGCATTTATTGATTAAATATACAGTTATATTGTGTTGTGCATCTGTTTTCTATTGGAATATGTTTTAAAATGTAATTTATTCTTTGATTTTTTTAGCATCATTATGCCAGTCTTTAGTGTCACATGATCCTCCAGAAATCATTCAAATGATGATTTGATGTTCAAGAAACATTTATGAAACGGTGCTGCTTCATATTTGTGTGGAAATAGTGATTCATTGTTTCATGTTTACATAAAATACAAGTATTAAAACCAGAAAGAAAAGGATTCATTTAAATGTATAACTTTTTGTAACATTATAAATGTCTTTCTAGTCACTTTTGATAAATATAACACATCCCTTCCTATTGGACGTTGACATGAGGGCAAATGATTTTCAATTTTTGCCTGAACTATTTCTTAAAGTGTGTAGAGAGCATAAGATACCATCAGAGTGAAAGGGCGTTAGACGAAGCCAGCAGACAGAAAGAAATATATATCTCCTCAATCATCATCATCGTGACGGTGATTCTGCTGCTCATTATAACCCACACTCACATAATGAACACAGTATACAGATATATAGATAGATATACAGTACATGAACCTGAACAGAGCAACAGACGATCAATATGGCACACTGAGCCATTAATAATTGAGTGTTCGAGAGAGAGAGAGAGACGCTGTCAAACACTCCCTGCCGTACCTTGCATTACATTAATTCAAACATTCCTGCAAGTGGATATTTTCAATAGAAAGTGCGGAAGAGAGCAGAAAAAGATCGTAATCTCATTTCTGTTTGAGAGCGACAGCGAGTCAATCTTGCCATTTTGAATAAAAGGGGGGAAAACTGAAAAGCTATTCATGAATAAATCAAGGAAAACTTGTAATGTGTCAATTTACAACTACTGCCTCTCTCTCTCTAGCCCCTTTCACACAAAGATTCTGGAAAATACACGGACAACGAATCTGTGAGTACGTTCACACACATCCAGTAAAGATCCCGTAAAGACACGTGGCGACAGGATCGAAAACATTCACTAATGCATCGCGTACTGTTCCACAAAGCTGGTGAACGATCTCAGCTTCAGCACGGATAGCAAGGAGATCCCTGGTCTCTGCTTCATTTCAGTTTGCAGAATTTTTTTTGTTCTTTCTTTGTTGTTGACAAACACAAACTTTCTTATAAGAGAAAGAGTCGCGTGATGGCATGTGTGTCATCACTTACGCTATTGGTTCTGCCTTTTGTTCACACAGGGCGTGTTTTGGGACTGATCCCGGCAATGTCACCAATTCCTCATCCCGGCATCAATCCGGGGATATGTATGCATTCACACAGAAGGCACTCTTGCAATTTTACGGCAATTCCCTGGGATCAACGCACTACGTGAAAGGGGCTTTTATGTGTGTGTGTGTGTGTAGGTATTGTGAAGTAGCTGTGCAAACCAGTCCAACAGTTTTTCCGTTTTCCTCCTTTTTATTTATTTTCCAAAGCTGCGCACAGAAATGTGAGCTATGAATTGGAAAATGATCTATGACGATGTTCGGAGTCGAGTTTAGAATTTTAAGTCACCTTTATGAAGAGGGGATTGAAGACACCGTGCTTTGCTGTAGAAAAGTGCAGTTAAATGATCTATGACAATGCTCAGGCTTAGAGAGAAATCCCTTTCATTTGCTTTTTTTCCCTTCAGCTTCACATATGTTTGGCGAGAATGTGGATTTCTTTCTGTTTGTTTGTTTGATGTGATTTGTTAGGATTTGTTAAAGATGCGAATTAATCAGCAAGAGCTGATGTATGTCGCTCCACCATATGCCTTGTGTGTTCTTGCCAGTGCCCTGTCTAGATTAGAAATAATCCTGACCAATTTAAGCTCAATTAATAACCAGGACTGTGTGTTTCCACAAATATTACAATATTTTAAAGGGATCATGCGCAACAACATCATTTTTTTTTCTCTCTGGAGTTCATATTTGGTTTCTTGGCCAAAATAAACGCCACAATTTATTTTCCCATGATGACCTTTGAATTTAAATAATTGCAATCGGTTCTTGCAATTCTTGCGATCTCTTACTGATATCTTGCACGATACAGGTTGACTGTCATGTACAGTGGAGTTGTTCCTCGTCCTTCAATAACTGCCTCTTTGCAAAGCCTGCATTAAATTGCATCAGGCTAAAAAGGATAGTTCAGCCAAAAAATGACAGTCCTGTTGTCATTTATCGCATCCTCATGTTGTTCCAAACATGTACGACTTTTTTTGTGCTTGTGTACAACACTTTTTGGATTATACATAAAAAAATGGCGACATCCAATATTACAATTCAATTCACATTATTTGTATAGTGCTGTAATATATATAATTTCAATTCAGCTTTACAGAAATCACACGTATCTACATTGAAATACTACATTGATAATATAACATTGATAATACAAATCATGCAGTTAGAGAACATTGTATTAATTTTAGAACAATGAGCTCATTAAATTAATTATTACAAGTTGTGAGCATAATGATTACAGTGAAATCAGTTTTACACACGTACTACTGAATATTCAGATCAGCCTTGCTCTGATTTGATCCCAGCTGCAAAGCATGCTGGGTAACCATTGCTTCACTGTGACTGAGCGAGCGAATAGCCTGATTATTAACGGCTGCTTGTATGTTAAAGTTCTCACGCACTTGAACAAATGAACAAACACTCATTAAATAAAAGCTGACCAATACTAATTTTTATTAGATACTGCTCAGTTAAATTAAGTTCAGAAAATAAGTTACTCATGCATTTATAAGTAATGTGAACAAAGGTAGATTGAGTGAAACTTGTGAAAGTATTTTTTTCTTTAAGTGTAGATGCTGAAATGTTTGTTTTTTTTACCTTAAGGTGGATTTATTCAGCACTGTTGTTTGGTTGATTGCTAAGCAGCTTCTTTCATTTAAATCATGATTTGATTGACTATAACGGTCGATAAGATTTTACTGTGGAGCTTTTTGATTAATTTGTCTGAACAGATTTATCTGTGCCAGGGATAGAAATTGATTTTAGTTTAACACAGGTCTTCTGCATTATTTTTCATATTCTTTTTAATCATTTTCGGGGGTTGCAGGATGCCAGAGCTGTGTTCCCCAATAAAAAGGTAATTATTACGTGAGGGTTTTAAGCAGGGTCAAGCGTCAGACAAACACACTCAATGCTTCACAGCAGAGTATATGAGTTCGGCTCTGATTGCACAAGCCTTTTTTATTGCTTTGCTCTGATGATATTTCTCACAGCTGACACTGTATTGAGTTTCCAGACAAGGAAAAAGTTGAATCCTCAAGTGATGGTTTTGTTTGTGTCTAGAAAACTGGTTTTCATTCATCACCAAATAATGAAGCCATCCACCTGAAGGACAAACTCCAATTTTCAGTAGTTTATGTGTTCTTTGCTTTCTTTTGCATTAAAGTTGCCTTAAAGGGAATTCGCCGAATAAATTAATTGAATAATCAGGCAAACATTTCCTTTTGTGTTCTACAGACGAAAGAGAAACAGTTTGGAACGACATGACCTGACATCCAGAGTTATTTAAGTATCAAAGAGATATTTGATCATTTTAATTCATATTTTGTAGCCTGCATTTTTATATGTTCTGTTTGTGACACCTGTGGCTGTTAAATGAACTGCAGCCAGCAAATAATTGCTCATGCTCGCACACGTAACGTAAAGAGACTGAACATGATTTAAAGGTACAATATGCAAGACTGTTTCGCAACCAGGGGTCGCTAACCTCTTACAATAACAAAGGCGTATAGTAATGATGTATATTCTGCATTAAGCGTTATTATGGATCTTGTCGTCAAGCTGATGGATCTTTTATGGATGAGTGAATACAGTCATGTTTTTAACATGACTGTAGTATGAAGCAGGGCGCTATTGCTAGACGTATACCAGCGCCACACGCAACGCAAGTCTCGCGGATATAAAGGAATAAGGACATTTCATTCTACCGAACTACACGCTGAATTACTCACACAGGTCAGTTTATTCGAGGAATTAAACTTGAGGTAACACAGCGCTGTTTCACTTGCTCTAACAGTTTCATGATCACACTAAATGGCATTTGTGTGTGTTTAATGCTGTTAGGTTGTTTGTTGGCTGTATGAGACATTAACATTAGAGAATAACATACAGATCATATTCTAACGTTTCATCATGTTGAACTACGTATATAACATTGATTAGTTTTACATACATTAATTTGCTCACCTGTTTGCTCAAGTAACATGCAACACTCGCGTCTCTAAGTCGAAGTTAGTCGCGGACGTGGAGCTCTCGGCATCTCGAAAGATGTCGATCTTCGTTTTAGTCCTCTTTTTGTCTCAAAGTCTGCCATGGTCCATAATGTTTTAACAAAACCCTGCTAGGGACGCTCACGCTGTTGAGAACGCATAACGGGCATAACCGACCCAGTTGTCCACAACCCCTCCATGGTTACTTTCGCCGTACAAGGTCAAACCTGGCGGAAACCGGGGGGAACGCGAATATGACGTCATTGACTGTCGACTCCTCACCCCTGCTCACATGCCCCGTTTCCTTGCTTAAAAAAATGGCAATTTTTTCACGATTTACAAATAGTTGGAAACGTTTGGGATATTGTAAGTAATCAACTAAAGAAAATGTATAACATTGGCCTAGTGGTTTGTGGATATTTTACTGCAAAAATCCTGCATATTGTACCTTTACTGCCCCAATATACTCACAGGAAAGTTTTTTTCATTCTTTGCTTAGAAGTGAAAAGTTGTTGGAAATACCTTTGCAGCAATATACTGCTGCTGAGAGCAACGTTTAGATGAATATGTAAATAATATGTGTTGCACACTTTCCTCCCAACAACAAAAATAACAGCAGGGAGAAAACAAGAGCATCTGATCATAGTGATGTGTTAATGTTTGCAGCAGCTCTGTGATTCACCTGCATCATGTCAAGAGATGTGGTCATTAAAATTACACTCTTATTATAGTTTGATCATAAAGTATATTTGAGGCTATATATATTTGTCTGTGAGACTTTAGTTTGACTTTGAATGAATATCTTTTCTTTGCGTGACACATTGACATTAAAGTACGGAATGACTCTTTCTTTATTATCTTGAACACTGTTGGAGCGTCTTCACTGTCAGGCAAAACTAGGTTCGCACAAAAAAAAAAAAAAAAAAAAGATGGTAATACTCACAGTGATGTTAGGTGTAAAGTGATGTTTATTTACAGTACTCGAGTGGTGAAACAGTCCCATTTGAAAAATAAAAAAGACCAACGCTATATACAAAAGTAAAAAAGAAAAGAAAAGTGGCAAACAAAAACTGCACAAGAACAAACTTTGTCAATGATAAAGAATTGCTCACAGCACCACAATTGCTTGCACGCTCACCAGGTTAATGCATTTTGGCAAGAACTGTTAAAAATCCCAGATGTGTTCTTGTATATTGACACACCCCATTTTACATCGGTTGGTAACTTGTGTGAACTTGACGGCAGAAATATCCCAGCATTCAATTTGGCATTCGAGGAAGGAGTAGGGCTGGGTATCGTAACAAAATGTTCGATAACGATACCTTCGATACCGGTTCCTGAACGATACCTTTTTCGATACCAATTTTATGTAACCAGTTTTAACTAGGTGGTAGTTAATTGAAAAATTCTGTACAAATAAATGTAAATTAAATTAAATATTGGCTACTGGGGGCGGGATATATGCCTTGTGTTAAGCACACATGAAGCTTGCCGCAAAGCACTGGCAAAAGTAGGCTAATGATTATGGATGTGTCAGGAAACAACAGCAAGGATATATTTTAATTGTTTATTAATGAACAAGTGTTTATAAGTCTGCTGGTGGGAAATATGATTATCGCGATGCTGACTCGTCATTCCTGCAGCAGTGAATGCGCGCGCCTATATGGGTTAGGTAATCAAACTAATTTCTAATTGTTTCGTTTAAAAGTAGACATATTTTGACCGTCTATAGTCCTATTTCCCATGTCTATGAGGCAAGTATCCTATATGCTGAGCCTGAGTGTCGGTTCATCTGTGACGCGCTCCAGTTCTTGCAGTCGAAGACAGATGAACTTTGCACTCTGAAGTGTCTGCGTGCTTATCAGATTTACCGTGTTACCGGTGTTGTTCTTAAATTCCACCCCCTGCCAAATTATTACCCCCCTCGTTGAAGTCAGTACCTGATTGCCTAATCCCAACCCTGCCCCTAATCCTCCCCCTCCCCCACAACTAATCCTAAACCTACCAATGCTAGGGGGGTTATAATTTGGCGGGGGTCGCAATTCATCACAACTCCAGTCTTAACGGCAATTATCCTGTCGAAAATATTGCATCGCCAGACTGATCTCATGAAGTAGCGCGTGTATGACACGCCAATTCGTATTTCCCTTTTTGGCGTGCTATGAAGACGCATAATCGCTTTTCAGCGTGTTTTTGAACGCCGTTGACTTAACGTTATTACTGTATATATAAATATATGACTTACCTCAACCCCGTCCCTAAACCTAACCGTCACTGGGGTTAATGGCATTTATAACTGTTCCCTTACCATCCTAGGAAAGAAAAAAAAAAGATCGCTCCCCAGATGTAGATCTACATTTTGCATTGTTTCGCGCGGATATTTGACGGTGTGTAGTGTACAGACACGCGGAATCACTCGGACGTTAATGCCGTAGACATACACGCGGATAGCTCAAAATGCGTAGAGATAATATGTTTACGCAAAAGTCATGATGTCATGTTGGCATCGCGTGCTTCTGGCATCGAGTCTGGCACATAGATAGGCTACACTTTGGATCATTTCCACATATTTTCTATCCATGTGGGTTGGGACGCTTACACACACACACACACTCACATGCGACGAGCTACGTCTCTGGGCAGCCGCGTAAACTAGTGTTTTCCGCCACAGCCTATCATGCTGCATGCTTATTGTTTTACTGACGAGATTAACCACTTAGGTACCGAAAATTGGTACCGAAAAACAAGACATGTTTCGATACTCGGTAGTACCGAGGCAATTCGGTCGGTACCTAAAAAGTACCGAACTCGGTACCCAGGCCTAGGAAGGAGAGGCGGGTCAATACAGTAATTTGTTTTTCTACAATTGTGTATGCTATTTCATCACTAAATTCACTTCTGAGAACATTTGATGTGGGAAATCAACTATGTAGATGTCAAATTTTGGCATTTTTACAAAAATTTATGGCGAATCGAAAATCTGCTCAAACGTTTTTGGAAGTGAGAATCTCCATATGCACACGCGGGTGTTAAGTTAGCTAGTTTGCTCACAGACTCGTTTTACCCCACAGTCAAGAAACCATTGCAGCCTGGCTGTTATCGTCAATAATTCACGTTATGTTTGGTTACTGCAGACGGCGTCTGTGCGTGGGTATTATTGCGCAATACCAGCAAGAACACATCGTCTCAAACTGTCAGCAGTGTTCTGTGTGCTCGTCACCTTGTGAGTTCATTCTTCCAAAAAAAAAATAGCAAGAGCGTTCTCCCCAAGAACACAAGTCCGTCCTTTGCATTCTTGGTTTTGAGAAACACCCACTATTTATCCAGGCCACGCGCTTGGATTTGGCCAGTCAATGGAGAAAACACAACACGAAAGACCAGCAACACAGACACTGACAAACATTGAACACAGGTAACCATGAAAGTAATAAACCAAACGAAAATCAAAAGAAACAAAAGACAACTTGTATATGTGTGTTGTTATGCGCACCGTGGATTTCCGTCAGGGATGGAAATTAAGTGGATATGTTTACATGAAAACCAGTGTGAAAACCAGCATGCTAATGGCGTGCGTTTGCTCCATCCCTCCAGAAGGGAACGGAGAAATGAGGTAAGATGGGTGTTTAAGTGCTGCGCTAGCCAACAGGGAGTCCTTCACATTAAAAATCAGTCTACAGGCTTTTATAGACAACCTAGGAAGTCGGGGAAGATGTCATTTTTAAAGTGTTGTGAAAATACACGAAAATTCGTACAGGTCTTTAATATTTCTTTTTAGCATTACTTTTAATGTCACGTTAAGTTTTTTTATATTTTATTTTATTTCAGTTAATGTTTATTATATTTATAACTAAACATTGTGTTATGTTTTTAGTTGTAGACAGTAACCCTGCTGCCATATCTAAAAATAGATAGAAAAAAGAGGTTCAAGGAAGGAACAACCTACCAGTTGGCCTAAAATACCCCATGTCTTGTGAAGCCTGAAATGGACTAAAGTTTGCATGCAGTCTTTTCAATCCCTGTCTCACATTATAAATGTATGAAGTCTGGGATTGGTCAATGCTATGCTGCATCGTCGTGGTGACCGTTGTCATGCAAACAGTCTCTCCATGGTGATAACTCGGAACATCCGCACATGTCACAATAAGAAAAGATGTGAACTATATATAACCGATAAATAAATAATGCTGCTGCTTGTTTTTGCCAAGCAGAAAATTTGATGCTTTGATTTTTCAGCAGTCAAGCAGGAAAATTACATTTTGACCAGACTTGTATTTGTGGATTCACTTAGTCATTGTGTATCATGAAAAAATACTTTAGAAAACCTGTTTGTTTGACCAATGGAAGACAAGAGAAACCTCCTTGAAAATGCTGAGCAGAAATGACTTATTAAAGCTTTGTAAAAAGAGGTAAATAAATACCCAACATGCATGGAAATTGGATCATGTGCTCGAATGTTTAGGGCTGTCACAGTTTGTGTGTATAAATGTGAAATTATGAGATAGAGAAAGCGAGCGAGTCGTAAAACGTGTTTATGATCTAAACTTTGTTTAATTTCTCTGTTTGTATTAGTGGAGCAGAAAAACGCCGCTCTCAGCAAACAATCGACATCATTTTAAAACCATTTATCCTTTTGATCTGCCTCTTTCTCTTGCTCTCTTTCATCCCAGACTGCTAACCCAACTTTCCTCCCCCCGAACCCCCTCTCAGTCCGTCGTTCTTAATTAAAGCTGAATTAAAAACACACGCATCAGCAGAGGGAATGCATTAACCACCATGTAGGCCAGAGGCGCTCGTGGCGCTGCATGCGAGCTGCTGGGGTGACATCAAATAAAACCCTCATCAGTTCCTTTACCAGCACATTCATGACCAATATTTACTCACCGCAGATGAGCCTACGGAAACACTTAGGATTTAGATTTTGCCGAGCGACGGCAGGCTGCAACACGAAATGGTTAGCAGACAGCCAAAACAATGCTCAATGCAAAGAATAAAATGCAACTAAAAGTATAAGCATGCATCAGTACAAGCTAAATATCTTGGCATGTTATCAACTGTTTAAAGCCTAAGAAAAAAAAGGGACTTTTTTCCAAGTATTTTGATGCAAATATTTTATCACTTGATGAAAAATTAATGTAATAACATTAGTGGGATGTATTTTATGTAAACTTTTAAGATTATCTTGCTAACAACATCATTTGTCTAGTAGAAGTCATGCACTTTTACAATTGATATTTTCTATTATCGAGTTCCAAAATAATATCCTCTGGGTTATCCATCTCATTTAATGAAATACGTTTCTAATTTGTTTATTGCTACATTTTGGGTCATGGATACTTAAACTTTCCATTAAAAACTTCGGTTTTCACAACATCTCCAAATGATAAGTGCTTTGTAATTGAACAAGATCATCAGATAACGCCTTCATGGTGATAATGAATTCTTTTTGGACACCCGAAAATATTAGTCATAAACTTTTAAACCCTTTTTTCGGTGATGGTGCATGAAATGCTAATATAATGGTGCAAATGTATATGCTATGCACTGAAATGGTAAGATAAAACCATGGTTTTACATGATATATGGGTAACGCTTTCTTTTACAGTCCACTTACCCATGTAAATACTAAATACTTATTTTAGTAACTACAATTACTGGGTAATAACTAGTACTAACCCTGAACCTACCCCTGTTCCATGTACTTACCTTATTTTAGCCAGTACTTTCTAGGTAAGTACACTATAAGTACACTGTAAGTACTGTACAGTAAAAAGAAGTGTTACCGATATATGAATGTCAACCATACATTTTATGAAAGTACCATGAAATTACCATCTTGTATTACACTCTAAAAATGCTGGGTTGTTTTAACCCAATTTTGGGTAAAATATGGACAAACCCAGCCATTGGGTTACATTTTTAAATGACATTTTCAACCCAATGGCTGAGTTTGTCCATATTTTACCCAAAATTGGGTTAAAACAACCCAGCATTTTTTAGAGTGTATCTTTATCATATCATGGTAAGCACATTTCAATGACAGTTACTGTTGAAGTTGTAAAACCATAATAAATTAAAACAGAAATGATTTTAGCCGTGGAAACAATAACTTGTAAGTATGGCACAAACTAAATAGTTACCATGGTAATTCTTCTGAAAGGGGTATCTTACATGAGCTATCATCAGTGTTTAATGATGCTGTTTTCCCAAACATGCTGTTTCTGTAGAGGTCCCTCGTTCTCCTCCTCTTCCTTCTCTGAAGTTCAAAGTTTTCTCTCTTCAGCCTGAAAGGCTCCGTAGCAGGCGCGAGTCTGCTCGAGATGTTTTGTTTTTCACAGATTTAAAAAAATTAATAAATAAATAGGATGCTGATCAGAGCAGGCAAGACCGCAGGAGCTGCAGCGGGGCATTAGCATCAAATCACCAAACACCGCTGTCGACACTTCCAGCCAGCAGTGAATGCGAACACTAGATTGCTAATTAGCTGTGTAGTCTACACTGAAAGCATGCATAGCTATCATTAGCTTTAATTGTGAATCCTGAAGCATCACTATTATCTCATATACTTTTAATTTTAAACAAAGCAGATGTAGCCGCTGTGTCACTCTGCAATGCACATAGTCAGGTCTCATCTCTGAATGAATCAGTGTTTCGGAATGAATCATTTAAATGATTCTATAGCCCTTTCACAAAGCCATCCCGGTAAATTACCGTAAAATTGCCAGAACGACTTTACTAGTAAATTCAAAATGGGATGTTCACACACTCAACAGCGTTTCAGATTTTTACCGGTAAGAGACCATTTACACATCAGATCCAAAATACCGGTAAACTCTTTGAAGATGTCATTAACCAAAAGTTTATGCCTTGTTCTTGAAGAAGGCTAGTTATAATTTGTAACAGTATCGCTAAATGTTGTTGACGAATCTCTTCATCTGCCCAGAGAAGGAGAAGAGCTTTAGTTGGGATGGGAGCCGTTGCTCTTTCAACGGCTTCTGATTGGCCAAATTCACTTCTTACATTAGTGCTTTCTGACCTTGTATGTGCAAAATACTGGTAATCTTCATTCCGCGTTCATACAGCGCATAGACTGGTATTTCCTGGTAATGTCACAACTGCCAGGAACCAATTTACTGATACATTTGTAAAGATTGTTCACGCACGATCTGTTACCAGTAAAGACGGTGAAAGGGTCTAATGACTCATTCATATATGTTGCAGAATGAATCAGCATTTTGGAACAAAACGGTTGAATGCCTTGAAATTGTTGCCAGCATTATATTTTATGCAACAGTTTAAAAAAACTCTAAACAAAATGTCTTTACTTCTTGAATTTAAGTCTCTAATTTCATTCTTCAGATATTCACACAATATGTTTTTTTTTACTTAAAAGTTTACTTGAAGGGTTAGTTCAATTTTTTTTTATTAATTACTCGCCCTCACGTCGTTCCAAACCCGTACGATTTTGATCATCTTCTGAACACAAAAGAATATATATTTTTTATGAAATCAGAGAGCTTTTTGTCTCTCCATTGACAGCTATGCAACTACCACTTTGACATTTCAAAAAGTCCATTATGTGACTTCCATATAAATTGAGCGGTTTAGTGCAAATTTACAGACTTTATATAGTGAACAGATTTAATTTAGGCTTTTTTCATAAACATAAACATTGAACATAAACAGAAGCTCAACCATACATTTAGCCTATTTCTTAGGCATGGGGTCTTCCTTCAATTTAAATTTGTAGCTGTTGTTCCAGCCAAACCCCCAGCCTGTGATGAGACCCGTAATTTTTCCGGGCTGGAGCACCCCGATAACAAGTGTCCAGGCATGCTGTAGTCACCACGGATGCCTCCAACACAGGCTGGAGAGCCACGTACAACGGGCATGCAGTAGCGGGGATCTGTATGGTACCCCAACTGCATTGACACATCAACTGCCTCAAGTTGCTAGCAGTACACCTTGCTCTTAGCTGCCTCAAAATGCTGCTGGTCAGCAAGCATGTGCTGGAAACTCAGACAACACTGCGAACTTTACGTACATAACCATTAAGGTGGTCCACGCTTCCCTTGCATGTTGCAACTCGCCTGCCATCTCCTTTGGAGTCAGAAGCATTTTATATCGTTTTATGCCTGATAAATCGTGCAGCCGACGAGCTCTCATGACAGACGCGAGAGTGGGAGACTCCATCCCCAGGCGATTCAGTTGATCTGGGACCACTTTGGGGCTGCACAGATAGATCTATTCCCTGACCGAGGGGACCCTCGGCACTGATGCACAGGCACACAGTTGGCCACGGGGCCTACGCAAGTTTGTGTTTCCCACAGTGAGCCTTCTTGCACAGAGACTGTGCAATGTCAAGGAGGACGAGGAGCAGGTCTTGCTAGTTGCCCCTTATTAGTCCAACCGGACCTGATTCCCCAAACTGATGCTCCTCTCGACAGCCCCTCCCTGGCCCATTCCTCTGAGAGAGGAACTCCTTTCTCAGGGACGGGGCGCCATTTGGCACCCTCGTCCAGATCTCTGGAAACTCCATGTCTGGTCCCTGGACGGGATGGTGAGGTTCTAGGTGATCTACCACAAGCTGTCATAGACACCATCACTTCTGCAAGAGCCCCCTCTACAAGGCATGCTTACACTCTGAAGTGGAACCTGTTTGTTGACTGATGCTCTTCCCTCTTGGAGCAAAGGCTGTCTCCATCCACCCTCAAAGTATATGTTGCCTCTATTGCTAGACATCATGATGCAGTTGATTAAAAAAATCCTTGGGTAAGCACAACCCGATCATCAGGGTTCTGAGAGGCGCAAGGAGACTGAATGTTTACCCTTTTAGGACCTATCTCTGGTGCTGAATGCACTGCAGAGACCTCCTTTTGAGCCATTGCAGGCAGCAGAGTTAAAAATCCTGTCTAGGAACACAGTTGCTTGCTTTGGCCTCCATCAAGAGGGTAAGGGGCTTGCAAGCATTTTCGATCGATGAATTGTGCCTGGAATTCAGACTGGCAGACTCTCACATCATCCTGAGACCCTGGCCTGGATGTGTGCCCTATGTTCCTACCACTTCCTTCTGGGACCAGGTAGTGAACCTGCAAGCGCTGCCCCAGGAGGAGGCAGACCAAGCCCTGGCTTTTCTCTGACCTGTTCATACTCTGCGCCTGCAAAGTCTCAGGACCTCAGACCAGCTCTTCATCTGTTATGGAGGCCAGCAGAAGGGAAAGGGTGTTTCCTAGCAGAGGTTGGCCCACTGGATAGTGGATGCCATCATCTCGGCCGACCTATCCCATGACGCAACGTGACCCCAGATACCCCACTCGGAGTGTAGCTTCTTCTTAGGCACTGGGCTTTATCTAGGTTTTATAGCCTTCATGTTGAGGCGGCAGCCTACCGTGTGTTCTCTTCTCATAGTTGGTCAATGCCGTAGGCCCAAAGTGTCGGCTTGCTGCACCATTCCCCTCCTATGGACCAGATACGTGTATGATTTCTGCTCCAGTTGAGTTCTCCATTAGCCAAACCCTGTGGAGTTCCTCCACAGCCCTCGGCAGTCGGACGTGGCGGAGCATCCGACGCCAGGCCTAGCACTTATATACATTGGTGGAACCTTTGCTAGGCCGGGTTCCATATGTTGTGATCCCTACTGGGATCCCATCTCTGTATTCTTCCACGCTACGGCTCCCTGTGGAGAGCCCATGTCTTTCGCTTAGCAGAGCCCACCTCCCGTCTCTGACTGGTATTGTCTCCCTTATGCTATAGGCCGGAGCCACCTCAGTGACATTTCATATGTTGTACTGTCCGGAAACACCCAGTCCATATGTGTTACTTACACATGATACCTCCCTGTGGGCATGATGTGGTTTCTGTAGTGTCTCCCTTTCCATTGAAATGACACGATTTTCAAGTGTTATCCATTAGGTCTGACTGTATGGGTCATGCGGAACAGCAGTAACAGACCTTCTCTGCGTGAGTCCTGATTCCGCTCAAACAGTTGGGGGCAGACCAGGAGACTCGAGCAGAATGCTGGAAGGGCCAGCAACAGTGGCATGTTCATAGATATCCCCGTTCTGTCGGTCAGTCGACTTTCCCTCCTTCAGGGAATGAGGGTTAAATGCGTCATGGTTTGGCAAACTTAATAAAGGACACCTTATGCATCAGTCGAGACTCTCTTTTTTGGATCCAAGGGCTGCTACAATAAATTTTGGTCAACGTTTTCCACATATGAAGTAATTTCTAGCGAGAAAATATAGTACTTAAATACTCACCAAGTGAGTATTTAAGTACTATATGAGTATTCTACTTAGTTTTCACCAAAGCTCACTCTATTTGGCTGTATCATTAAAACGATCATTAAACCGCTGCGCTGCCTCGGAAGTTTGTTCCAAATCAGTTTCGTAAGGTACCTTTGTGCACAGACGCTGCCTGCAAAGTCATTGCCTGATAGGGCAGCGAGGAATCAAGTCTGTTGCCTAAGTTTTCAGATTCAGCCTTGGTCTTCCATTTGACAATTTAATTTTTTCCATTTTCGAAATCATTATTTGATCAAGTTCAAATATTACACAAAACTTTTTCTACACCGTTGGGTTATTTTATTTATAACCCATCAGTTGGGTTAAAGGGATACTCCACTATTTTTGGAAATAGGCTAATTTTACAACTTCCATAGTATATTTTTTTTCCTACTATGGAAGTCAATGAGACCAGAAACTGTCTGGTTACTGATTTTCTTCTAATCGGATGAATTCATTTGAAAACGGTGAAACTCAACTGTTTAACTCTGGGGAAGTTGTAAAAGAGCCTATTTCCAAAAAAACTGGAGTATCCTTTTAGATATATTTTTTGCTCTGAGACAGTCATCAGACATCAGCTGAAGCCTAATTATGAAAGGCAAATAATATCATTTTATGATTTTTATAATTCTTTAACATTAAGTTCTGTGTACTGAGATGTTCCTAAAACTGATTTAGGAATAAATCCTAAAACTGATCAACACTAAAAGTGTCAATTTTTTTTTTTTTTTCATTCTCCGGAGAATCTGATTGATTGTAAACTAATACTAGCTATCCCAGTTTGCTCAGGCGCAGGTTAACATGAATCAAACTGATGTAATGGTCAGGTTGTTCTTAGCAGAGTGAGAGCTTGTACGGGTTTGTGTTTTTCTTTTAAGGTGGGGGTCTCTGAGATCACAAAGAAATGGTGTAAAATATCTAATGACTTTCACAGACCATCCACAGAGACAATCACATGTCTGTCTGCTCCTGCATTATGTGAGTGTGTGTGTGTGTGTTTTAACACACGTTCTGACAGTTTCATGTTACCAGACCATGAACGTCTGCTCTGGACACTCCATCCTTGACATAGAGATGGCTATAAAAATGTGTGTGCGTCTGTCTGTGTGACTCTCATAATCGAAGTGCAGCTGGAGAAGGAGTTTTCAGTCTTATGAGCTGGATTGGAAAGAGATTAATATTTAATAGATGGTTATTTTCTCCCTGCTGTGAAAAAGCAATACACCAATCAGCATCAGTGCACTTCTATTAGACGACTCGATGCTTACTCTCTCTGACTAATGAGAATGCGAAGGTTATTCACGTCCAGCACAAGCAAACAAAACAGACTGATGGAAAAGAAAAAAAGTCAAGAAAAAGAGAGAAGCTGTAGAAAACTGAAAAAAAATATGATGCTGATCATGCACAAAAGTTTTGGGTTCAGGATTTTTTTTTAGAGCTCACACGAATAAAGGCCAGAGCAGGCAACATATTTGGCCCTAGGTCCTAAACTATTTTTTTCTGCGCTCTAATTTGCTTTGTTTAAGACGAGATAGGTTCTCAACATGAATTTGTTATTGCTGTTTCCATGACGGCTGAGTCATGCCCCTAGCAACCGGGTCACCATCAAAAGCATAAGTCACAGTCCAATTTGTGAGTGGCAATCTTTAGCATTTTGTATTCAAGGAATACATTGGTCTGCGTGTGTGTATCTGTCTTTGGCTGTGGTTTAGGCCTTATTTGTTCATGTGTGCGTGTGTGTGTGTGTGTGTGTCTTCGTGTGGTAAAGGGTCAGTTTTTTAAGCATATTTTGATATATGTAAGAGGCGCTGATTTCTGTCTGTTAATTTCACACTTGGTTGACCACTCAATGCGCTTTAACCAGAAGAAAATCCTCTCCTTCACCTTCCCCCTTCTCTCACTCTCTTTTTGCTGACAAAGGTATAAGAAAAAGTGAAAGAGAGAGAGAGAGAGAAAGAGAACAACAAAGACACAGAGCCAGAGGCATAAAAACGTGCGGGTCACTAACCAAATCCCTGCGTGGGATCTCAGTCTCTCGGCCCTCTTTTACTCGTACTCATATTCATACCCCAGAGCTCTGGGTTCTGTCAATCCTGCACTCCACAACCTGACAGCCTGAGGCGTAAGCCAGCAGGGCATTACCCACAATCCCCTGCTCAGCCTCAGCCCTCCCTACGCCCTATCATAATGAGAAATCATTTGCAAGAGTTCCACACAATGAGAAAGAGAAAACTGTGCATGATTTAAGATATGGTTTAGGCACACATTTTAAACAAATTATTTTATAATAAGGGTATATTAAAATTTGATAATATGATACTAAGTGGCGTCTGAGCCCTCTCTGGCTCTACAGTGCCCCAATGTGAATATGTGGGGAAAAATGGAACTGCAGCATGGTCTAATTGAGAGCCATTGGGGCAGATTTCAGACTGCCCATGCAGCTTATTTTCACGCTATCTTACATAAACCTTGCTCCAGAGCAAGACAATATCAGTCTGCTTCATCTTTGTGTATAATATAAGTCTGCATCAGGCCAGTAACTAGTTGGCAGGTCTGTTTTTCTTATGTGGAGTAATGCATCAGAATAATGAAAGTAGAAATCCTTTAGTTTTAATGTGGTCATGTGAATAGCCTTTATATTGGTGTTGTGTTTGTTTTAAGACTTTCTATTCCTAAAATTCCTCTGCAACTTGTAATATTTTAAAATAGCATTCGGAGGCAATACATACTACATTAAAGCAATTCTGTGTACTTATAGCGAATCAATCGACATTAGAGTGTAACGCCCAGCTGAATAACGCAACCTCTGCAAAAGGTGTTGCAGAGAATACAATATAAAGCTTATGAAATGTTTATCATAAACTGGCGCTAAGACCTATTATCTGCCCTACCTAAATTAATGGATCCGCTAATGGGTTTAGAATCTGATTTCTTTAAAGTGAACCTATTATTAATATTATTATTGTTGTTTTTTTGAGCACGAGAAAGGTCTGCAAAATAACAAACACATAAAAATTTGAAAAATTATGTATTTTTGCACATTCAATTCATGAAAACCTATTTTAGTGAAGCCCAAAAACACAATCAAGACTGCAAGAGGGCATAAGTCCTCTTTAATATATTAATAGTTATTTTAGTAATAATTATCTTAGACAGAAAAGATGGAAAGCATACTGAGACTTATTTTCAAAATGTGTTGCGCAATTCTTTAAAAAAAGTCTTTAACTTTCAGCAAAAAGATTTGCTCCACCTCTGAAATGACTTTCCTCTTTGACATGACAGTGCCCACATTTTATGATCCAATGAAAACCTGATGGATAAAATCAAGTCACGCCCTACATTTTATTCTTATTATATCCTTTTTCACTCATATATGTCACATCTATGTACGATTGATTGATTGATTGTGAATGCCCTTCCATGTTAACTCTAGTCCACTGCTTCTCAATGTATTCTCCTTAGAAAAAAAAACCCAAAACAATATCACAAACTTCTGCACAAATTTAGGCAAATAAATTAATAAATGCAAAAATCTATCAATTGTCGCAGCACGATTTAAATACGCAACTGACATTTTCTACAAAAAAGTAATTTAATTCAAGTAAAATTAATTTAATTATGATTTATTTGAACATTGGTAGGCAAAGTTGAGACAAAAATGAAACGGCTGATAACTAAATTAAGTCTCTTGAGCTGTGAGAGAGCAACTTCTGTGAAATCAAATATCTCTGGGTTTGAACATCGAGTTGGACAGGCTTAAATTCTTCATGATGAAAAATTATAAACCTTATCTATTTGAGATGAAGTAATATTAAACGAATGTATGTGTTCACACTCATACTGCCATACACATATACACAGGGTTCAGTGCCTAGCCATGCTTATTACAGTAATAAAATCATATAAATTAAATTAGACCTGTTTCTGAAGCCTGGGCTGTCAAAGTCACCGTGACTTTCATCGGTTATAGAGAGAGAGATCTCAGGAGATATAGCCTGTGAGAATGAAAGGAGAGGGGGGGAGAGGGAGAAAGCAGGAAGGCATATGAAATTGGAGCATGTCAGAGAAAAGCAGGGGATCTGAATTTAAAAAACAGCCAGAGATGCAGAGAAGGAGTGGGCGGGAAATGGAAAAATAATGAGAATGAAATTGTAATTATCCACAAATAGAGTATGGTGTCCCATTTCTTTCTTTCTTTTTTTTAACATTGGAGACACGTGAGAATTATTATATTACATAAACTAATGTTTAGCAAAATGTCAACATACATGTACAAATTCAAAGTTCTTCAAATATGGTTATTCCCCCTGGTGACTTTGGCATGTCCCAATTTTATCCAACAGACAAAATTGATGTGCTGATGCGCTATTCAATTCATTGTAGTAAAAAATAAATAGATAATTAAATTATTTTAAATCTCACATTTTGTTTGTCAAATAAATTAAATTATTTTTGCCCATTTGCCTATTTTTGCATGATTTCTGCCCATTAAAGTAAATGGAAAGCACCTAAAGTAATATGGATCATATATTAATTCAGTAGTTCAGTATTTGTTACATCTTTTATAAAAAAATAAATAAATAAAAGTCTCTTATTCTCATTAAGGCTGAATTTATTTGATCAAACATACAACAAAAGCATATAATAGCAATAACTACTTTTCTATTTGAATATTTGAATAAATATTTAAATATTTTCAGCATCATTACTCCAGTCTTCAGTGTCACGTGATCCTTTTCACACCAAAATAATCTAATATGAAGAAACATTTCTGATTAGTATTATTATCAATGCTGAAAACAGTTGTGCTGCTTAATATACGTGTGGACCATGATAGCTTTGTCAGGAATTTCTTTTTGAAATTTATTTGAAATATAAATCTTTTGTAACATTTTAAAAGCATTAACTGTCACTTTTGATCCATTTGACTAAAAGTTAATTTCTTAAAATAAAAAATACATACTGACCTCAACATTTAAATGTTAAGTGTATTTAAGTGCATCCTTCTGGTCCATTTTGGACCCTATTCAGGTGGTAACATGAAATAAGAGTAAGTGTAGGAAAGAGAGGTAATCAGAGTCCGAGAGAGAGAAGGAAATCTAAATGGACCGAGGTATTATGGGAGATCAGATTCATCATTAGGTCAATAAAGATTGTTCACCTACTCATATTCTCTCTCTCCTGCCTTGAGTCATATTAGGTCCTTCACTAGATCAAAAAGGCATCAGCTTTCTTATCACTTAAACAGGCTCTGAAATGGATGCCTAATGCACACATGGCTCAGAATTCATTAGGACTGAGCTAGATAAGACCTTAATGCATACTAAACATCTCTGCTCCATATGTGGCTTTAGCAGCATACATTAAAGGAAACTTGCATTCTGTTGGTTTTGCTCTACGGATCTGGTTCCACTTGCCCTGGAGGTTTAGACGCAAGTAATTACACTGCAAAAGACACTCAGAGATGTTACGGACATAGTCTAACTACAGTATACACTTTAACTTAAATCTCTCATGAGAAAAAAATACATATCTTGTGGTTGTCTAATTACTTTTTCTTAAGCTGTAAATTTATTCCTCCGGTCCAAGTCAGGCTGATTAAGCATTTTCACCCGCATTTGATCGTTCAAACACAAGCTATTGCAACAATATAGCTGAGATAAAAAATTCATAAAGGAAAAATCTAATCAGTTGAAGCTGATATTTCCACAGTGTGCCCAGAAAATAAAACTTCACACTAATAAATTACTACTCAAATATTTACTAAACACAAAAAAATAAAAATAGAAGCGAGATAAGAAAAATATATTCCTGATAAAATGACTAATTTTACAGATTAAATGCAAAGAGAAAAAAACAAGTGTGGACCTATTAATTTATATAATAAACACACATACACGCAAGCAAAAAAGACCATACACCATCTCCAACGTCTGCCTTTGGAGGGATTTTACCAAATTTAGTGTTATATTTGGACCATGGAAATATCATTCATCCCAGAACTGTTGAAGTACTGAGGGAGAATGTATATACATGTAAATTTTGCTCTGATTTTGCAAAGCAATCCTTCACAGTACATTTGGGAAGTAGGTAATCCTCGTCCAATAATGCTTATTTAATCTCACCATAAAAAAGACCTAATAATTGCCAGTATTTTTTTTTTTTTCAGCCACGTGAACCATTGTTTGTGGAATGTAAAATGAAGAGAACAGGTGAAAGCAGCAGGTCTAGGAAGGTGATGATGTTTATGTGTTATATCTGCTGTGGTTTGCCATCTGGGCATCTGATTATAAATGAATGATTATTTCATGTCGCACACCAAGAATCCTAAGTGAGATTTTCACCAGAGAGAGAGAGACAGATGTGCAAATGTGCATGTGCTAAAAGAGCAAAGCGCATCTCTATAAGACTAAACAGAATGTGGATTGAGTCAGAGCATAACCATCTGGCTTTTAGACCTTCTGCATCGGCCAAACAGAAAATGCATTCATAAAAAAATGTGAAGTGGAATACTGTGGTACACTATGGAGAAGCATGTACATGGTATACTGTCTATACACACACAAATGTTGGTTCTTCAGCGGTTCTGTGAGATGGTTGAGGTGCAATATAGCACCGCTGCCATACAAACAACCCGTTAAGCCCCTGTATAATTATTTAAAGGTTATCTAACTCTTTATTAGTCTCTTAGTGTTGTTGGGGAAATGATTAAGAAATGTGTTTGACTAGTGTTTAATGTCATGTGACGCGTTTTCAGCTTATTTACATAATTTTATTTTCATTTTAAGGCTTTTGTTCGGCAGCTGTTGCTGCCAGTCATTTGACTGTTTTATCATCTAACTGTTTGGTATTGTATTAGTTACAGATTGTCATTTGTATGTAATTTAAGAAAACAGAAAAGTACTGTATAAAAATACAGTATTTGTTCTGTGTATATGTATAATAGTTAATTACTGTAATTTATCATTAAAGGAGAAGTTCACTTTAAAAAAAAAAAAAAAACTTTTGCTGATAATTTACTCACCCCCATGTCATCCAAGATCTCCATGTCTTTCTTTCTTCAGTCGAAAAGAATTTAAGGTTTTTGATGAAAACATTCCAGCATTTTCTCCATATAATGGACTTCAGTGTGAACCAAACGGTTCAAGGTACAAATGAGAGTTTCAGTGCAAACTGTTCAAAGGGCTTTAAAAGATTCCAGATGATAAATAAGGGTCTTATCAAGCAAAACGACATTTGAGCTTATAAAACTTAAACTTATAAAACTTTTATAAGTTTTGAGCTTATACATTTGAGCTTATAAAACTTTAAACTTTAAATTAGCGATTGTTTCTCTTCATAAGACCTTTATTCATCGTCTGAAATCGTTTAAAGCCCTTTGAACAGTTTGCACTGAAACTGTCTTTTGGACCTTGAACCGTTTGGTTCCCATTGAAGTCCATTATATGGAGAAAAATCCTGGACTGTTTTCATCAAAAACCTTAATTTGTTTTCGACTGAAGAAAGAAAGACATGGACATCTTGGATGACATGGGGGTGAGTAAATTATCAGCCATTTTTTTAACTACTCCTTTAATATCATAATACTTAAAACAGCAGAGTTGTTAATTTAGAGATAATTTTACAGAGTTTTGATTACAATTTAAAATAAAATAAAACCTGAAAAAAATCTGTTAGTTTCTGTAAAATTAGGATTATTATTTTTTTTACAGTCTATTTCCTGAAGATAACGAGGTTCAACCTTTTTGCACTTTTCTACATACCACCATTTGACAAAGATGCTGAAGTGGTTCACCTCTAATGCTATTTAGCACCCCTTTTCTACACTGTACTCAAAAAAAAAAGTTCATTAGACGACGACACACATTCCAAATAGTACCAAGCATTCACATAACCTTATCATGTCGCATGGTAATGTAACAAGTGATCTTCAGTAATCATCATAAGAAAAAGATGTAAATGCTATTTTGCGTAAAATGTGTGTAAAGAACGCTGAAAATGGAAGATCAAGAAGTGTGCAATGCATTGTGGGAATGGGATTCCGTGTATACAAGACTGTAAGCTACTGGAAATTGTGGAAATTGTGGTACATGTAGAAGATCTCTCTTGGGCTGTTGTCATTTTCCTCTATTGGGGACTTTGATTTTGAAATTAGCTGATGAAGTGACCAGGTGTAAACAGACCCATAGTGTCGGCCCAGATCCGACCCAGATCTTGTACACTTGGATTCCATGCGGCCCAGATGTGGGCTGACACATCTGGAGGTTTTCCATGCATAGCCTATACAAAATTTGCATACTTCATATATACAAGATACACCTTTAAGACGTAGTAAGAATGCTATTCTGAAGTAATATATGTTGTATATTTTTTATAATAATCAGTAGACATAATGCATCTCTAAACATTTCAATAGAATTTGCAAAAAATTTGCATTACACTGCATGAAAAGTGGGATTTTCGTCAGTAAGCGGCACTGTAGATTGTCGTGGAAGTTCAGGTTTACGACTGCACACGGCAATTTACAGGTAACACTCAAAACTGCCGTGAATTGCCGGAAATTGACGTGGGCCTTGCTTGGCAGTTGTCCCCCCATTGTCCCCCCTTCTCCTAAATCTAGAGGAGGCTTTGACATGTAAATGAAAATGCTGTGAGCTATACACATGCAAATAAGGGTAGGGGAGTTTCACCCCAGGTAACATTTTTCTGAAAGGTATAACTTCATTCTAAGACAAGATCAGGCTCAGTATAACCTAATTGCTGTGTTTTTTTTGTTTTTTGTTTTTTTAACATTGCACATAATGCACAACAATTACAACAATAACATGACATCCAAAAAGATAACAATCAACAAATAATAATTTCACAATAAATAAGAAACAAATAAAAATAGGACAGAATTGAACAAATGAAATAAAAACAGGAAAGGGACTATCTCTATTGTGTATAATATTATGATTTAAGAGAAAGTTAGAAACCAGTAATTTGTACTATTTAAAGAAAGAAAATTAGCTTCAATTAGCTTCAATATTCTTTAGCAAATACAATTGTATCACTACATTTTTATCGATACATTTGAGAGACAGAATATACTGAAAACTAAAAATTAGACCAAAAAAAAAAAAACTTCAAACAAGGTTTAGAATTATTCATTTTACTCTTATGAATATGAAATTTTCCTAATAAAATTATAAGATTCATCATAACATTTAAGGAAGAGGTTTTCAAAATATATGATAACATCTTTGATGTTAATTCACAGTTATAAACAGATGTTTTTTGTTTTTGTTTTTTACAATTTTTTTACTGGTTTATTTATTTTAAGTAACCTAATAAAGTTATTTATTTATGCATATATGTATTTTTACATTTCATGGTAGCCTATTTAGGTATATCCACCTTATTCCTAATTTAAAATGAACTAACAGCAGCAGAAAAGTCAAGGACAGCCGGCGACAGCCTTTCAACCTGAGTCAAAAACCAGTGAACGTAACTCTGATTGGCTGAGGCAGCATATCGTCATAATCCAACCTGTAACGTCAGCCACTCTGATTGGCTGAGGCAACGTGCCAGGCATGTGGCGTGTTTTTTAATCAGAAAGTAACTACACAGATATTCAGCCTGCTTCGCCGTCATGATCGCTGGGGAACCCATCTTTTCCTCTAAATTGAAGGTAAGTTCGTCCAGCTTAGTGAATTCTATGTCCATGTCTACTTATAGTTTTTGGTAGTTTAGCGTTTTTGTCTTAAACTTCACAAATCGGCTGTGATTACTGCCGCGAATGTCCAAGGGTGTTAACCTAACGGAACAGTTTTTTGTTTTGCGTTAGCTTGCTGCTCTTAATTCTTTTTTTGTTTCATTTCAATTTGAACAAATTTGGGACACTAAACTGTACGTTGGGTTGCACGTTGTTATCTGGCTGCAAGTTAGCTACCATTCTTTGATAGTAATCAAACTAACTCATTTACTCTGAATATCGTCAGAAATTATGAAAAAATAATAAGTGCCAGGGTCCTAAAACAAAGCGCGTAATGTGCTTGTATGCTCTAGTGTAGGCTATCCTTGTTTGTAAAATTGCATCACTTTGTGTGATGAGTGAAATCTTCAGATGTTTGTGATTTGTTTTGTCTCTCAGGGGCTGTTAGGAGTGAGGTGTCCTTCGCTGATGGGAGAAAAAACACCTAAATAAGGTAACGTTACGTGTTGTGATCTCATCCTCTTTTCTTTTGAACAGACCCCAGTCAAATAAAAAGTAAAACTAAACTAATTTGGATTAACGTCTGTGTTTATAGATGACTTTGAGCGTGAGACAGTGGTGAAAACGCCAAAGAGAACTGGAACATGGCATGTTATATTCAGTTATAAATGTTTGACCAAGTTTTTAAATATCTTATAAATCTGTTCAGTTTCATCATTTGATAATAACTTTTAAAACACATTTTTTTGTGGTATAGATGCAGTGACTGAGACTGGGAGATGCAGTGACTGAAACCTGGTGGTAAGTGTTGATCTATTGGCAGTGGAGAAGACACTTTTAATAGACACCTTCTCTCTTGTGAGCTAGCAAACTTTGTTATTCTAATTAGAGCATTGTAAACATCACCAAATGTGTTCGTTTATTTCAGTGTTCCAGAAAAAGGTCCTGAAACTACTGGTCGACATCCGCCATCGCCTGAAGGAAACCAGGTAGTGGATGCAGAAGAAACATATTTTTGCTTACAAATGTGGGGACTTGGGGCAGATTGCCTTTGCATACATCTAAATCATGTCTTTTTCAACTTTGCAGAAGGGGTCATGAAATTCGTTTCCACAGCCACTGAGGTGTATGTACATCAAGGTGAACCTCAAGCACGCGTCGCAAAGACTTAAATTCACTTCGCCCTGATGAGCCAAGCCTACAGGACTTGAATTAAGAGTTTTAAAGGGATAGTTCACTTTGAAATTATTTTTTGAAATGTTTTGGCTTACGTCAAGGGCATCAGTCAGTCATATAATGGAAGTCTATGGGGATCTCTTAAAAGAGCATGCACAGAGAAGTACAAATTAAACATGATTTAATGAATCATAACTGTAAGTACACGTTGATGGCTTGAGATACGAGACGAGCGGTTTGTGTGAGAAAATGAACAGTGTGTGTGTGTGTGTGTGTATATATATATATGATCTGCGCATGCGGTGGAAACCGCCAGAAGCGATCTTGCACTGGTACGTCACTCATTGTTTACACAGATTTCGGAAGTTTTACTGTGAAGATCTAAACATATTAAGATGTATTGCATTTTGTGTATATCTAAATATATATATATATATATATATATATATATACACACACACACACACACATTTATACAATATAAATACTGTTTGTTTTCTTTCCCAAAACGCTCATTTCGTGTCTTAGTCAATCATTGTGTACTTAATTTATGAGTCATTAAATCATGTTTAATTTGGTCTTCTTTGTGCATGCTCTTTGAGGTGGTGACCATAGACCTGCATTATATGACTGACAGACAACAACAGTTTGACCTAAAAATATCAAAATTGAAAATACTGTGGAAACAAAACCACCTGCATCTTGGATGCCCTTGAGATAAGATAAAACATATCAAAAATTTATTTCAAAGTGAACCATACCTTTAAATTACATCCTTATTATTCGTTCATAATTCTGGCTCCACTGTACATTGTGTTTGATATATCTGGTGCCCAATTCTGATGCCATTCAGGGCAATTTATTTTTGAATAGAGATGCAATATATTATTGATTTATTTGTATAACTGTAGTGCTGTATGTATGTATGTTGTCCCATGTTTCCAGAGGGTGGAGGACATGTTTTCTGTGCTTTGAAAGATGTTCTCCTATGCTGTGTACATAGTTTTGTGTTTGTTCTAATAAAGCTATTTCTTTGAATAAACAGTATGTGGCAAATGTTCCTTTCCTCAATAAATTCATGTCCTTGATGGTAATAATAATTTAGTCCATAGGATAACAATGACATGAATAAACAACATAATAGCATATCATATGAATATATATATATATATATGATTATTATTATTATAATTTTATGTCGGCTGACCAATAGTAACAGATCTGCCAACCAATCACGAGTGATTTTCTTGTTTAAATGTAGTGAATTTCAACCAATACTGAGTGAGGAAATTCAAGCCATTCTCTGGCAAGGCGCGCGCAGTGCTGCTATTCATATGCTAATTAGGGCCATTCGCACCTCCGCGAGCGCTGCATGCATACGTCATGGTTCGTTTCCGTCAATATGTGGCACAGTGGAACGCGACGTTCACAGTCTGTAAATTGTCGTTAACTGCCGAAAATTAGGGAGATTTCCGGCAGTTTACGGGGACGAAAATCCCACTTTTCATGCAGTGTTAGTTTACTGTTTAATCGCTTTTTTCTCTTCTGTCCAGTCTTAAGTTTGTTCACTTGCATGAGTCACCACATCCAATAACTCCTCAAACATCTGTTTTAGTATTCATTCACTGCTCAAAGGAATTGTGAGCTCCTCAGAACCTGAGGCAATTGCAAGTCCTCGTCTAGCTCAGAAGAAGGCGCTAACTGAGCTTCCGGATCCAACACGAGGTCCTTGGATACTAGCAAGTTAGAGAGAAAGGGCAGAGCCTGTCTTCAGCTCATCTGCCAGATCCATCTGTGAACCCCATGACTTAAGAGACCCAAGCCACGGTGACTCCCAACGCTCTTCCTCAAAGTGAACTTCACAATGAGGCTCCCTCGAGAGCTCTTAAACACATTACACAGAGATCGGGCTCGTCATCCCTAGTGATGCAGCGAGGGCATGGCAACACACACTGTTTATAAATTTGGTCTGTTCTTGCTTTCACTCAGAAAGATAGTAGACAAACCTCTGGAATGATTTAAAAAAAAGTCCTGACACAGAATGACATATGGGCTAAAAATGGTTCCTTTATTTCCAGAGAAAGAATGAAATTAGCATCTTATGCAACACATACGAAGTATGATTGTATATTTAAACTCATCCAGGAGTGATCCAACGTTCACATGAAAATATAAATTATCTCTGACAAGATACAAAAGATCAATAATGAGTTATCGCAATAGAAGACAAAATGTATGAAGAAAATGGGACCGAAACTAGAGACCCCTCTCTCTCTCTTTCTCTCTCTCTGCCTCAGACAGATGATGTAATATCCTGTAACTCCCCAGGATCTTGTACAACCAAACCCAAGGCAAGAATAGACGCCTCTAATGTTTGTTTTATGCTGATCGTACATTGCTTTAACATTCTCACCATGTACCTGCACTCTAACTTTGTGTAAAAAAAAGTCGTCAAAGATGTGAGACAGCCACGTTAAAACCGTTGCTGTCCAAGTGAGAAATTTTGTAGTACAAGTATATTTCACTCACAATAAAAAGCCATAATTCTGAAAGAGATTTGAAAATGGCACTACACACAGTCAAAAACGGTTGAAAATGTGTTGAATATATATTAAGCAGCACAATTGTTTTCAACATTGATGATAATCTGATCATGTGACCCGGATGACTGGAGTGATTATCCTGAAAATCCAGCATTGACATCATAGGAATAAATAAAAAAATGTTCTATTTAAATACATTTTAAATTGTGTTTTAAACTGTGCATCCTTGGTAAAAACGTGGTGGTATTGCATCATTGTCCATCTACATACATCAGGCTCAGTATGCAAACAAAATGGCCTGAAATGATTGAACAAACTAGGACAGGACCATAAAGCTGACCTTTCGATCCTGTTTCCTCTCTTTTGCCCCTGATAAGAGACATTAAGGCCCTGGGGAGGACTGTTCTCAGGTCAGCATGTACATGATGTCTGATGGCAGAGATTAGTGGAGGATTAGTGCGACCCAAAACAGGTAAATTGTGTTGGTGACTGACAACTCATCAATACTATCGACCAGCTGGCACCGCCTCGCCATCAGAGGCTCTTGAAGCCATTAGTGTCAATTGATAACACTGAGTATGTGCTTAAGAAAGATAGAAGCTCAGATGATAGTGGGACTCTGATCATGTGCGTCTTTATGAATAAGACATTTCGCAGAGCTGTCCTGAAGTTAAAGCGCACGGCGCAAGTGCGTTGTTGACCCGCCTATAGGCTCATATTAATAACGCGCTCTTTAAATAATAAAAACGTATTAACAGTGCACTTACTGTACTCTCCATTATTAACTAGTTACAGTCAAGTATACATGTCTAAGGCATCTGTGCATGTACACACTTACAGTGGCATGTTATTTGTTATTGATAAATTGCTTAGACCTTCTGGGCTCCAGAGCTGTGTTCATGAATTTGTTGATGAATGGTGTGATGACATGGTCGTGTGGCGTGTGTGTGTGTCTGACGGATGATGGCTTTATCTCCACATCATTTTCTACTTCGTCCTCATTTCACCGATTCTACATTCCCGACAGACCGAGCATGACAGAGAGAGAGAGCGAAAGGAAAGGAGAAAGCGGAAGGAAAAGTGAACAAGATTAGCACTGATCCGTGAAGTTTTTGCAGAGGTGTGTTGTGTTTTCCTCAAACTAACAAGCGACTTAGAAATGGCCTATTTATGCAAATAATTCAAAACAACAAACTTTTTAGCCGGGAAGGCTTCCATACCTGTCACCAGCTCATAATTAGCGGCATGACGATATGAGGGAGAGTGGAAGCGTCTAATGAGTGATGTGCAGACGGCTGACACTTTCCTAACGACTCTGAGCTAAAATAAAACGTGCATGACTGCATATGAGCGAGGTATTGGACATGTTTGGCACTAAATTTATTATGAAGACTCACATTTATAGGTTTAAAGTGAACAACAATATCTGTGCACCTATTAAAAGTATCATGGTATTATAATGGTAGATGACATTTTTTATGAAACATAAATAATAATGGCACATTTGAAAAGATCATATTTAGGAGTTGAATGCACATGAACGTCACCACTATGTCGAAATTATGAGTGGGAAATGCACTGCGGTATTTCCGGTGAAGGTGTAAGGATGCTCGATAACTTCCGCCGATTGTAGAGTCCAATGCAATACCGAGAATTTATATTGAATTTTAAACTCCATGGTTATGCTAAAGAAACGTTAGTCACAAAAACGGATAAAACAGACACCCCTCGTTGTGTCTATGCTTCTTTTTAAAATTATATTAAATTAACATAACTATATATAAAATTACATCTAAACGTATGAAAGTTTCGTTTCAAAGACGGGAGGACAGTAAATTTTTAATACTCTGCCATAATCCCGTTTTCCTCGGTTTTACTCCGCTTCAATCTCCACAACCCGGAAACTGTAGAGCATCCTTGCATCAAATGCGGAACTTATGTGTGCATATAGCCCATAGGGAGAGAAAAATTATATAACTGACGTCTTGGGACGTCTTTTGACCATACGTCAACATCCGCCGTTTTAGGGTACCCTTTAACGACGGTTATATGACGTTATCGGATCCTAACCCTACCCCAGACCTAAACCTACTCCTAAACCTGACTGACGTTAAAGGTAAAGCGTCAGTTGTATGACGTCCCAGGGTACCCTAGGGGTACCCTAAAACGGCGGATGTTGACGTATGGTCAAAAGACGTCCCAAGACGTCAGTTACATGATCTTTGCCCTCTGCATACATATTATTTAAAGTATCTAAGTATTTAAATGTAAAGTTAGATACTATATAAAAGTAGAACTTTGCTACTGAATGCTTTGCTACCGAATCGCTACATTATATTTCTCAGCAACGAGGGGCTTACATCGCTATTTTTAAGTATTACTTCGTTGTTAATTGAGAGAGAGACGTTGAACAGATGCAGGCAGGTATTAATCTCTCTCTCTCTCTCTCTCTCCCTCTCTCTCTCTCTCTCTCCAAAGCGGGCAGAATGCTAGATCTTACGAGCAATAACTGATGAAAATAACCATCAATTTTACCCTTCCAGTCAAATAGTGTGCTGCAAACATTAAAAGCTTTAAGTTGTCAGGTCTGTCAAATGACCAGTGTTGTGGTAAAACAATAAAAGTAACTTGATCACATACATAATCAGATTACTTTTTTTCAAGTAACTAGTTAAAGTAATGCAGTACTATTAAATTTACAACACAATTTCTAAGTTGCATTTTAAAATACGTAACATAAGCTACTTTGTTTTCCCATCCTTCAGATGAGACGTTAAACTGAGGTCCTGACTCTCTGTGGTCATTAAAAATCTTATGATGTCCTTCGAAAAAGAGGAGGGGATTGACCCCGGCATCCTGGCCAAATTTCCCCCTTGGCCTCTGTCCATCATGGCCTCCTAATCAACCCTATATACTAATTGGCTTCATCACTCTGTCTGTTCTCCACCATTGCCCCGTTCTGGCGCAATATGGCTGCAGTCACATCATCCTGGTAGATGCTGCACATTGATGGTGGTTGAGGAGATTCCCCCCTTCCATATGTGAAGCACTTTGAAGTCCCAGAAAAATCACTATATAAATTTAACAAATTATTATTATTATTATTATTATTATCATTATTGACTGACAGCTCACCATTCCTTTTTGAGAGAAATCATGAGTAAGTGTTGAGGCGTTGTGTGAACATGATGTTATTGCAGTTGAAAATGTGAACATGCATTTACTCATCTCACTTGCAAAAAAACAGACTCAGTATTCCTCAAAATGGATAAAAACAGTGAAATGGGTGCTCAGAATATTACGCAAACAATTTGTTCCAAATCTGTTCCAGTTTCTTTCTTTTATTAAACACAAAAGGAGAATATTTTAACCTAAAATATATAGAATCAACTATTCGTTTGACCAGTACTTTTTGTAATGGTATGCAATATGGTGCGTTTGCATGTGAATGTTTTGACGTGTAGGTACTACAGTATGTGTGAGATGGAGTGTAAATTGTTAGTCCGCTAGCATTAACTGGATGGACAGAGGTAAATGCAGAGCTCCCATTCTGAGCTCAGGGCCTGAGGGCACTTCAGCCTTCACTGACAGAAATGCTCTCCAATATTATTTAGGCTGGTGTATCAGCAAATCTCTTACAGCTGAGTTTATCTGAAGTACTGAACTACATTCAGAAAATCTGGCATCGATGCTTGCTATTCAAGCAATTCGAATTTTGGAAAAATAGCAATGATGAATACGATTTTTACATTTACCTGCCCATAGACCCTACCACCAAAGAAATCAGGACAGAAGTGGTAGAAAGGGGACAAAAGACACCAGACATCTTAATACCAGGTGAAAACAGGGCCTGAATGTAATTTCTATTGAAACTTGTCTGCTTTGTAATGCTGTTTGCAATGGCCAAATTGCAAAAAAGGCTAAAGAGCGAATGACTAAGAACGACTAATTGGGTGAGATTGCACTTTTCTTGATGGGAGCAGTTTGTGGCAGATCACGGACCCACCTGCCCGCAGACGGTGGAGTGACACTTCCGATCTATGCTTACGGGAAAGTTCCCTATCGAGGGAACTCAACACTGCGTCGATAAAATCGACTCTTTGGGGACGCTCCCTAAGCGTGCGCCTCTGAAGTATGAATGAAACTAATCCAATCCTGATTGGTGTTGCGTCGTGACGTAACATGTGACGGCATACCCGGAAGTATAAAAGTGACGCTGTCACAACACACACTAGCTTTCGCTCTTCAGCAAGCGCTTTATGTTGAAACTGTCTGTCTTATTTGGTGTTGTTTGTCTTATTATTGAAAGAAAGTATGGCCAGTGAACAATTCAAGAGGTGTGTGCATCCCTGCCCTCGTTTCATCACGGGTGGGGACGCACACTCTCTATGTGTGTATTGTTTGGGAGTGCAGCACGCACGGGCAGCTCTCGAGGGGGCTGCTTGTGAAATGTGTGAGGCTTTGCCTATTAGAGTGCTGCGCTCCCGGCTGGCGTGCTTTGACGAGCACGGTCAGGCTCGCGTTCCCCAGGGTTCCGGTCCCGCATATGTCGAGGCGATGCGGCGACTGAGATCCTGGGGTTCGCAGCGGGATCTGGCGGAGGAGAGTGAGAATGCTGAGGCATTTTCTCGCTCGCCATCGGCTGGTCCCGCAGCCTCTGAGAGTGGTGTGGGAGCCCGCGCTGCGGTTTCTCCTACCCGCGATCAGGTCCCGGTGCTTGAGCTGTCTACTTCTGAGGAAGGGGACGTGCTCAGCATCGATGCGGACAACCGTGATCTCAGCACGCCATCACGCGGCCTGGGTTATGAGGAGCTGGTGGAGGTTGTGACACGCGCTGTGGCCAGACTAAACATCAGCTGGCCACAACATGAGCAGGAAACGCAAGTCACCAGTAAAATGGACGAGCGTTACCTGCAGCGCAGGTCACAGCCTCACCGCCGGGGTCTGCCGTTTTTCCCTGATCTCCATAAAGAGATCTCGAGAACGTGGGAAAGACCGCATTCGTCCCGTATTTCGAGTCCCAATGTAATAGATTACAGCAATGTTATGGGGGCTCGAGATATGGGATATGGGAAGATGCCGAAGGTGGAGGAGGCTTTAGCGAGCTATCTCTCTCCCGAATCGGCGTCTTCCCTAAAGACCCCGGTGTTGCCTAGTAAGCCCTGCAGAGAGACATCTGCATTGGTGGGCAGGGCTTACATGGCGGCGGGTCGGGCTGGTTCGTGTCTGCACTCAATGGCGATTTTGCAGGCATACCAGGCCGACCTCCTGAAAGATTTGGATGAGGGGGAGGGGCCTACTCCTGAAGATGTCGCGGAGTTGAGGAAGGCCGCAGATTTGTCTCTCCGGGCCACTAGGGAAGCGGCCAGCGCTATTGGCCGCTCTATGGCAGCCATGGTGGCCACGGAGAGGCATCTGTGGCTGAACTTATCCGGTATTAAAGAAAAGGATAGGTCCTTCCTGCTGGATGCGCCGCTTTCGGCTTCTGGCCTGTTCGGCGACGCCGTTAATTCGGTTGTCGACAGGTTTCAGGAGTCGAGAAAACAATCTGCGGCGTTCCAGCAGTACCTCCCCCGGAAAGCGAAGGCCAAATCTAGTAGGGGGGGGCAAAGCAATCAGCCCCAGCCATCAGCCAGCTCCTCCCACAGGGCAGAGCAGAAGGAGAGCGTTTCCTCTAGAGCCCCCCCTCCGGGGTCTTGGCAACAGAGGAAACGCTCCCAAAAACCGAAGTCCTCCAGCCAGAGGGGCGACCTGAGGGACGTCATTCAGGCTAAGAGGACTTCGGAAAAGAGGTCCTGGCCAAGGCAGGACTTCAGAGGGCTGCCCCCTCCGCAGTGAGACAACCGAGGTTGTTCTCACAACGGGGCCCTCTAGGAAAAGATGCAGGTCCGCCGTTAACAGCGCTTCGGGCCGCATCAATTTCCAGCGAAAAGACACCAGAGGCCAGCCTCGAGAGGCTGGTACCCTTAGCAGATTTTGTAGAGGGATGGTATCATCTTCCCAACATATCTCCATGGGTCCTGCAGATAATACGAGTTGGGTACAGACTGCAGTTCGCGCACCGCCCCCCCAAGTTCTCTGGGGTGGTGCTCACTGCGGTGGTCCCAGAGCAGGCTCAGGTGTTGGAACAAGAAGTACAGACTCTGCTGTCGAAAGGAGCCATAGAACGTGTTCTTCCGGTAGACAGGGAGTCCGGGTTTTACAGCCGGTACTTTATAGTTCCAAAGAAGGATGGGGGGTTAAGGCCAATTTTGGATCTCAGGGTGTTGAACCGGTCTCTGAGAAGGTTCAAATTCAGAATGTTGACCATTCCAACAATCGTGAGTCAAATCAGATCCGAGGACTGGTTTGTCATGATAGATCTGAAAGACGCCTATTTTCACATCTCCATCCTTCCTTGTCACAGGAGGTACCTGAGGTTCGCTTTCGGGGGCGAAGCATACCAATATCGGGTTCTTCCGTTCGGCCTAGCACTCTCTCCCCGCACATTCGGGGATTCGCGTATTGAATTATCTCGACGACTGGCTTATTTTGGCCCAGTCTCGGGAGATGGCAGTTCGGCATCGAGATGTCGTTCTTGGCCATATTCAAAAATTGGGGTTAAGACTCAATTTGAAGAAGAGTGTGCTAGAACCGTCCCAGGGCACGACCTTTTTGGGAGTCGTGTGGAACTCGATTACAATGCAGGCACGTATGTCTCCCGCACGTATCGAGTCAATTCTGGCGATGGTGTCCAGGGTGAGGCTAGGTCAGGCCGTCACTGTGAAACACTTTCAAAGGATGCTGGGCCTCATGGCAGCGGCATCCAACATTATTCCTCTGGGCCTCCTTCACATGAGGCCCCTCCAGTGGTGGTTGAAGACCAAGGGGTTCTCACCCAAAGGAAATCCGTTCCGTATGATCAGAGTAACGCGCAAGTGCCTTCAGTCTCTGCAAATATGGAAGAAGCCTTGGTTCCTATCCCAAGGGCCAGTGTTGGGGGTGTCATGTCGCCGGGAAACCGTTTCGACAGACGCCTCCCTTACGGGCTGGGGCGCGGTCATGGACGGCCGCTTTACCAGGGGTCTGTGGCAGGACCATCATCGCACTTGGCATATAAATTGCCTGGAGATGATGGCGGTATTCAAGGCTTTGAGGAGCTTCCTCCCAGACATCGAGGGTCGCCACGTCCTTATACGGACAGACAATACGTCAGTGGTGGCCTATCTGAACCGACAGGGGGGACTCAGATCGCGCCCTCTGTGCAAACTGGCGCATCAGATTATCCTTTGGTCCCAGGGAAAGATATTGTCAATAAGGGCAATGTATATCCCAGGGGTTCAGAATCGGGGAGCAGACATCCTGTCGAGGCAGGGGCTGAGGCCCGGGGAATGGAGACTTCATCCGGATGTGGTGAAGTCGATATGGGAGAGGTTCGGACCGATGGAAGTGGATCTGTTTGCGTCTCGAGAGACGTCCCACTGTCCACTTTGGTTCTCCCTCTCACATCCAGCCCCACTGGGGTTGGATGCCATGGTACAGGCTTGGCCGAGGCTTCGCCTGTATGCTTTCCCCCCGATCGCTCTGCTCCCAGGGGTCCTGGAGAGGGTCCGTCAAGAGGGCATCAGTCTACTTCTGGTTGCCCCGAGATGGCCGACACGAGTATGGTTCTCGGATATAATATCACTCCTCATAGCTCCGCCATGGCCGATTCCTCTGAGGAGGGATCTATTGTCTCAGGCGGAGGGCACAATCTTCCACCCTCGCCCAGAGTTGTGGAAGCTGTGGGTCTGGCCTCTGAGGGGGTTCAGTACCTAAATGCTGGCTTATCAGCTGAGGTGGTTGAAACCATACTTAGCTCTAGGGCCCCATCTACCAGGAGATTATATGGCCTCAAGTGGAAGGTGTTTCACACTTGGTGTGGAGAACGAAGGTTGGATCCAGTAAACTGCCCAGTGGCTTCAGTTCTGGAATTCCTTCAGGATCGTTTCTCTGCGGGTCTCTCCCCGTCCACTCTTAAGGTGTACGTGGCTGCCGTTTCGGCTTTCCACGCGCCAGTAGATGGTGGACCTCTGGGGAGGCACCAGTTGGTCATTAGGTTTCTCCGTGGTGCTTGGAGGATGAGGCCGGCGATCAGGTCCAGGGTGCCTGCCTGGGATCTGGCAATAGTTCTGGAAGGGTTGTCCCTCGCTCCCTTCGAACCTTTAGAGTCGGCTTCGCCTAAGGACTTAACGTTGAAAATGGTCTTTCTCTTAGCGATTACCTCTCTTAAGAGGGTGGGAGATCTCCAGGCCCTGGCGGTAACGCCAGCTTGCTTGGAGTTTGCCCCTGGCGAAGTAAAGGCCTTTTTGCACCCGAGTCCGGGCTACGTGCCTAAAGTTCCTCCGAGTACGGCTCGCTCTGTAGTCCTTCAGGCATTCCATCCTCCACCTCATGTGTCGGCGGGAGAAGAGAGGCTTCACTTGCTCTGCCCCGTCAGAGCTTTGAGTGTATACTTGGAAAAGTCTGCTTCTTGGAGAAGATCTGACCAGTTGTTAGTATGCTTTGGGTCACCTAAGAGGGGGCTCCCGGCGACCAAACAAACTATAAGTAACTGGATTGTCCAGGCTATTACTGAGGCTTACAAGGTGCGTGGGGTTCCTTCACCTTTGGCCTTAAGGGCTCACTCGACTAGAGGCATGGCTTCCTCTAGGGCCCTTCTGTCGGGAGTACCTCTGCAGGAGATTTGTGAGGCAGCCGGCTGGGCTACCCCGCATACTTTCATCAGGTTTTACAGTCTCAGCCTTCTCAGTACGCCCGGTGCACACGTACTCGGCCCTTGCTGAGTGCCTAATCAGTTTCACTCTGGGGCGGGTCTGTTCGGTGCGTGGCCTAGTGGGTACTCGTTCCCCAAAGAGTCGATTTTATCGACGCAGTGTTGAGTTCCCTCGATAGGGAACGTCTCGGGTTATGACTATAACCCTTGTTCCCTGAGAAGGGAACGAGACACTGCGTCGTGTTGCCACGCCCCCTTTTCAGACCCTTGAGCGTCTTGCTTCATCGCGAGGCTAGTGTGTGTTGTGACAGCGTCACTTTTATACTTCCGGGTATGCCGTCACATGTTACGTCACGACGCAACACCAATCAGGATTGGATTAGTTTCATTCATACTTCAGAGGCGCACGCTTAGGGAGCGTCCCCAAAGAGTCGATTTTATCGACGCAGTGTCTCGTTCCCTTCTCAGGGAACAAGGGTTATAGTCATAACCCGAGACGTTCTTGCTGCGTCCGCTGTGAGACCAATGCTCGCTGGCCAGAAAGAGAAAACAGAAAAGAGGAAGATGAGTACTCTACCGGGAAAGTTCCCGCTGCGTCTGTATTGAGACCAAATGCTCGCTGGACAAAAGAGGAAACAGGAAGAGGAACATGATTACTCGACCGGGAGATTTTCTTGCTGCGTCCCCTGTGAGACCAAATGCTCGCTGGATGGAAGAGAAAACATAAGTGCTCAACTGGGAAAGTTCTCGCTGCGTCCACTGTGAGAACAAATGCTGGCTGGACAAAACGAGAAAACAGGAAGAAGGAACATGAGTGCTCGATTGGGAGATTTTTCTCACTGTGTCCACTGTGAGACCAAATGCTCACTGGACGGAAAGACCGAGACCCCAGGTGGTTTAATCAATGAGGGTTTGGTGGGCCAGTTGGTTTAATCAATGAGAGTTTGGTGGGCTTTTTTTAATGTGGAACCGGTTGGTCCTGATATAGCTTTGGAAAGCATCCGAGGACCATCTCCCAAGAGCTTGGATCTGCTATTGGAAGAGGGCTTTTTGGGCTGCTGAAGTTGCTGAAGAGTGACTTGAGAAATTCTTTGCTGGAATGCCAGACGAGATTATTAAAGAATCGTCTATGTGAATGAGCTGGGGAATGGCGTAGTTTTTGAAGGAGGGAACGGAGACGTATGTTGTCAGAGACCAAAAGAAATGGGATCTTTGCAGAGAGACTAATCTACTTTGAGAGAAACTAAACGAGCATTGGCATGCGATAATTGCGCCAGCTGCTTCCATTGCCCTAGAGGAAGCAACACTTCTAGTTGAGTGTGCTTGTAACCCGAACGGTCAAAGCACCTCTTGGAATTGGATAACCTCTTCTTGAATACAGCCTTTCCCTTCTGTTGGCCTCTGTAACAGACGAAGAGCTGGTCTGAGGTCCTAAAGCTTTGCGTACTGTCCAACTGCAAGAAGCAGACAGGACAGAGAAAAGCCAAGGCTGGGTCTGCCTCCTCCGAGGGCAGCACTTGCAGGTTCACTACCTGATCCCTGAAGGGCATGGTAGTAACCTTGGGCACATATCCGGCCCGAACTCTAGGCACGATTCGTCGACCAAAAAAACGCTTGCAGGTCCCCTACCCTCTTGATGGAAGCCAGCGCACCCCCTTGACCAGCTGTGTGCCAGTGCATCTGTGCCGAGGGTTCCGTCAGCCAGGGAGAAGAACAGCTGGCAATGCGACATGTCTGGGGAGGCAACCGATCTATCTGTGTGGCCTTGAAGCACCTCCAATTCAGCTGGACCGCCTGGGGACTCTCCTGCAAGCGTAAACTGTTGTGAGAACTCGTTGGCTGCACGATTGAGCACGCCTGGGATGTGAATGGCATGAAGTAACCTCAGATGCTTCTGACTCCATAAGAGGAGATGGCGGGCGAGTTGCTTTTTTCATGAGACGGGAGTGTAGACCTCCTTGTCAGTTCATGTACGCAACGGTCGCAGTGTTGTCCGTGCGGACCAGTACATGCTTGCCATGAAGCGGCACCTTGAAGGGACTTAGTGCAAGATGTACTGCTAGCAACTTAAAGAAGTTGACATGCCAATGCAGCTGGGGCCCCATCCACAGACCCGAGATTGCATGCCCATTGTATGTGGCCCCCTAGCCGGTGGCAGAGGCATCATGAACACCACAGCATGCCTGCACACTTGTTCTAGGGGAACACCTGCCCATAGAAACGAAGGGTCCGACCACGGAATTATCGCATGCCAATGTGCATTGGCTCATTTAGTTTCTCTTGAAGTAGATTGGTCTCTTTGTGAAGATTCAATTTCTGTCGGTCTCAGACCACGTACGTAGGAGCGATAGACTGAAAGGGAACAAATATTTCTTTAACATGATTCTTATTTTCTTCAACAGGGTGAACAATACATATTGCTGTTAATGAGAGACATGTTTGAATAAATGCACTGGTGATTAACTGCAGCCTACAGTTTGATTTGAACTACATTTATGATAGGCCTACTATTGTTGTCAGATTGTATTGCCGATGCAAAACATTAATAAATTTTAATCTTGACAAATGCTTTTTAAGATTTCAAGTACATAGGAACATACTGCATGCATATTGCTGAGATTAAACAGCCACGAGGGTGCGAAATGAATTGCCTTAAAGGGACTTTGCAACCGAAGAACTGACGTTAGCATGAAAATGATCTTATTCGACAGTGTACATTATAAATATTACGTTTAACGAGAGAAACGTTTAATACAAATGTACTGTTAGTTAATGCACACCTTCTAAAAGAAGTTTAGCTGAAGCCGCTGAGACTGCAGAACTGACGTTAGTGTTCGCAACAGTGCTGGGGAAGTTAATCAGTTATTCTAATAGCAGATGCTAATCACATGTGCTGATCACGAGGCCCTGGGCTCATTGGTAGGACTGCTCTCTCTCTCCCTCTCTCTCTCTCTCACACACACACTCTCTGACTCTGTCTCTCTAATTAGCCCTCAGTGCTGACTGCTGAATTTACCTGACCTACTCCAGTCACTCTCTATTACAGGCTCTGTCCTCAACAAAAACTTATTCACACAATACATCTCGCTGTCTAACGCTCGCACACACTTTACAGTTTGTGTGAGGAAACACTTCTCCTGTCACACAGGGTTCCAGTCAGAAAATTGCTGATGGAGAGAGGCACTAATTAGCACGACTGACACAGGAAGAGAATAATAAAGAAAGCCCTGAGCCTGCGCAGGAAAGTAAAAAAACACTTTTCTCTTAGCGTGCACACAGTATAATTACAGTCTACCTATTTATTGATCTATTTATAGACCTAATTAAGTCTATGAATGTGACTACCTGTGACCTCAATGAGGGGCCAGAGGAACATGGTCTATCTCTGATTAGCCATTTATGGTTAAAACTACTGGAAGTATGGTACAATAATTTATATAATACCATACATATTTTAATTCAAGGTTCAAAAAATTCCATTAAATTATCATTGTGACATTGCCAAATTAGGGCAATACAGTATGTTTATGTTAGGGAGGAAACCCAGGACTTTTATTTTGACAGTCTGGCTATCTTGATGAAGTAGGCCTAATGGTGCGTTCAGGTCAGGTCATAGAGTTGAACACACATGAACTCCACAAAATCCACAATAATGTTGTAAATACAAGTGGGAAGCACAATTTTCTTTATGCCCCGATCTTTACAAATTGGGGGCGTGTCAGTGAGAAACATGGCGTATTACCACAATCCTATATAAAAAAAGAGCATTTTATTAACTAAAGAACCTTTTGTGCAAATGGAAAAGGTTTCAGGGATGCTTTTTGTGTACTTTTTTGATGCCAATAAAGAAACTTTCTTTTTAAGAGCATGCCAGAATAACAGAAAAAAATACTGCAAAAGTTTTTGCATGTGACATTAAATTAGTGCTTGTGCAAATGATCATTTAAAACTTGTTTACCTCCTTCTGTGCCATTTATACAAGAAACCAGTTCACTTTACTCAAAGAAACCTTGGAAACCAAATGCATGTATTATTTTATTGTTGAGTATATTAACTAAAACTGAAATATTAACCTAAATTAATATTAATTACGCTTTCTTTATTTTTAGATGATTGCTTAATAATTTTTCCTTTAAGTTTTGAAAAAAATAAGGCAATCAGTTTCCAAACATTTCCAGAAGCAAGTAAGCTGAACTTCTTAGAATTTACAATCTATGCCATGTTAATCAATCAATCAATCAACCAACCAACCAACTAATCAATCATTTAGGCAGAAATGCCAAAATATACTGTATGTATGCAATTAAAATTTGGATTTAATTTCAAACTTGATTGGACATAGTCACTGCCTTAATTTAATAGATGTTCCGTTTTTATTCTGAATTGCTATGTTATCCGGCAGTCATACTCATGAAGTGTTCTACTGTTTGTTTTGATTATTATTATTATTTTTGTTTTTAAATTTCACTACTCAGCTTCACATTGCAACTAAGAACACACCCGTCACAAAATCACTGCAGCGTATGGCCTCTCGTAGCTCATTCCTTTAATTAAATGTCAACAGGATCATATTATTTTTCTGGCTTAGTGATTTTAAACTAGAACATGTAGTCTGTCATTGTGTTGTTCATTTGCACCATGAATTTATAACGTCGGGAAAACATTGCAGAATGTGGTGTACATTGTAATGCACTGGCTCACGGCTATTTTTTAATCGTAATATCCTGTGGAAATGCCAGAAGTGATCAGTTTTTTGTATTATTTATTTATCATCCACTGGGAAATACAATTTCATACACACTATGACACAAAAAACAAGTAGGTGTAAATTCCAAAAACCCTAGTCTTATTTACTATCCACCGACAACACATTTAAATCAGGCTCTTGCACTGAAATATTGTTGCACTGTATCTACATTAGGCCATTTTCTTTCTTTTTACCTTTTATATGTAAATATAAGGTCATCAGATCACCCCTTGTTAACTTCTTCCGCAATTAATGTAGACCCATTAGTGCCCACAAAAAGGTTTGTGTGCATTTTCTATTGATCATGGCAGGAGTAATTAATCAAATGCAGAAGAACGAAATGCACAATGCAGGCAGCACATGCAACTAAAGACCGTCAATTCCCACCACTTCATCTTTAACCAGGTAATTCACCAATTTATCAATAATGCAAATGAAGTGCATTTAGTTTGTCCATAGTGTGTGTGAGTGCAGCAGAAATCATTGCATGTGCATCCAAGTCTCCATGAGCAGGTTTTCTATTCTACAGCATCGCTTAAGCGCATGACGTCTGGTTGCCCTTGGTTACCATAAAATGTGCACAAAGTGAGAAACCACTGCAGTGTTGAAAACCCAACTAATTTCAGTTAATCTGGGTTTATAGATGCCAAACTGGCTCTTATGTGACTCTTAACACCCCTGAAGCTTTATTTTACCAGGTTAGTCTCTTGAGGTTAAAATTTCAAGGTTGTCCTGGTCAAAATGGCAGCATAAAACATTACAAAAACACTAAAAGGGGAGAGTATGGCAAACCATGCATTAAAGGGCTCGTGACATGAGAAATCACATTTGCCTTGATCTTTTGACTTGTATATAAGGTATTTGTTCCATTAGAACATCTTGCAAGTTTCATAGTTTAAAAGATCCTCTTCACTATAAACATTTATTTAATCAAGCTCCAAGAATGGCTCTTTTGGATATTGTGGAATCTATGACATCACACAGTCAAATCAAGCGTAGTGTTAGTTCACTCTCAGCTGATCCATGTCTACCTATAGGAATATGACACCTATAAACAGCATATAAAAGGTCCATTCAGTTTTATCAGCAGCTGTATCACGTTGCTCAGGAGCTCATCCTCTTGTCCAGTCAGGATTTAGCCTTCTGATATTCCTCTACAAATCAGACTAATTTTTCCCCAGGCAGCAACATAATTTCGGTCCAGATCCGGTCCACATCTGGTACATGTGGATTCACACTTGTGGGCCGGATCTGGGCCGACACTATTTTGGTGTCTGGGCCTTGAATTATGTTATCCATCCTACTCTGAACGGATGGGCAGCCTGTTCTTGCCGAGAACAGAACCATAACGCCACTCCCAATAGACTCTATGCACAACTTAGTTCCGCATTCTGTTTGAACAGGTCTCATCGCTTCCGGTCCAGGTCTTTTGTATGTGCTTCATGAAATTTTTTGCGGTTTTACTCAAGATAACCCTAAGTCCCTCTGTTGCCAATAATTGTATCCCTTAAATCTCATCTTTGATCACCAGAATGACATATTTAAGAATTTCATTGGAGAAAAAAAAAATAGCTTAAAATAGCTTGTAATTTAACTCTACACCCTTGCTTCATTTAGTATGCGGTTCTATGAATATGCAAATTAGCCCCACCTCCAATCACTCACACTAGCTCAGAAATCCACTCATTGACGGTCACACTTTGACCTGATTGATTTCAAAGTAGTTTGTGGCGTCAGAAACACCAGCGATTTCAAACCTTGGTTTTGAGACTCTCTTTGCTTCAGTGCAGTTTTAAGGAGAACATACTGGGAAAAAACAGCAGACATATAAACAACATTAAAAACTTGATTTTTAGCACAGGGGTAAAAACGGTTCATTCAGAATTCAGACAGAGGATCAGAAAGAGGGTTAACAATAATTGCTTTTCCACATAAATATGCACAAATCTTTATTAACAATATAAGTGACCCTCAAGGAATATTTTAAAATGCTAATTAAAAACAATCCATGCCATGATCCCTTTGGCACTGGCTAAAATTTGTTTAAAAAGTCCTAAAACCATTTAAAAGACACAGGAGTCATAATTTCAGAGTCTAAAAAATATCTTCTTTCTAAAGTCCGTCTTTGTTTAAGGCACTGATGCACATAATGCATCAGCTGATCACAAGCTGTCATTTGAACAGCTGATATACATTATGTAAAGGTACAGGGATTTGAATCCAAGTTTGAGCATTCTAATCATGGCTTTTGAAATTAAATCAGTGCTCAGAAATATGAATCTACATACTCGGATACATTTCATGTGATCTTCCTCTCTCTTTTTCAGAACCGAAGAATGCTCAGAGGAGAAGTTTCTTCTGAGTTTGCTCTAGCTCAAGAGATTTAATACAACAGACTAGTCATTTTACATTTATGTGTTACTTTCAGAACTAAGATCCCTACAAGTCTAGAGCTTTAAATTGAATGTGGATAGTGTACTATAAATCAGTTATATTATTATTATGCATGTGCAAAATATATCACCATGATAACTCTCAAGTGAACAGTTCTTAAAAAAACAAAACATTTTCTTTGAAGAACATCTTAATCTAAAGAACCTTTTTTCCTCACTGACCACTATAAATATTCTTTTGTGAAATTTTGTGAAAACTTCCATGGATATTAAAGATTTTTCATTGACCTGTGGATGTCAATAGAGAACTTCCTGGTTGCGTATGGGTTGCTGATTGCATATGAGGGATGGGATATTGCATACGTAGTCGACGTCGACTGAATGGGGATCACGCTTAGGGAGCCTGTCTTCTTCGTACTACAATTTAATCAAGCCAAATCAACATTGGCGTTTGATTACACGCTCTGCTCTGCAGCTCGGGTATAAACACGGAAGCGGACACACGCACCAGTTGCTTGTTCGATGAGGAGCCTATTGGCCTCCACAGTCAGCAGTGGTCCAGCAGTAGTGGCGAGGGGACTACATGCAACCAGTAACAAAGAGCCAAAGCGTGAAAGGGAACGTCCCTTTCAGTCGAGAACATCAGACGCAGTTGACGTCGACTGAATGGGTATCTAATGAAACCGCAACTAATGCAACCACTTTTCAGTGACTAGACAGAAGACTCCTGATCCCTCCACGATTTAAGGCGGAAAAAGGGACCGGGCTTAGGCCAGGGAAGTCTCTGCTGTTCCCACAGGACCACTGGGAAAGCGTTCTCTGTATATGGAAGGAAGGGATGCTGTGAAAGCCACATCCTGCCTGAAGGGAGGTAGCATGGAGAATGCACATTTGAACTGGGCGGATGACCAAGCAATACAACATTGAACATCACTGGGGTGGCTCCAGCCTATGACAAAGGGGAGACTCAACTGAACAGTGACGGCAGAGCCTGGGAATAGACGGGCTCACCAAAGGGAGCCGTACCATAGAAGAATACACATATGGGATCGCCGTAGGGATCACAAAATATGGACCCAGTCCAACCACAGGTTCCACCATGCATACGAGTGGTAGCCCTGGCTTCGGACGTTCCGCTGCATTAGTCACTGAAGGGTGTGGAGGAACTCAAAAGGGTTCTGTTTAAGAGGGAACTCTACTGGAGCAAGAATTGCGCACGTATCCAGTTCATAGGAGGGGCCTCTAGTGGAATTTTTCAGGAAAACTGATTTTTTTTTTTTTATTCTCTCAGGAGCCATCTATGCAGTGCAGTAGCACTACAGATAATGCCAGGGAGGATAAAGATGGGAGCAAGGGTTTTTAGATTCCTTTGCTCCCTTATGAACCTGTCGATCAGGACACGCTGCCCATGCTACTGCATCATGATGTGCGTCAAAGAAAAAATTGAGGCAACATCATTTGAGGGTGGAGCCCTACTCCAACCCATCTTGCAGGAAATAAAACACTGAAATGACGAACGCATTTAGGATCTCCTCATGGAGAGAAGGTCAACGGATAGGTCCTGCTTCTATTTGGTGTAAGCAACACTTCCTCATAGGGAATGCTCTCGCAGAAGTGATAATTACTACCACATAGTCCTGAGGTAGCCACCTGAACCTCCACATCCCTTTTTTAGGACCGCCCTGGGATCTCTCCAGGGGTCTGAACACGGGTGCCATCATGCCCCATCCCTGAGAATGTATTAAGGGGAAAGTCAGGAAGGGCTGACGAGGGCAAATCAAGACCTGCTCCACTCCTGACCAATAGTGGGAGGTCTTCCCGCAAGAACACTGACACTCGTTTAAACAATAGAACTCTTCAAAGACATCCGATCGGCTTTGAAGTGAAAGGCAACTGGTGTGTCCATCCGCTTCCGTGTTTATACCCACGCTGCAGGGCGGAGCATGTAATCTTGCACGCCAATGTTGAATTAGCTTGATTAGATTGTAGTATGAAGATGACTGGCTCCCTAAGCGTGATCCCTTTCAGTCAACGTCGACTATGTCTGACGTTCTTGACTGAAAGGGAACTTTACTTGTAAGAGTGTGGGCCCTATTTTAACGATCTGAAACGCAAGTGTCAAAGCGCAAGTTACTTTGTGGGCGGATCCCGGCGCTGTTGCTATTTTCCCGGCGGGATAAATGCCTCTTGCGCCTGGCGCAAATCTAAAAGGGGTTGGTCTGAAGTAGCTTCATTATTCATAGGTGTGGTTTGGGTGTAACGTGAAATAAACCAATCAGAGCGCCATCCAACATACCCTTTAAGAACAGGTGCGCATGTTGCATGATGGATTGTTATTAAAACAGTGGGTTTACCAGGCCCAAAGAGAATCAAAGTGTATGCACGTTGTGCACCCGCTACATTATGGCCAAGCATGCACGCTTAAAATAGCATTATGAACAACGCGCAACGCGCCACTGACTTTAGACCACGTTTTTTCTGGTCAGTGGCGCAATTGTTTTCTGGAAGTGTAAAATAGCACCGGGGAATGTTTGCGCCGAAACACGCCTCCTTTTTGTGCCTATCCACCCAGGGAGCGCAAGTTCATTTCCTAGTTTACCGACGTGCGTCTGTGTAGGGAAAAATCCCGCTTTGTGCACGTGCAAAATAGGAATGAGACATGCGTTTGTGTAATAAGTCATTTGCGCCAGGTGCAAGATAGAGCCCAATATGTGCTAAAACCAACAAAAGCAAACACTTATTAACACAGATCCTTTTGGTCTGGAAAGAATTTAATGAGGAAATAATCACACTGAAATCACAATTTGAGATTTGAGTGTCTTCTGAAACTTAAGAGCAAAAGTCTCTATTTATTCTCATTGTAGTTTAAAAGAAACAACAAAGAATCTGAAGAGATCTCATTTGTGATTTTCTTTCCTGCGGGCAGGTCATCCATCTTCAAGCTGAATCATTATAAGAATTGATGCTTAGTCTTTGTTGTGTCTTTCTATATGCAGATATGCATCAGCACATAGTGGGACAGCAAATGCACATTGCTCCCAGGCAGATCAGAGGAGTCATTGAAGGGAATAAAAGAGACAAAGACGACCCAGTTAAGCAAAGAGAAGTGCACACTCTTCCTTTTTGCTCTTATGCCTTACAGACACAGACTAAGACTGAACTGGGCCGCCTTGGCTCTTCAGGATGACCTGTCCCGCAACCTGAACCAGCTTTCTGTGCCACCACTTCACTTTTCTAAAACAATGCCTGCACTTCCTCCTTCATTCGAAAAACATTTAAAGTGTGGCTCTAAGATTATACAATATCAAATAAAACAATTAAAGGCACAATATTTTCGAATTTTTGGATTAAAAGATCCAAAAAACACTCGAACAATATTTAGTTGACTATAGTTCATTTTTAGTTCAACGTATAATGAAGTAAAATGATCTTAAGTTATCATATGTAATTGTAACAAAGTTCCAATTCAGGGAAGGAGGCAAACGTTAAATGTAACTTTAATCTTAAAAATAAACATGAGCGTATTGCTTTCCATCGACTGTGGAGGTGAAGACAACAACTGATTCTACGCTTATTCACAACGTTATCAAGTTACGCCTTTGTTATTGCTTTGTTAGCTACCTCTAGTGGTGAAACTTACATACTGTGCCTTTAAACTCACTTAATACTCACAGAGACTCAGGGCATTTCCAACTGAAAACTTTGGGGGTTTTGGGGTACTGACAATGCAAACATTGTTTTTTGAAAACATGTTTCAAAGTGCATGGTTTTTGAAAATGATACTGTTATCATCTCCATGTAAACTACAAAAATATTTACATCAGCATTTTTAGCCATTTTCGCTAATCCGTGTGAACTGAGATCGTTTTGACAATGTTGTAGTCTGAACTTTTCTTTTTAAAACTTCACGTAAACCTTAGAATCAGACAGAATGTGAGTTTCCACCTTCCTAAGAGTCCAAACTCAAGCTGCACCTGGCAAAAGTGTTTGTTTTGTGCATTATGTGGATTTTTTACAATTAATTAATGCCAGGTTTTGGTTGTCACACTACATAATGATTGGGTAGTCACAGTTAGTATGATTGACAAGGTTAGAGGGAGCGTTAAGTCCGATAGGCTGAGGTTTGGCACTTTGGCTGATCTAAGGTCAGCTCTAAAAGGCTGATGACTTTACAGACTGTTTGTCTTGATCTCATTGGCTCTCCCTGTCACACACACACAAATTAAATACAGCCACACAGCTAGTCTGAAAATGGCTCAAGGCGGTGTAATTGCTTAGTGTTTGTCTTGTTGCAAAGGTCACTGGAGAGATTTTTAAATGTCCCTGCTGCACATAAAAGGAATATTAGGCCTATGGTTTAGTGCAGACTTCTGCACTTCTATATATAGCCCTTATATAAATATATATTGAGTGGTGCTTGAGCAAACGCCACTATTGCTCATATTTGAACAAACCCTAAACCCTAGCAGAATCTCATTCTACTCGTATATTAAGTCTGAATTGGACACAACCCAGACAAATTTACTGAATTGCAATGTAATTCACCCAAAAATGAATAATAGAATAACAGTAGTAACTCTTGATGTCTGACGGAGGCCTTGAAGTTGGCAGAAACTTAACTGTTTAAAATAAATAAAAGTTAAATTTATGTTTGTAGAGTGTGTTGCACTTTTTTTCTAGAACATAAAGAAATTCAAGTCCCACAGCTGAGGAACTAGATGAGCCGTACAAAAGATTTGTGCCAAAAAAAAAAACATAAATAATTAAATACTAAAATTTAACCAATTATGAATATTTAATCCATTTTGAAGAGTTTGGGCTAAATTAGTGTTGTTGGTTGTAAGAAATTAAGTGTTCGACTATAAAATTATTATAATTATCATATGTATTATTTTTATTATAAAAATGTAAATATTTAACAATTTTGTAAAAATATACACTCACCGGCCACTTTATTAGGTACCCCATGCTAGTAACGGGTTGGACCCCCTTTTGCCTTCAGAACTGCCTCAATTCTTCGTGGCATAGATTCAACAAGGTGCTGGAAGCATTCCTCAGGGAGTTTGGTCCATATTGACATGATGGCAGCACACAGTTGCCGCAGATTTGTCGGCTGCACATCCATGATGCGAATCTCCCGTTCCACCACATCCCAAAGATGCTCTATTGGATTGAGATCTGGTGACTGTGGAGGCCATTTGAGTACAGCGAACTCATTGTCATGTTCAAGAAACCAGTCTAAGATGATTCCAGCTTTATGACATGGCGCATTATCCTGCTGAAAGTAGCCATCAGAAGTTGGGTACATTGTGGTCATAAAGGGATGGACATGGTCAGCAACAATACTCAGGTAGGCTGTGGCGTTGCAACGATGCTCAATTGGTACCAAGGGGCCCAAAGAGTGCCAAGAAAATATTCCCCACACCATGACACCACCACCACCAGCCTGAACCGTTGATACAAGGCAGGATGGATCCATGCTTTCATGTTGTAGACGCCAAATTCTGACCCTACCATCCGAATGTCGCAGCAGAAATCGAGACTCATCAGACCAGGCAACGTTTTTCCAATCTTCTATTGTCCAATTTCGATGAGCTTGTGCAAATTGTAGCCTCAGTTTCCTGTTCTTAGCTGAAAGGAGTGGCACCCGGTGTGGTCTTCTGCTGCTGTAGCCCATCTGCCTCAAAGTTCGACGTACTGTGCGTTCAGAGATGCTCTTCTGCCCACCTTGGTTGTAACGGGTGGTTATTTGAGTCACTGTTGCCCTTCTATCAGCTCGAACCAGTCTGGCCATTCTCCTCTGACCTCTGGCATCAACAAGGCATTTCCGCCCACAGAACTGCCGCTCACTGGATGTTTTTTCTTTTTCGGACCATTCTCTGTAAACCCTAGAGATGGTTGTGCGTGAAAATCCCAGTAGATTAGCAGTTTCTGAAATACTCAGACCAGCCCTTCTGGCACCAACAATCATGCCACGTTCAAAGTCACTCAAATCACCTTTCTTCCCCATACTGATGCTCGGTTTGAACTGCAGGAGATTGTCTTGACCATGTCTACATGCCTAAATGCACTGAGTTGCCGCCATGTGATTGGCTGCTTAGAAATTAAGTGTTAACGAGCAGTTGGACAGGTGTACCTAATAAAGTGGCCGGTGAGTGTATTTCATAGGTTTATTTATATATATATATATATATTTGTGTGTGTGTGTGTGTGTGTATATATATATATAAAAATCATTTTATATATAGATTTTTATATTAGTATATTTTTTTTTTATTTCTCATACCTCATTAAAATTTGAAAAAAAAAAAGAGAAAAAAAACTGAAAAGTTAAATGAATTTAAAAAAATACTCTTTGTATTTCATCCTATTCTACATTCAACATTCAAAATTCACATTCAAAGTACAATTTTGCTTCCGGTTGAACACCAAACTCAAATTTCATATGAATTTCTCTTCCTCCTCACTCTTAACCTGCCTCAGGACACAACACGCACTCCCCCACTGGTCACCTTTGGGAGAAACCTACACCAGCTCTCATCAATAGATAGTAACAGTGCAACCAAATACCCGTTTCTCCACTTTAACATCGTGCTTAGACATTCTGAACACTGGCTATCTGATGTTCTCTGCGAGCATCGTTCTAAACGTTACGTAAAAAACTTTCTCATCTCTTTTTAACCTTCCTCATCCTCCTCCTTCTTCATCAGCCCTAACAGCTGACGATTTTGCCACATTCTTTATAAATAAAACAACCACCCTCAGCGGCCTATTTTTAAGACCACAATCTGACGCACATATTCTCCTCCCTCAAAGGCAGAAGTCTCCAAACTCATCCTTTCCAATCACCCTTCTACCTGTACAGTTGATCCTATCTCCACTAATCTACTTCAAGCTATTTCTTCCTCAGTTGTACCCGCACTCACGCACATCAACAGCTCTCTTCACTTTGGTACCATTCCCACAGCATTTACACAGGCTCGGGTAAGAAACTGCTTAAGAAACCCACTCTGAATCCAGCACATCTAGAAAATTACAGACCAGTATCCATTCATTCCTTCCATATATTCCTAAAACACTTGAACGTCTCAGGTTACGACTGTAACCTATGTTCCCTGAGAACAGGGAACGAGACAATACGTCGAATGACGCAATGGGGAACGCCCCAGGCGTGACAGGTGTCTGAAATCAAATATCAACTCACAGTAATCAGGTTGACCGGCGACAGCCCGTGCATCATCAGCTTGAATGATGAGCGCGTCAATCTGGATGTATAAGAAGGGCGCCTTGAAACCGTGACAACATCCTATCGTCTGAAGGGACTGTTGCAGGCAGGCCCCGAGGCATGGCAACGAGACGTATTGTCTCGTTCCCTGTTCTCAGGGAACATAGGTTACAGTCGTAACCTGAGACGTTCCCTTTCGAAGGGAACTCAACAATACGTCGAATGACGCAATGGGGAACGAAATACCCACTCCGCCATGCTGAGGGGAGTGCATGCCGAAAAGGCAGTGACAACTGTCAGAACCAGTAATTCCAAGGAACACTGAAACCACTCACCCTATGTTACATCGGGCTGTCAGTGACAGCACTCCCTACCGGTCATAGCCCAAGCTAATGAACCAAGAAAAACCAGAACGTAATAACGTGGGTAAATCGGGGCCAGCTCAAAGGCTTTAGGACCACAACTTCAAAATAGAAGGGGTCCCTTCTAGGGAGTGTGGCTAGGGGGCCAAAGGGACCCCCAGCCAGTCACTATTCAGGAGAACACTCCTCCTGAAATGCCCCCAGGCTGGCCTGGTGATCTGTACTAAGACACACAGTCTGGCCATAGCCTGTCCGTCCTCTGGAAATTGCCTAGGAAAGGCATCCAAAAACTGAAGGCCTGCGAAGCTGGCAGAAACCATCAAGTTTCGGATCACAGAGACCGGATCCTCCGGAGAGTGTGACTCAACCTCAAAACAACGGGAATCGTACACTCAATCCACAAGTTTCCACCCAGTGCTCGCTTTGAACACTGAGGAAGTAAGAGAGGGATAAAAATCAGGAAGGTCAATAAGACCTAAGACCTGATGACCCCCTGTGTGGGGAGCTCTGAAACATGAGGGCTCATGTCAGGAAGGCCGTACACTGTGCGGCCTGAAACCCAACGACCACAGCATGTGGAAGCTCATCCTTCAGGAAAGCCAGAGGCTAGAAACCTGGCAGACCCACAATATGGGGCTACCTCGAAACAGGTCTAATGAGACCTAAAACCACCAGTTGTGGGAGATAGCTTGAACAAGGGAAGTGCCTGTCGTAATGTATTGCGACAAAGACACATCTAGAGTGGGACCCAAAGTGAAGAACCGGAGTCTGAACCACATAAGAAGGGACCGAAGCATACTGCGCGTGACCCTCACCATAAGAAATGGATTTTAAAAAGTGCACAAGACATCTCGTCGGGTGACTTACCACAATAATAGGTGAAGTATGGGTTTGTGTACTTCACTCTGAGTTCAGGAAGGCCTGTTGAGGCCTGTAACCTGGCGACCACAGTGTGTGGGAGCTCATGGCCAGGAAGGCCTGGTAAGGCCTGTAACCTGGCGACCACAGTATGCGGGAGCTCGTAACCTGGCGACCACAGTATGTGGGAGCTCATAACCAGGAAGGCCTAGTGAGGCCTGTAACCTGGCGACCACCGTGTGTGGGAGCTCGTGACCAGGAAGGCCTGTAACCTGGCGACCACATCCGGTGGCAGCTCGTACTCAGGAAGGTCAGGGAGACCCAGCCTGGTGTACCTGAAAAACCACACCAAGTGGGAGCTACTTCCAGAAGTTAGCTCTTAAGAACTCTTAAAGTGGGACCCGAGGAAAGACCGGGGTCTGAGCCACATAAGAAGGGACCGAAGCATACCGCGCGTGACCCTCACCATAAGGAATGGATTTTAAAAAGTGCACAAGACATCTCGTCGGGTGACTTACCACAATAATAGGTGAAGGATGGGTTTGTGTACTTCACTCTGAATTCAGGAAGGCCTGGTGAGGCCTGTAACCTGGCGACCACATTGGGTGGGAGCTCATACTCAGGAAGGTCAGTGAGACCCAGCCTGGTGACCACAACCTGTGGGAGCTTACTCCACCAAGTGGAGGCTACTTCTTCCAAAAGTTAGCCAGAGAAGGGCGTCCCTGTAGCCTATTTAAGTGACAGGACGCCTCTTAAAGTGGGACCCAAGGGAAGACCGGGGTCTGACCCACATAAGAAGGGACCGAAGCATACCGCGCGTGACCCTTACCATACGAAATGGATTTTAGAAAGTACACAAGATATCCCGTCATGTGATTTACCACAATAATAGGTGAAGTATGGGTTCGTGTACTTCACTCTGAATTCAGGAAGGCCGAACTTGAGGCCTGTAACCTGGCAGCCACAACAAGTGGGAACCCATAATCAGGAAGGCCTGACAAGGCCTAACACCCGATAGTCCCAATGCATGGGGAGCTCACATTCAGGAAGGCCGCTGAGGCCTGCAGCCTGACATGTGAAGACTCACCACTACAACTTAGCGACCACGAAAAGTGGGGGTTTCACATTCAGGAAGGCCTGGTGAAGCCTGCAACCTGACATGTGACAACTCATAACCAGGAAGGCCAAAGAAGCCTGAAGCCTGGTGACCACAGAGTGGGAGCAAAGTGCTCAGGAAAGGTGGTGAGGCTGTATTCTGGCTACCGCAGCATGTGGGAGCCCACATTCTGGAAGGCTGGGTGAGGCCTGTAAACTGACTACCACAGTATGTGGGAACTCATAACCAGGAAGGCCTGGTGAGGCCTGTAACCTGGCGACCACAGTATGTGGGAGCTCATAACCAGGAGACCTGGTGAGGCCTGTAACCTGGCGACCACAATGTGTGGGAGCTCATAACCAGGAAGGCCTGGTGAGGCCTTTAACCTGGCGACCACAGTATGTGAGAGCTCGTATCCTGGTGACCACAGTATGTGGGAGCTTATAACCAGGAAGGCCTGGTGAAGCCTGTAACCCAGCGACCACAGCATGTGGGAGCTCATAACCAGGAAGGCCTGGTGAGGCCTGTAACCTGGCGACCACAATAAGTGGGAGCTCATAACCAGGAAGGCCTGGTGAGGCCTGTAACCCGGCAACCACAGTATGTGGGAACTATAACCAGGAAGGCCCTTTTTGAGGCCTGTAACGTAGCGACCACAATGTGTGGGGGCTCATAACCAGGAAGGCCTGGTGAGGCCTGTAACCTGGCGACCACAGTATGTGGGAGCTCATAACCAGGAAGTCCTGGTGAGGCCTGTAACCTGGCGACCACAGTATGTGGGAGCTCATAACCAGGAAGGCCTGGTGAGGCTTGTAACCTGGCGACCACAGTATGTGGGAGCTCATAACCAGGAAGGCCTGGTGAGGCCTGTAACCTGGCGACCACAATGTGTGGGAGCTCATAACCAGGAAGGCCTGGTGAGGCCTTTAACCTGGCAATCCACAGTATGTGGGAGCTCATAACCAGGAAGGCCTGGTGAAGCCTGTAACCCAGCGACCACAGCATGTGGGAGCTCATAACCAGGAAGGCCTGGTGAGGCCTGTAACCTGGCGACCACAATCAGCGGGAGCTCATAACCAGGAAGGCCTGGTGAGGCCTGTAACCCGGCAACCACAGTATGTGGGAACTCCCACAGATGTCTCTCCGTGGCCACCATAGCACTGACGGAACAGCAGATTGCTTGGTGGCCCGGAGTCCCGCAGCAGATCAGTCTGGTAGGCCTGAGGACCACAAGGGCGTGCAGAACCGCACCTGCCTGACCTGCTGCCGTGTACGCTCTGTCATTCAAGCATGAAGATGTCTTGAGCAGCTTGGATGACAGGGTCAGAGCTCTTAGTGAAGAGGACCAACCAGAGACGAGATAGTTAGCCAACGTCTCGTCCACTGGCGGCATCGACACATATCCGTGCTCCACGGCTCCCTCCACAGCAGCGAAACTAGCCCGCTGATGCAGATAGAGACGTGAGGAGAACGGATTCTTCCATACCCTCTCAATCCCAGCGTGGTGATCAGAAAGGAATGGAAGGCTCATCCGGGCTGGTGGCTTATGGGTGGGGAGGAACCAGCCATCCAAAATACCATGAGCGGGTTCCTCCCAGACACGCCTCCACTGCAACTGCAATCTGTCTGTGGCACGCCCCATAATGTCAACCAGCTCAGCGTACACTGGGCAGGAGGGCTGAAATGGTTCGGTCTCAACCAAACTGACATCCTTTTCTATATATATATATATATATATATATATATATATATATATTACAGCCAACTCCTGCCCTGCCCGAAGAGAACAGTTACAGATTCACCAAAGAGAGAGAGCGCTCATTTTCTCTCTTCTTAGATGTTCAGCGTTAACCTGTAACTCACCCTCGTCAGCTGGTAGATCATCCGCGAGGTTAACGCCCCTCTCCCGATAATCTGCCAGCTCCATCTGAAAGCTCCACGAACTCAACCGCCACTGAGCCTCAGCCCGAGCGGGAACCGGAACCGCGGGGTTCAGATGCCGCGCCCACTTCCCTCGAGAAGTGGGTCAGACGAGAGCAGAGAGTTCTGAAAGGAAAACTCTCCGTTCGCGCAAAAAACTCCCTCGAGAGCTTCCCGCGAATGCTCTTCTCTCAGGCAGAACACGCACAGATCGTGTGAATCCTCCAGTGTCAAATATCTGGACACAAGTCGGCACACTCGCGCAAAGTGTTTCTCCACGTCTCTGCGCGCTTAATCGTTGATACTATCACACAGACAAACAGTCCCTGAAGACGAAAAGATGTTGTCACGGTTTCAAGGCGCCCTTCTTATACATCCAGATTGACGCGCTCATCATTCAAGCTGATGATGCACGGGCTGTCGCCGGTCAACCTGATTACTGTGAGTTGATATTTGATTTCAGACACCTGTCACGCCTGGGGCGTTCCCCATTGCGTCATTCGACGTATTGTTGAGTTCCCTTCGAAAGGGAACAAGTTGTTTTCAACCAAATCTCTGCCTTTTTTACACAGAACGACCTCCTGGACAACGACAGTCTGGTTTCAAAAGCGGCTACTCAACTGAGACTGCCCTGTCCTCGGTTATTGAAGCTCTGAGATTGGCAATAGCTGCTTCTAAATCTTCAGTTCTCATCTTGCTGGATCGGTCTGCTTTTTTGACACAGTAAACCTCCAGATCCTCCTGTCAATCCTCAAGACGAAGGGCATCTCAGGAACCACACTCAAATGCTTCAAATCCTACCTCTCATGTAGGTCCATTAGGATGTCGTGGAGGGGAAATTTGTCTAAGTTGCAATCGAGCTACTGGGGTGCCTCAGGGCTAAGTGCTTGTACCACTTCTCTTCTCCATCTACATATCATCACTAGGAATCTTAATTTAGAAACATGGCTATTCCCATCACTGTTATGCTGACGACACACAACTCTACCTCTCATTCCAGGCTGCCTGACAAACATTTCTTGCTGGATGAAGGACCACCACCTTCAACTCAACCTTGTGAAGACAGAGTTGCTTGTGGCCCCGGCCATCCCAACACTTCATTACAACTTCTTTATTCAGCTTGGCTTGTCATTTATAACTTCATCAAGGTCAGCCAGGAACCTTCGGGTTGTGATTGATGATCAGTTGATTTTCACAGGCCAGGCCACATTGCTAGAACTGCCCATTGCTATTTGCCTTATACAACATTAGGAGGATCAGCCCCTTCCTATCGGAGCATGCTGCACAACTCCTTGTCCAAGCTCTTGTTCTATCCAGACTGGACTATTATAATACTCTCTTGGCAGGTCTTCCAGCTTGCTCTGTCAACCCTCTGCAACTGATCCAGAATGCTGCAGCTAGAGTGGTCTTGAACAAGCCAAAAAGAGGCAAAAAATCTCTTTCTCTGCTCTTTACCTTGACTGTTCCCTGCTGGTGGAATGACCTACCTAACTCAACCCGAGCTGCTGAGTCCGTAGCCATTTTCAAGAAATGGCTGAAGACGCATCTTTTTCGGCAACACTTGATCCATTAATTCAAACACTTTCCTTTTTGATCTATATCGAAATAAATAAATAAACAAATAAGTGTACTGCGTTAAACTAAACTGGGAATGGTCACAGCACTTGAATATTGCTGCCCTATAGTTGAATTGCTTCTATTGCTCTCCTCATTTGTAAGTCGCTTTGGTTAAAAACATCTGCTAAATGATTAAATTCTGGGGCTCTATTTGAATTTAAAAGCTTTTTCAGTTGGATTCTAAATGACACACAACCCTTAAACATATGTGTGCACGTACACACACACACACACACAGAGAGTGACTCCAACCTGTTTGAAAGATTAATGTCTGACTGCAGTTAAGCGGACATGCACAGAATAAAATAACTGATGTAGCAAGCCTGAAATGCAAACTGTCTATAAATGGGACAGTGCTCTGATGTACTGTATATATCATACTAGTATTCATGCATTTTTTACATTTCCATATATATCTACATCCATACCTCTATATTGTATACCAGTGCCTGTGATTTTACAGACAGGGCCATCATATTGGCATAATGTGTATATAGTATGTGTGTGCGCGCATGCGTGCATGTGGACTGTCCCAGGACTTTTGAGTTTCCATGGCAACCACAAGGGATTAAAGATGTGATAACTCTTGTCATTTAAAGCCCATCTTACTGTTGAAAATGGGGTGAGAAAAAAAAAAAAAAAAACAACAACAGAGAGATCATACTGCCAATCTCATGAAACAGCAAACTGGAAACATACACTAAAAACCAAAGGTGAGATATTATGCCAATTTTCAGTCTTTTTCTTTATGGGGTCAGCTAGAATGGGTCTTCATGCTTAAATGTTCAAAAACGCATTATTTCTTCATGTATTTGATATTGTTGCAGCACCTCTGTTCCCAGTCTTTCAGTAACACTCTGTTTAGGTCCTGTTTTTATGAACTCCCTCCTTCAGAAAAGAGCAGTTTGCTCTGATTGGTCGGCTGGACCTGTGTGTTGAGATTAGTCAACCATTTGAGTGTGTTTCGGCAATGTCACGCTCCTTACCATTACCATGAGTTTCAACAGACCACTAACTAACTCAACCAGGCCCGCCCCCTTTTTTTGTGTCTATGTCATTAGGTTATCATTAAATTAGGAATATTGTGATGTGTTCGTTCCCGGAAGAAACTCAAGACTACAATGGAGGCATTTCAGGGAGTTCAAAAACAGACCTCAAAACCCTGGCTTCAACAGCACACGCACACACACTCTAAACAAAGAGCTGGAGGAGACAGTGTGTGTTGACTGCTGATATTACAAAAATAAGTAAATAAATAAATAAATAAAATGGGTTTGGGGGATGCATACAAATGTAAAACAAAAAGTTAAAGCTGCTGTATAGTTTTTTTTTTTTTTTTTTTTCAATGTTTAAAAAAAAATGTCTTCTCTCCAACTTTGCAACATGCAACACTGATTCAACCACTAGTGTGATTTGCGGGCGGGACAGGGAGTCTTTTAACAATTGCACTTGGAGCAGGAAGGAAACTGTTTGCATTTAATATCTCAACATACAGTAAATTATTAAATTCACATATGGATTTAAAAGAATAGGAAGTTTGCTCATGGGGTGTATGAACTTCTTTGATGATGCTTTGTCATCTTTGTTGGAGCTAAACAGCTGTAGTCATCACCGCATTTCATTTCACTGAGATTTCATTTTACTGTAGTTTTCTCGAGAGTCTTAAACTGTATTCAACTGCATCTTCTAATAAAAAATTTAGAAGCATCATTGTTCTCTGCATGTCACACAAACACGCACTGGTTTCCTCTCCCTCTATCTAACATCAGACTGTTTCTCCAAAGGCTCCATGACCAGATTATAATCAGTGTTTGTGTGACAGAGTGGAAAAATCAGCTTGTCAGTAACACACATACACACACTTCACATAAACTAAACACACAAGCACGCTCCTGCTCTAACAGATATCGCCAGCTACTGACAGATTTCCTTTCCTATTTTCCTTTGTTTCTTTGCAATATATCCTTTCCTTTCTTTTCTTCCTTCAATTTCCTTATCTTTTCTCTTTTCATATTTTATTTCCTCCCCTTCTATTTCTTTTCTTTTTCTTTCCCTCACCTTTTCATGCCACTTATTTCCCTCCATTTCATTTCTTTTTCCTTGCCTTTACCTTTTGTCTTTTCCTTTCACTTCCCCTTCCTCCATTTCTCCTTTCATAATCTTTCCTCTTCCCTTTCTTTTTTTCCTTTTCCCCCATATTTTTCCACTTTCTTTGTTTCTTTACCTTTCACTTCCCCATTTGTTCCTTTTCACTCCCCATCTGTTCTCCTTTCCTTTTCTTTTGCAATGTTTTCCACATTTAATTTCCTTGCCCATTCCCTTTGATGGTTTCCTCTTCCCTTTTCTTTTATACTTCCCTTTTTCATTCCTCATGTTTTCCTTCCATTTTTTCTAATTCCTTTCTTTCTTTTTCACTTCCCCTTGTTCCCCTTTCCTTAATTAATAATTTTCCTTCCTTTCAATACCTTCTCTCTTCGCTTCCTTTTTTCCCTTTCCACATATATTCCCATTTGCTTGGTTCTTTACCTTTCACTTGAACATTTGTTCCTTTTATCTCAATCATTTCCCCTTTCCTTTTCTTTTTTTCACCCCCCCCCCTCCACCCCATTTAATTTCCTTCCCCTTTTTGATTGCTTCCGCTTCCCTTTCTGTTTCCTCCCCCTTTTCTTTTCTTTGTTTCACTTCCCATTGTTACCCTTTCTTAATAAACTCAGCAAAAAAAGAAACGTCCCTTTTTCAGGACTGTCTATTTCAACAATAATGTTATAAAAATCCAAATAACTTTACAGATCTTCATTGTAAAGGGTTTAAACAATGTTTTCCATGCATGTTCAATTTACCATAATCAATTAATTAACATGCACCTGTGGAATGGTCATTAAGACCTTTACAGCTTACAGAGAGTACGCACTTAAGGTCACAGTTCTAAAAACGCAGGACACTAAAGAGACTTGTCTACCAACTGTGAAAAACACCCAAAGAAAGATGCCCAGGGTCCCTGCTCATCTGCGTGAACATGCATTAGGCATGCTGTAGGGAGGCATGAGGACCGCTGATGTGGCCAGGGCAATAAATTGCCATGTCCGCACTGTGAGACGCCTACGACAGCGCTACAGGGAGACAGGAAGGAAAGCTGATCATCCTCAGTGGAAGACCACGTGTAACAACACCTGCACAGGATCGGTATATCCGAATATCACACCTGCGTGACAGGTACAGGATGGCCACAACAACTGCCCGAGTCACACCAGGAACACACAATCCCTCCATCAGTGCTCAGACTGTCCGCAATAGGCTGAGAGAGGCTGGACTGAGGGCTTGTAGGCCTGTTGTAAGGCAGGTCCTTACCAGACATCACCAGCAACAACGCCGCCTATGGGCACACACCCACCTTCGCTGGACCAGACAGGAATGGCAAAAAGTGCTCTTCACTGATGAGTCACGGTTTTGTCTCACCAGGGGTGATGGACGCATTCGTGTTTATCGTCGAAGGAATGAGCGTTACACCGAGGCCTGTACTCTGGAGCGGGATCGATTTGGAGGTGGGGGGTCCGTCATGGTCTGGGGCGGTATATCACATCACCATCGGACTGAGCTTGTTGTCATTGCAGGCAATCTCAATGCCTTGCAGTACAGGGAAGATATCCTCCTCCCTCATGTGGTACCCTTTATGTGCTTTACATCCGGACATGATCCTCCAGCAGGACAATGCCACCAGCCATACTGCTCGTTCTGTGCGTGAGTTTCTGCATGACAGCAATGTCAGTGTTCTGCCATGGCCAGCGAAGAGCCCGGATCTCAATCCCATTGAGCACATCTGGGAACTGTTGGATCGCAGGGTGAGGGCTAGGGCCATTCCCCCCAGAAATGTCCAGGAACTTGCAAGTGCCTTGGTGGAAGAGTGGGGTAACATCTCACAGCAAGAACTGACAAATCTGGTCCAGTCCATGAGGAGGAGATGCACTGCAGTACTTCAAGCAGCTGGTGGCCACACCAGATACTGACTGGTACTTTTGATTTTGAGCCTCCCTTCATTCAGGGACAGATTATTCTCTTTCTGTTAGTCACATATCTGTGAAACATTTTTAGTTTATGTCTTATGGTGTTGACTCTTTTAGTGTTCATACAAATATTTACACACATTAAGTTTACTGAAAGAAAAAACAGTTGAAAGTCAGAGGACGTTTCTTTTTTTGCTGAGTTTATTTTTCCTTACTTTCTATATATTTCCTTTCTTTTTCCCATTCTACCATTTTTAACCCTTTTTCCTCCCTTCCTTCCTTCTTTCTCTCCCCTTTGCCTCTTTCCCCATCTTTTCCCATTTTGATACCCTCCTTTCTGTTTTACTTCCTTTCATTATCTTTTCACTTTACTTGTTTTCATGTCCTTTCTGTTTCAACCCCTTTGCTTTCAATATCTTTCCACTTTTTACTTTGTTAGTATCTTCCCTCTTCTACTTGTTCTATATATTTCCTTGTTTCCCCCCTTTTCTTTGATGGTTTCATTTCTCTTTTTCTTTAACATCTTCTTTCCCCCTTTTGTTTACTTCCATGTCCCTTTTTTGTTAATTCTTTTCTTAATTCCCCATATCTTTTCCCCTGCTCTCGCTTTTTCCCTTTCCTTTTCGTTCCACTTCCCTCTCTAAATCTGTTCCTGTCACTTTCCCCTGTCCTCTCTCTGCTCTTGTGTGAGTGCTGGTCTCTGTGGTGATTGAAAGTGTTGTTGATTGTTTGGCTATGAGTAGCTCTTGTCTCAAGAGGAAGCAGAGAGGCCTACACGCATCATGGCAACAGTTGTGGCACATCTGCTATCGAAAAAGTCACTCTCGCACTTGTGAACCTCTGAAACTCACAAGTTTTGTAACTTTTAATTAGTTCCAGATTGTGTCGGAGGGTGTGGCAAATCATAAACATAAGATGAGAGCACATGCAAGCATAAAACGCGAGCAAGAAATGCACTTCCAATTCACAACATCCAACCAAATGTGCATTTCTGGATGTTCAACATCCATCCAAAGTGTTTTTCCAAGAGGCATGCTCTGAAAAGACAGAGGAAACAGAAGAAGAACCGGCTCAGAAACTCCCTTTTCTAACCCCGTCTAACCTTTCGTGTCAAATTAAAAAATAGAGGCTTATTCTGCTCAGAGAGATAACTAAACCAGGCCTCAACTGCGCTAATAAAACACCCAGCTGTTGATCGGCGACAATAGATCTCTTTGTTCACCTCTGTCTGTCATCCTCGTTGGAATAAAGACGGTATTTTAAAGCTTCTTAGATTGTTTCCACATGTGTTTTGCACAGTTAACAAAATAAACCATTATTAATCACCAATTCTAATTGCGCATGTAACCTGGGAATAACGCAGAGCGGGTACTTGTTGTAAACATCTGACTGTTGATTAATTCTTGTTCCATCCTCCTGTTAAGCTTTCACACATGCCAGTATTCGCTGAAGTGTGTCTGTGGTGTGATGCTCATTTCTAAGAAATCAAAAAGACGTCACAAAGATGTTTCTTGCTGGTTTAAAAATGACTTGTGATCATGTACAAGAAAAAAGATACTTTGATTTCCAATAAACGCCTTTCTTTTGAACTTTGAATTCTGAAAAAAAAAATACCACACCACAAAAATAACAAGCAGCAAAAGTCTGTTGATAATAAGTAAACATTGATAGTAAGAAATGTATCCCAAGCAGGAAATTTGGCACATTTTAAACTATGCTTCTAAAAAACAGTATTTTGCTTGCTCACTTTCATCCTCTCAAACACGCTTATTTTGTCTCAGGTGCATTTACTAACAGGATACGGAATGATTAAAACCTCAACCTAATTTCCTCGACTTTGGACTGATGCGTTTATCACTGTAAAGCAATTGTGAAAAGGTATTTTGCTGGCACATGACTGTTTCTCCACTGTTTCTTGCGAGTTGCAATAAATTTGCTTCTGTTTAAAACATAAAATCACGTCTCCAATTAGTTAACGACCAATGAAAATCCCTCAAACACTTGGTGACCGATGCCAGCTGTGGAGTCGTAAAGGCTCTGGCAGTGCTGTCTGTGTTTATCTTTGCAGTGGGATCATCAATTTCCTTTTGTCTGCTTGCATTTCATTCTACAACTAGCTTGTTCTAAGTATTTATGTTGCTCCTGGTGATGTTTAAGTTCTTTAGGTGATTTCTGAACATAAATTTAAGAGCTATTTTATTTCCTTTGGGTGTGTAACGTTGTACTTGTGTTCAGATACAATTCTATTGAGTCTCAGTATGGGGAACGTTTGCAACGGACTATCTGATGAGTACTGATGGAGGCATTTACACATGGTCTTTTCACGATCGGATAGCTATCCGATCACAGAAAAGGCATGAAGTGGCCAGGTGTAAACAGCCCCATAAACACAAATAATCAACATGGGGTGTGTTTTTCTCGAAAGCATCGTTATCCAGTTAATGTCGCAAGTTCAGTTGTTGCCAACGTAGATTAACGATTTGCCGTCTCCTGAAACCATATATCAAACAAATATTTGCACATAGCATCGCAAACTTCTGGGGTTGAGATTACATCTCTCAAGATGTGGTTAAAAGCATAGTTTCAGAAAGTTTTAATTCACCCCTTCCAAAAAAAAAAAAAATCTATTTACTCTCGTTCCAAATCCGTAAGAATTTTGTTCATCTTCAAACCACAAATTAAAATGTTTAAATGAAATATGAGACATTTCTGTCCCTCAATTGACAGTCAATGCAACTACCCCTTTGAAACTTCAAAAAGTTCAAAAAGAGATCGTTAAACTAAACCTAATGTGTAGAACAGTTTAGTACACATTTTCTGAAGATACTATTGCTTTACATGATGAAAAAATTAATTAAGTCTTTTATTCACATAGAAACATTGATCAACTCACACATCAGTTATGGTGAAAGGAAGTTCAAGCATGTTCGTTTGACGTGCAAGAACCAATGGGGTTCATTCTTACGTTACGCAGCACGTTTGAGCTTCAGCAAGAACCATGTAGCACCTCTACACTAATTACTAATTAAATTATATCAGTGTGTTATGCAAGAATGGAAATTGTATTAAGGCTATCAAGTTGTATATCCTTATTACTAATACTATGAAGTTCTTTTGACCCCATTTCCTATAATGCTATGCTGGACTCTTGTATTATTTCCTTTTTTTTGTTTCTTCCTGTCTGATGATTTTCTTCACGACTGACGATTTCATATGTTCATAAGGGGGTAGGAACCAATGTGTGGTGTGGTGTGTTTTTGCGGGAACTTTGCAATTGATGGACCTCTAGCTAACCAGGTGGATATCCTTGGCCGTTTCTCAAAACCAAGAATGCAAAGAACGGACTTGTGTTCTTGGGAAGAAAGCTCTTGCTAGTTGTTCTTGGAAGAACGAACTCACGAGGTGACGAGCACACAGAACGCTGCTGACAGTTTGAGAAGATGTGTTCTTGCTGGTATTGCGCAATAGTACCCCTGCACAGACGCCGTCTGCAGTGCCCAAACATAACGAGAACTACTATACAGCCAGGCTTTATCGCCCAAGCCTAAGGGATTACTCTACATACACTACAATGGAATGTATATTCATAACAATAAAGCAACACCTGTCTCATTTTAATTCTGCTTCTGTTGTTTGTTTGTGTACATCACTAGCCAATGGCGGGAAAAACGCTCTGCTCTCTGCTTCCCGCTCCTTCCGCGAATGCCGAAATGAATCATGGGATATTTCTGCCGTCAAGTTCACACAAATTACCAACCGATGCATCCTCGGTAAAATGGGAGTGTCAAGAACACATCCAGGATTTTTAAACGTTCTTGCCTAAATGCAAACTTGTGTATTGGGACAGTACTTGGGCCGCGACTGATAACGTTTTACAAGTCCACAAGAACACAAGTACAGACAAGAAGGCATATTGAGAAACGGCCCTTGTTTGCAGCAAATGCCTCGCTGGCAGGATGTATCCTTTTGGAGTGTTTCGTGACTGATTGGACTTTTTGATAGAATGCACCACAAAGGACTGGGGTACATTTGTCTGGGACTAACTCAATCTGCGGTAAGAGATATGTGATTCATCTGTTAGTGAAAAGACTATGAGGACTACAATAAGGCAAGACTAGTTTCTTTATAGCACATTTAATACACAATGATAATTCAAAGTGCTTTACATAGAAGAAATTAAAATAATCAAAATGATTAAGAATAATTAAAACAGTTTAGAATAAAAAATAAAATACAGTAAAAACAGTTGGCTCCTAGCATCAGCTGTTCCAGTATCCCTCCACCTCCCCAAACTCCACCTTCATCAAGGTACCTTGCCCTTTTAATTATCATATCCTTCATTTAGCCACTGGGGGTGTATCAGACCTCGAGTTGAAGCTGCTTCATCGAGCCCTTCTCCAGTGGACAGCAAGCCAAATGTGTAACCTAATTTCTTAAAGATTTTACGGGAAAACAAACTCATTAAATGCACAGCTAAACAGATGTGTTTTGAGTCTGTATTTGAATGCGTCTACTGTAAGAGCACATCTGATCTCTGAAAGCTGGTTCCAGCTGTGGCTGGCATAATAGCTAAAAGCAGACTCTCCAAAAAAGAGCTTAGAGTGAACCCTTGATATTTCTAGCTGATGTGATCCTAATGATCTGAGTGATCTGTTGGGTTTATATTCAGTGAGCATATCTGCAATATATTGTGGTCCTTGCCCATTGAATGATTTATATACCAGTAATAATACATTAAAAATGTAAAGACCTAAGGACTGGTGTGATGCATTCATATATATCCGGTTCTGCTCAGAATCCTGGAAGCAGGATTTACAATAGGTGATAAATTGCATGCACAAGTTTCTCAAAGTCTTGATTGGATGCAAATTATCTAACTCTTGCAATATTTTTCAGATGATAGTATGCTGATTTGGTTATTGCTTTGACTTGACTACTGAAACTAAGGTCTGACTCTAGAGACACAAAAAGTCATGATGTCATGTTGAGTTGGTGGAGGGCTGCCAAGTGTACAGTCCATGATTGGAAATCATTTAAAGAAGCTTTCATTGCAGCATTTCTCCCTGTAGACTATATGGGTGAATTGGAGGAGAACCTAAGAATGATAGTGCAGCAACCTGGACAAAAGCTAAGAAACTTTCCATATGATTACTTAGCTTTGTGTATAAAATGGAAACCTGAGTTGATGGAGGAAGAGCTGGTCAACAAGATCATCAATTACGTCAACCCCAAAATAGCAGGTTCCTTGAAGGGAACTGTACATTTGGTTGAGCAATTAGTTAAGATTGGATGGTGGAAAAGATTATATGGGCATAAAAGGTTACTGGCAAAAAGTCAATGGCCAAGCTGGTAAAGAAAAAAATAAATAAAAGAGGCTTTAACAAACCAGTTGCTTCCAGTGTGTCAGCAGGTTTATGAGTGATACAGCCCCATCACCATCAGAATCAAATTAATCCAGCATCACTTCTGGTGCTCCCTATCATACTGAATGGATGGCAGGTTGAGGCTGTGGTGGATACGGGAAGTGCCTTTACCTTAATGTAAGAGAGCAGATGGAAGGAGATCGCAGGTATGCATGATTAAATTCTGAATGTTAAGAAGAACTTTTGTGATGGCTGATGGCAAGATGCATCAATCGAAGGGACAAGTTGTGCTGAAGTATAACTGGCACCAAGAACGAGGGAAGGTGGTGGTGTATATAATGGAAGACTCCCACCTGGTCTTTCCCGTTGTTCTGGGATTAGACTTTTAAACTCGTGTTGGTGCCACCTTTGATTTGTCCCAACTTTGTTACAAACTACCCTCTAAAAGAGGTGACTCGGTTATCCTTTTATCTGCAGCCAACAACCATCTTTTATCCAAAGAACTGGAAACCACGTGATAAGCTTTCATCCACGGAGCAATCTCAGTATTATCCGATAACTGAGGAACAATCATACTGCTTTTTAAAAACCAGAAAGGATGTGTTGGGAATGGTTGATAGATATCAGTTCCCTCCTGAGGTACAGCAGATGATACAGGAATGGCCAAATGTGATGTCAGGAAAGGTGGGAAAAACATTGGTGGTAAAACATCTAATTCAGACCTCAAATGAAGTTCCAGTAAAATCGAGGGTTTATAGGGTTTCACCATTTAAAAAGAAGATTATTGAGGAAGAAGTAGAAAACATCATTGAACCCTCTCTCTCCCTCTCCTTGGTCGTCACCCATAGTTCTGGTAGAGAAACCTGATGGAACATTCAGATTCTGGAAGGTAAATAGTAAGACAACTTTATATGCCAATCCTATGCCCATGATCCACAACATTTTGGAGTCCTTAGATGGGGCAACATGGTTTTCCACCTTTGACCTGAAGTCAGGTTTTTGGCAGGTGGAGATGGCATATGATTCTAGGCAGAAAACAGCCGTTGTTACTACAGCAGGTCTGTTTCAATTTAAGACCATGCCATTTGGAACACGGAACTCATCAGCCACTTTCCAACGGTTGATGCAGACAGTATGGAGGGAGATTGCTGGAAAAAGCTGCTTTGTGTATATTGATGATATCATCATATATTTCAAAATAAAAGAACATCTAGTCGATTTGAGAACTGTGATGGAGAAATTGTCTAAAGCAGGATTAAGTCTGAACATGAAGAAGTGTCACTTATTTCAACATAAGCTGAAGTTCTTGGGACACATAGTGTCAGACAATGGTGAGGAGGTGGATCCTGGCAAAATTCAAACCAAAAGCGAATATCCAGTGCCTGGTGATATCATGTCACTACAAAGGTTTCTAGGACTTGTAGGATGGTATCAGAAGTTTATACCTCATTTTGTGGACGTTGCTGAGCCTTTTAATCGTATGAAGTGGAAGGGAATGAGATGGAATTTGATGCAGGAATGTCAAGACAGTTTTGAGCAGACTGCTGTCTCAGCCTAATTTTTCACTCACATTCCACGTACATACCAATGCAAGCGACGTGGGGCTAGGTACTGCCCTTACTCAATGTAGTGAAGAAGGTGATTGCCTATGCTTCATAAAAGCTAAAGAGGGCTGAAACGAATTATTCAACTTCAGAGAAAGAGTGCTTGGCAGTAGTCTGTGCTTGGCAATGGCCTGGGCTGTAGATAAGTGTAGGCATTACTTAGAAGCAGCGGAGTTTGAAGTTTATACAGACAATGCAGCCTTGACTTGGGCCTTTGATTGCTTGAAGACGTCTTCAAGGTTGGCAAGGTGGATTCTTCGTCTGAAAGATTTTAACTTCAAGGTTTTCAATGGATGGGATTGCCTCGACCAGGTCCCAGATGCTATTTCAAGAATATTTTCAGCCTCGGAGGGTGTGATACCCTGCATGGTTATAACAAGATCCAAACTCACTACTGACTTGCCACACACTCTGTCTGAGATATCTAAAGCCCAGGCTAGTGACCCTGACATTCCGTCATTGAAGAAAGGTAATCAAGATCTGCCCCAGAAACCAGGGAGGATACAAATGGAGGAACATCAAGGCATTCTGTATCGACGAGTACCTCTAAAACAGAATGGGCAAAAAATGCCAAGTTGTGGTCCCAAGTCTTGGTGAAATCGTTATTGCAGTACTTCCATGATAACCCCTTGGGGAGACATCTAGGCATATTAAAGACACTCATGAGGGTCCTAGAGGTGGCCTGGTGGCCTGCTGTTTGCAAAGACATCAAGACATGTAACATTTGCCAGAGATACAAAGGGAAATATAGCAAACCATCTGGGCTTATGCAGTCAACAGAAGTTAAAGAACCCAGCAATCACTGGGAATTGATCTAATGGGTCCTCTTCCTTTAAAGCTGTAGTTGGTAACTTTTGAGAAAACATTGACTAAACATTGACATTTGAACAAGCACAACTTACAGGTCCCACCCCCCTGCTCTCTGATGTGCTACAGCCCTCCCTCCACAGCTACTCCCCCAGCTACTCCCCAGCTACTCCCTGCCGTAAACGCGCAGGCTAGTAAGCAGGGCCACCGATGATGGCGGATAAACAGAACATATTCACTAGTAGGGAAAAAACATCCACAATTAGCTTTACATTGACTAAGGCCTGCCCATACTTGGTCCTCAAAACATTAAGTATTTTGCAATACATGTAATGTTTTGCATGTAAAGTTATAAACCGCTTGTAAGATAATATAACGGTAACTAACAAAACATGTATTTATAATTCAAGTAATTATTCTAGCGATAAGTAGGCCTAATGATAGATAAGGTTTGCAAGTACATTTGTAATAGGGTTCAGTTGTTATGTGAAGGAGGAGGCGAGAACCGGCGAAAGTTCAACAAGGTTAATAATAAATAAACAGATACAAAATAAAAGTATAAGCCAGCAGCCCCTCACGGACAAAACACAAAACAGAGCATAAAATCACAACGTAAAATCAGGCCTGTTCCTCTCTCCACTGTTGTCACTCCTCCTTTATGCCTCTGCTCCTCCGTGAGAGATAAGAGACCAGTGCGTCTCACAGGTGTTGTTCATTATCATTTACGCTACCGGCCCCGCGCCGCTCTCATGTCCCTCGGCCTCGTCCTACTCGCCAAATATTATTTCAGCAACATGACAAGCCAGTGAATTAACAGGTTTCAATTGTTGCTTTGCACAGTGCATGACATTTTTTGTTTTATGAGCCGGTGCCACTTGAGAAATTGTCAGTTTCAGTTGTTTCTCCACCATTAGCATAGCTGCAGCACACCGGCAGTCTTGAGTTTGGTTTGAACGACGGCGCGCTGTGCAAGAGAGGGGTGTGATCAGCGCATCCATGAGCGTGATTAATTCTGCTAAGACGTTCCTCCTGGCTCTGATTGGTTGTTTCTGACCGGGAGTGGTGTATTTCTGCAAATGACAATAGTACCACTGGGAGGAGCCAGAAGAGCTTGATTTTTTTCTCCCACAGATTATCTGTCTCATATTATACTGTCAGGACGTAATCACAGTTTTAACAAACATGTAAAAAAATATTTGTATACAAAAGTTACCTACTGCAGCTTTAAGTAAGAAAAGAAACACATTCTTGCTGGTGATTGTGAACTACTATACAAAATGGGTTGAACTCTTTCAGAGACAACACCGAAGCTTGTGAAAATCCTCAAGGAAGAGATATCTTCTAGGTTGGGGGCACCTCGATATCTTGTATTTGATATAGGGGGCCTCAATTCATTTCAAATCTTTTGGTTGAACTGTAAAGATTGGGGAGTGGGGCAGAAATTAACAACCAGTTATCATCCCTCCCCCCCAAAAAATATTTTTTTTTGTTTAACAGAATAAGTCTTAGGATAACTAAATATACATTCTGTCTTCTTAAAAATGTCTATAAAATAATCAACACTTACATTACCTTTAGATGGACATAAATTCTGATTATATTTTCCATTATTTTTTTCTGTTTTCTCCACAACTGTTCATCTTTTCTACAATAATCTAAAGTCATATGCCAATCTATTGCAGTAAATTCAGAAAAAATCCTGCTTCTAAACGCACTTTGACATCTTTAGAACCTTTCAATTGTAATAAAGGTTCTTTATAGTGGAAACATAGGTTCCCTAATTTCTTAAAATAACTTTTTTCTTAGTGTGAAGAACATTTTAATAATCCTAAGAACCTAAAATTGTTGTTCTATGGCAGTTCTGTGAAAACCCCAATTTGGAACTTTTATGGTCTGTGAGTGTGTGTGTTTTTGTGTGGAAGTTTTTTTTTTTTTTTTTTTTTTTGTTATACCTACTCTCTTTGAGGATGAGTTTGGCCTTTTCCACCCTTCCACTTCATGGTGCTGATTTCCCACTATGGAAATGCTCATGACCAGCTGTACCATATTATGGCACATTAAAACGCCCGTTTGCTGCTCATTTCAATAAGAGCGGTTTTAATGAGGAAACATCAATTCTTTCTGTTCTGAGCGAGGCCATAATGAAATAAGAGAGAGAGAGAGACGGAGAAGAGAGATAATCGCTGATGAATGTGCTGTCTCATTGAAGTTGACGTGGTGAAAAGGCGCAAGCCCCCTTCACCAATCAGGCCTCATTAGTGGTGACACAAACAACTTCATCCTGTTTTCCCTACAGGTCATCCGGAAATGAACAATGAGACAGACCTGTGCACTCTCGTTCATATGGGTCACCGGTGATTTTAACAACAGCAATCAGGATCTAGACTGGCTCATCAGAGAGTATGAGCAAAGTTCAACCACAGGATTTTGATGTGCTGTAGGTGGATGGGAAGTCAGCGGTCAGTTTTGGCTGCTTCCAACAGGAGGTCATTGGGGTCTATGGTTACAGGATGGCTGTGTTTGGAATAGCGTATACCTACTACTCTTAGTATTGCTACAGTATATTTTGTCTATAAACCGTGCACAATATGCATATTTTCAGTCTGGAATACTACTGTACTGACTGTGTCAATCTAAGAAAACCTGTCACAAACATGCCAGTCATGTTGTAAAAAATGATAAATGTTTACACAAACAAACTTTTCAGCAAGGATGCACTGAATTCCTGTTTCTATTCTCTCTATTCATCAAAGAATCCTGAAAAAAAGTATCAGCATTACTGTTTTCAACATTAATAATATGGTTCTTGAGCATCAAATCAGCATATTATAATGTTTTCTGATGGATCATTTCCGGTGGCCCAGGAGCAGAGGCGTAGAAATTAGTAGGGACGTGTCCCTACCAATATCCAGTGAGACTGAAATATCCCTAGCAATAATTTCGATCAAAACTTAAAAATATTTTTGTTGAGAAAGATAAGCATGTTGATGACATGATCTGGGGTCAGACGCGACCGCAACCTGCATGGTGACCGTCATGCCTTGTTTAGACTTTCGTCTTGCACTTCAGCGCGTGAGTGCGAGTCTCTGCAGACAGCGCGCGCACCTCCCTAAACGGACAAGGTGTTTATATTTATACTCATTTTTGCTGCGCGCACCTTCACGCTCGTGCGGACGCGTCGAGTGTAAACAAATGCTTCAGTCCAGCCGCTGAAAACTGACGTTACCGGGATGCACAGGTACCTCCGCACTAACAAGACCAGCCTGGGGAACACATTCACTTTCCACTCACACAACGCGTCGCAGCAGCATATAGTTTAATGATAATCGATAACAAATTAACGGGATCGACGAAATTCTTAATGATCAATAATCGATCGTCGATTAATCATGCCCATCACTACTTCACAGTGATCACAGGCAGCCCTCTTGAGAGTATACACGCACAACTGAACTATATACTAAACTATACACGCACAACTGACGTGTGTCCCCACCCCTGAGATATACAGGGCAGGGGTACACACACTTAGTGTATTGTTCACTCGCCATATATAGAGCTTTCACAGACAAACACCACCAAATAAGACAGACAGTTTCACAGACAGCGCTTGCTGAAGAGCGAAAGCTAATGTGTGCGTGTGCAGGCGGCACTTTTATGCATCCGGTTATGCCGCCACGTTACGTCACGACGCAACACCAATCAGGATTGGATTAGTTTCATTCATACTTCAGAGGCGCACGCTAAGGGAGTGTCCCCCAAAGAGTCGTTTTCAACGACGCAGTGCGAGTTCCCTTGAAAGGGAACTAACTTTACCGTGCTTCGAGAGCGCTCTAATGGTCAGGAGCTTTTCCGTTGTGTTGCGGCTTCATTTCATTGCGATTTACAATTTGTGTTGTGATGTGGCTCATTTCCGTTGTGTTGTACTGTACATTTTCCGTTGTGGTTGTGGATTTATTCCATTGTGTCGTGGCTTAATTTCGTTGTGTTGTGCACTACTGGGCCTCCACTGAGGGCTCGTCATCAGCTTTGAAACTAGATTTTTAAATGTATTCAATAGACAACAGTTATTTTTTAATTGTAATAATAATAATTCACAACATTACAATATTGTAATATAATAGTAGGCTATTACCCCCTAGCGCCTGACCGTACAGATCCACTTTTGCGACACAACTGAAGTGTGGTGTTGCTATGCCTCCCCTCATTTGTAGATTGATGGGTGTTCCTCAAGTTTACCACTATGGGCGTGGTTTTGAGCCAGCAGCCAGTCTAGAACAAAGGAATCTCAAGAGACTTCCGGTCTAGGTCAAGTTAAGTGCATTGCATTGTGTGATGCACTCAGTGTTTTCTATTGTGAATTGCTCATGTTGGCAATGTTGTAGGTCATCCATATGTGTGAACAGTATACATACTGAAGCACGAGCATCATGGTTCAAGAAATTTCTGAGATAAGCAACAATACAAACAACAGAAATCTCTCCTATGAGCCACCAAAGGATCAACGGTGATTTTAACAAAAGGTCAGTGCTTCACTGAAAGTCAGATGAGGGCCTTGGGATGGATGACTTTAAACTATACAGCTTGTTGCTGTAAACAACACAGGAAGCAATAAAAATCAAGGCAAAAACAAGATAAACAGCATAAGATCTGGTAGTGTCCCCGGGCCACACACACATAAAGTTTTCGAGGTAAATCAGGTCTGTTTAATGGCCATGTGTCTCTGCGGGAAAGATAGTAGTATATTTAATTTATCTCAGAGATTTATCCCTCAATTTGAGCAGTTCACATGAGAAAGAGTGAGAGAGTGCTCACATTGACAAAACGGATCACTGCAGCGTGGGTGTCTGGTTGTAATAGAAAGTGTGTGTGTGTGTGTGTGTGAGTGTGTGTGAGTGAGTGAGTGACAGAAAAGCCAAACTAAAAAGAGAAAGAACGATCAAAAGGTGTCCTTTGATTCTCTTATGAGGTTTTGCTTAAAATCACCATGAAATCAAATTGACAATAGCATGTTTGCAGTCACAGGATTCTGATGACGTGTGAAGTTCAGATGGAGGGCAGGAAGTGGAAAGCAGAATGGACGAGATGTAGGAAAGTCCGTAGTGTGCTGGTTTAGAAAGGTATAAACAGAAAATCACAACATATGTTGGACGTGATCCTTATGTTATGAAGAGGAGTGATTTTTCTACTGAATTGAAGCACTTGCTTGCCATCTAGGTGGTAGATATAAAGAATGTGAAGTTGGCTTGAAGCCATGTGGAGTGAGTTGTAATCTGGTTTGTTTATACCGCGTTACCTTTTGCTAGTGATTTTAGAGCAGTATTTTGATTATCTGTCATGATTGTGAAAAATGTTGCCATTGTAAATCATTGATGCTGAATCGAGAATTCCCATAGAAACTCAAATCATTGTTCAGGGAGAAAACCTTTTTCGCCGTTTCTGTGTAAATACAGGGAAGCATGTTGAGGAGGTGATGGGAAGACGCCAGATTGCTAATCTAGTAATCATGTTGATTAAACCCACTGCGTATCACTCAAAAAATTAATCACATTGCTGAGTGTGTTTGAAAGTTCTGTATTTTGTTTGGTTTTATAATTAACATTACATTTGCGAGTATGACCACTTTTTCTTGGCTTGTAAATTAGCAGAACTAAACATAACTTGCTTGGTTGTCATTTGTTGAAATAAATAATAATAATAAAAAAAAACACAGTGTGTCGGTCTGTGTCCACTGAATGTAACCCTCTCCGATTCTCTTCGTTGGCCAAATGGGAAAGTGAATTTTTACTATAACAATAAAAACTTCACATACATGTTACCTTCCCAACAAAAGAAATGGATCAACTTCTGTCAACTCATTGAACACATTTATATTTGGACATTTTCCAGCCACATAGTGTCGGCCCACATCTGGTACATGGATTCCACACTAATGTTAACAAATGAGAACTTACTATATTGTAACATTTTACCAACAAAACAAGCATTCGAGCATTAAAATGTTCCTAAGGATGAAGTTTTATTACTAAACTCTACTTAAATGTGATTTTAAGTGTAGTGTGTGTCTTAAGTGTGCTACATATAAGAAACAATTCAGAGACCGTAACACAACATACCGCTATTGGGCACCTTGAAGCCCAATGCAGGGCTGTGTGTTTGTGTGAGCGCACATTTGTATATCCATACGATGAGTAGTCTGACCAAATTTAGACATGTCTTGTCGGCCAGCAGAATTTTATCACCAAGTTCATCTGTCATTATTGAAGTATGTTTTACACTGTTTATATATTCCCAGAGAGTGAACCTGGAGCAAGTGTGTGTGTGTGTGTGTCTGTAGTAGATACAACACAAAGAGTGTGACAATACTGACCTCCAGCTACAAGAATAGGACACACACACACACACACACACACACACGTGTGCGCTTTTCATTTGTGGGTAGAAAGCTAAAGCAAAAGAGGTTGAAAAGCGGATAATTGTCAAACCCCCCTCCAAAAGCAGCCAACATACCAACAAGAGCAGGCTGGGAGACCAAGGGTCTCATTGATAAAACTGTGTACTTTATAAAACTTTATTAAGCCTTACTAAAACTGTGCGTAAAAATATTCAGACTTATAAAACTGTACGCCAGATCCTGCGCAAAATTCACTTTATAAACCCCATTGTAAATTTATAAATGTATAAATCCATGCCGTCTCCCCAAAATAACCATATGTGGAGCTTACAACCAGCGGCAGATCTAGAAAATTTTACATGGGTGGCAAGAGGTCTTGGCAGGGTGGCAGGTGTAGATGGTATGTGGCAATCCAATTACTTTAACAAAACAAACATAAAAACACTTTTAAACTATAGTAGTTATTGTATAATTTAATGGCATATTTAATTTAAATGTGTATATCAGATGTAAAAAATAATTGAAACAATTATTTTATTTAAACTTTAATTGTGACCATGCACTGTATTTATGATTAGGACTATTAAAGTTGTTTTCCGTTATCTGCCGTCAGTCCCTCAGCTCACCATCTGTGTCGCCAAACTGCTCCGTTTCCAAAATGTTTGTACGCATCAGAGTTTATGTGCAGGTGCGCAAATTATTCCCGTCAAGTTTGTTTTTATAAATCACAACTTATGCGTCGGAAGTGTTGTACACAACGGTTGTAAATGAGGCCCCAGCAAACCAGTTTAGGCTGGTTTATGCTGGATTTTTCAGCAGTAGGGTTTGGGTGTGCGCCCATATGCATGCATGTCATTAATGCCATATTTAATAAATGAGGTAAAAATATCCAAAAAATGAGCTACACACATCAAAAGAATGAGAAGAAATAAGTGCAATGATGTAATTAAAAAACTGACAAGTTATAGTGCTGCCGAGATATAAACCTAAATTAGCATGCTAAATGACTAGCCCCGGCCCGGCAGGTGTCGTAATACCAGTTCCGGCCATGGGAGGCGGTATGCGGCCGGGCAACATTACCACCAGCCAAACTGCAATAGACGAGTGAGTCGCGCTCGCGCCGGCTTGTGTGTACTTGAACCTGATGTCAGTCGTGTGGAAATACAGCCCATTACTACATTTCAGTTCAGGGAAGAGTTCAAAAAATGATTGGTTGACATTATGCATGAGGAATACATTTTGGTAAGTTGTAGCATACTGTATCTTTCAACAGTGTTCGGGTTCTTTTTCCATTAGCTAGTAGAGATGATCGGTTCACGTGCGCTAGGGATCTGTGGTGTAACATGTACAAGCGCCAAAACGGTATTTATTGTTTGAATTGCATAACAAAATTGACAGAATCTGAGAGCTTAACTAACCTGCTTGCTAAGTGTTCATTGCATGTGTCTCACGGTGAATTCGTAAGAGCTGGCAGCTCTGAATTTCGCTAGGTTGATCAACATCAGCGAATGCTGTCTGTCAAATTAATTCAAACTAACAATAAAAGTGTAATATGAACAAAACGAATACCATAAACTCAAAATAATAGCCTGCAGGCTTTTATTTTCCCATATTGTCGAAATGCAACAGCTTGTTTTTGAGACAGGCGTCTATGAGTCAGTCTTCATCATTTAGTGTTGAGATGTTGTTCATTTAGTCTCTGATCTCTAAAAATCTCCAAATGCTCCACGTGAAACTGCGGTCTTCCGACCTTTTACTATCGTGTCAAATGATTTGAATAATATGCGGAGAAAGAGAGCAAAACAGCGCTCGTTTGTAGGGGTGTAACGGTACATGTATTCGTATTGAACCGTTTCGGTTCGAAGCTTCCGGTTCGGTACGCATACAAACCGAACGATTGCTTGGACCATTTTTCCTGCCGGCAAAATTCGTGCTGACGCGGCCAACACAACGTTGCGCAACATCAAATGGCAAGCGTAATGAATGCAGAACGAAACTGCGCTATAAATGTGCTTCACGGATCGTTTATCAGTTCGGACCAGCAACATCTTTGCAGCGCGAGCCGATCTCGAGTCTCGACCAAGCAACACTGTTACTACACAGCGCTAAGAGATCCGGTAAAGAAAACATTTGAATTCGCCACTCGGGTAATAACATCGCTGCGAGATCTAGTGAGATGCATTCACATTTCTCCGTTATTAACCGCAGATCTCTATTAGATCAAACAGCGCTGTCATGGAAACCAGGAGAAACATTGTGCCGTGAATGAACTTTACGTCCACAGACCAGCAACATTCACCATGGATTTAATATAGTAACACTAACTGGAACCAGTTTGGCTGGAATGGTGAAATGCTTTCAAGTACTTCACACATCTTTTACCAGCACTTCAAAATTCAAATATTATATAAATAAATATATTTAAATGTTATTTTTAATGTGATGACCAAAACCTTATTTGTTCACCCTTCAAAGATGACCCCCATTTATAAACCTGAAAGTTTCAAGATCTAGGAAAACTCACACTTATTTAAAAATATTTTTTCTTTAAACAAATAGGACATTTCTCTGGCATTTCTTTCTTTTTGCTGTATCGAAAACGTACCGAACCGTGACTTTAAAACCGAGGTACGTACCGAACCGTGATTTTTGTGTACCGTTACACCCCTACTCGTTTGTGTTGTTTGAAGACGTGAGTGCGTGCGGCAGCGGCACAACACATTTTCTGGAGGTATACTGCCCCCATCTGTTATGGAATATGGAATATTTTTTGATTTTTAGTTCCAGATGGCACCTTTAAATGCTGAAACTATTCTGAAACTTTAGTAAAATCTTTCCAACAATACAGAACATTATGAGAATATTTGTGCACAAACAGAGGTTTCTAGACAGATAAACAACATTAGAGAGATTCAATATAAGTGTGGCAAGCAGGACGAGAGGCGTGAGAGCGGAGAGAATGTCTCGGAGGAGCTTCGGAAGCATAAAAGGGGAAGCAATGACAGTGAAGGATGAGAAAGGACCAGGCCTGTACATTTATGTTTTGTTCATCTGTGTGGCAGTTGTCCGTGAGGGGCTGGTGCTTGACTTTCATTTTGTTTATTTCAAAGTCTTTAAATGTTCACCGGATCCCGGTTTCTCCAAATAATGCTGCCTGGCATTGTTATTTAGTCTCTCCTGATAGAGCCCCTTTCCTTTTGCTTCCTCCTCCTCCATTGATTCCCAAGAAACTGTGCTGTATCGCCAAAATGCAAACAAATATCGAGGCGCTCTCGCTCTGTCGCTATTTCTCTCCATCTCACTGTTGAAGTAACCATGGCAATGGATAGCCTATACTTCCATAATGGCGGCGCAGCCCCAGCATGCAACCCAGCGTGACTTCAACTTCCGTTCTGAGTCTTTCGTTTATCCCATGACATATCCCCATACACTGAGCTATGCAGTCTGCAGTACCGGATTCAGAATTGATTAGTTCGTTTCGAGTATCAACTTCGGGTTCAAATCATTCATTGATCTCGTGACAGCCCCACATAGGCTGAAGCTATGCAGACGGTAGCGGATACAGAATTGATTAGTTCATCTTTTGAGTCTTCGGGTTTGAGTCATTCGTTCATCACATGACATCCCCATTGGCTGAAGCTCTGCAGTCATTACCTGGAAACAGAATGGATGAGTTCATCTCTCGGGTTCGAGTCATTCAGTTTTGTGTCACGTAACTGGATGTTGTTATAAGTGTCACAGTCATCGTCTGCACCATTCTGTCTTTGTCTTCACTACACTTCCTGGAATCCTTCTTTTCTCCAAACCTCAACTCACTCCCTCAACCTGTTCTTTGTCATCATAATCCGTGTCACCTGTCCTCACCTCATTTTTGTTCATTGGTATCTGTATTTAGTTTCCTTCTGTTCAGTTAGTCTTTGTCAGTTCTTGTTTGTTACCTTGGTGTGTTTATCCTGTGCATGTCTGCCTGCCTATACCTGTTTGTTGATTTGTTTATAAGTAAAGTTTATTGAATATCTGGACTCTTGTCTTCATCTACCTTCACCACACCCGTGACAATAAGGCTATTTCTCTTTATCAAAGGGATTTATACCATCATAGATAGTTTTAAAGCATTACCAAAACTCTTTAGTACCACATTCATATGGAAATCCTAAATCCTAAAAATTATAAATTGAAAGAAATAAAAAAAGCTATAATACGAGATCAAAAAACACAGCATGTAACTATTAAAAAATCTGACTACTTGCTTCTTTATAGGAAAGTTTGGGAATTATTAACTAATTTATATGTCCAGCGCTGTCACGTCATGTCACAAAAGAACGAAAGACTCGAGAGGTGAACTAATTATTTCTCTTTCCAGTACTGACAGCTCAGCCTCTATGGGACTGACAGAAAGAACGAGAAGAGATGAACTAATCATTTTTGTTTCCAGTACAGAACCTATAGGATGCTGTGCATGTACAGTCAACACAAAATTAACAAATCACTCTCTGAAACAACTCTGTTGTCCCGAGTCACAGTAAATATTCTTTCAAAATGATCGAATCATTCATGACTGACCCATCACTAGCTTATAACAGATGACAAAAACAAGACTTCATCCAAAACTAGTATCTAGTAGTTACTAGTAAGTTCAACAGATATTCTGTACCACATAAAGCATCTCAACTGGAAAAAGACAAAACAAAATCGCTGAGCCGCTGAAGCTCTCTCAATCCCCCTCCCGCAGCTTCCTAAAACATTTTGGTAGACAAATGGCTTAAGAGGTGGTTATACAGATTTTTTTTGCAGGTGGCAGGTCAATGAAAGTTAAACTTCTTTTAACCTGAGCGCTTTGTTTTAGATTACCAAAGATTCTGCAAAGTATGTGAGACGCGAGCGCAATAACATGCGTTTAGATTGAAAGACAATGTAAAAGTATCACAGTGGAATTTTAAAACTTGTGTGAATGGCACTTGTTATTTGTAAATGACACGCCGCAACAGCTAGAAGCTGTCTACACTAGACACGACAAAGTGACCATTACGAATACATTTGTCCTTCGTGTCTGAGTGCGAGTGCTTGGAGTAGCTACATCAGAAAGGGAACAGGGAATCCATTAACTGTCAGGGATTTGTTGTGTAACATCCAGTGTAGACAAAACAACTGATAATAATGTGTTATATTGTCTTTTGTCACGTTGTATCCCATGTAGACATGGTGTTAGTGTCCACACCATGTTATATTTATAAGCAAGGCCGGCAAACTATAGGCCGGCAAACCAACGATGCATCGTACTATGGTAGTGAATCAGCGAACTACGTCGTTGTACGGGAAACGCACCCCTGATCAGTGCAGCCAAGCCCAGCCCAGATCAGTGCAGCCAAGCCCAGCCCAGTTTAAACAATATCAATATCCTTGGGTTATTTGTGAAAGATTACAAATTATGCACAGCCTGCAAGGAGACAAGGCGGCTATTTACAACACAGAAGGGTGTTCAGATGGCAGAGGAATGGATTAGTGGTGGTGTGGGAGGATCTAATATTTGGGCTATGCGCAAGAAGATCTATAAACATAGAGACAGTTTAGCCCATCAAAAGGCTTTAGGTATAGAGAAACGGAGAGAGAAAGAAGTCCTTCCAAACATGGCTGCAACAGTTCACTGCACTGCTTCATCACTGCTTCTCTATTTGAAGAAACTGCCAATGCTTTAAAAACTGCTTATTTTATAGTGAAGGAGCAGCTGGCATTTACAAAAATGAGCTGCGTGGTTTCTTTCTTTGAAAATCACTCACCTTTCAGCACAATTCGCCGTTTTGAAACCAATCGTGTATACTTTATACTATATGAAACCATACTATAGTATAATGTGAGATAGAAATGTATATTTAAGTCATTAAATTCAAGTTGACGTAAGCTTTTCCCTCCATTCCGGCTGTTAGTCATTCTCCATATGCCGGTGTTCAAACAGCGCGTCGCGTTCGGTTACGACAGTCAACACGATGAATCTCTTTCCAAGATGATTAAATGGTAATATTATTATAATTGATGGGTAGATAGATAAAGTCTATGGTTTCATAAAATGACTATCTTGCTAGTCTTTTATTGCTGTAACTTAATCACTTTCTACTGAGTCTGAGTGTCTGTTAGATCACAACACTAGAGTCAGCGCACTATAATTGTTCTTCACGCGCACAGTAGCCTAACTGAAATTTAAACCTGTTAAAAGAAAAGGCTGAATAAACTATTGCATAGATAGTGTATAATACACTATGCTTCGATATGTCTTTCTCTTTCCTTGGGGCTTTTAACTTTTCAATGCGGCGGACTCGAAGAGCTTTACAACAATACAAAGAGCAATGTGTAACATTTTACCAAATTTAGTGCTACATTTCTAGTCTTATTTGTTCCCCACTAAGGAATGATTTTTTTTTTTTTTTTTTTCACAAAATGTTCAGATTTTATACAATTATTGTGCACTTGTGATTTTTCTAGGTTAAGTTTTGCTGAGTTATCCACTAATCAAGTTTACAACAGCATTTTTGTCATAGGTTATGGTCATATATATATATATATATATATTATTTGCTGTTTTTCTTTATAATGAAGTTGTCTGTATGAAGTAGATTGTTTAACACACAAAATAGTGATTATCAGATCACTGAGGCCTCACCCTGCTCGCCACAACCCTGATTTAAGGTTTTATTTAGTTATAATAAACAAAACAAATTGAATATAATTTTTATCCGATTAATCGAAAAAATAATCGTCCGATTAATCGATTATCAAAATAATCGTTAGTTGCAGCCCTAGATGGCAAAACTGGATCAGCATTGTGACGGATGGGGCAGCAGTAATGACAGGAAAAGACAGTGGCCTCATTGTAAGGTTAAAGAAAGATTTACCTTCACTTAAGAGTGTGCACTGCCTTTGTAACGAGCCCCACGTGCTGGGACCCCACTCTGCGTTGTGTGTTGATGGACTCAATAAAGAAGCTTCAACCATCTTGGTGTTTAGCACGATCTTTATTTTCTGCACAAAAGAGAAATGATGTTAACATGTATTACGTGGCTCTCATCAGCTAATAACTTAGCACCTGTTGGCAAATGAAATAAAGCCACGCTAATATTATCTTCAACACTCAACAGTCACAAATATACATTTGTATAACGTTAATCCCACATTGCAAAGTATGTTTAACAAACCAAGAAACAGATTACAGGCAAAACATATAAAATATCAGTAATACCGTTTGATGGCTCGTCGAGCCACGAGACAACCTCCTCTCGGCTCAGCAGGAAGTGAAAAAACTAAGCGAGACAAGCGGAGCGCGCGCCAGAAGTAGTATGTACTCTTAAAGCAACAGTGCACTTTAAACAAATGTACAACAAATCTTGGAAATCATATACATCTCAACTCAGAAAACAATATTCCATATTCCACAATAATACAAAAGAAACAAGATTACATTTAAATTCAACAACAACAAAAAAGGAGGATCTTGAGTGAAAATAACAACTAAAATAACCTTGTTACACCTTGCACATAAACTAGAGCTGGAAGTTAACGATTCCCTAAAATGTGTGACAGGATGTAACCACTTTGAACATTTTATATCAAAGTTGTACACAATGCATCACCAATCTACCAAGAATGCACGGCTCCTGTCTGAAGCTCCCTCTGCGGTCCATATGAGCCTGCTAAAAATATTTACCATCCGCTGGGTTGCCAGCAGTTACAGCACAGTGCAGGCAGTCTGGAAGGATTTCCCAGCTCTTGCACAGCAGATGAGACCAGCATCCGAAAGATCACACATACATTGACTGAGCAAAAGAGGTACACTGGGATGCTGAACAGACTGACCAGCACAGGATTTGTTACTGACCTAGCCACTATGAGAGATGTGCTTCAGGAACTTAAAAGCCTTTCACTGAAACTGCAAGTGAGTACCTGTGGATGCCATGAAGACACATGGGGGTATGTCAGTGAGAGAAGGAAAAGAATCTTTGATGGAGAGAACCTTTGAGGGAGTTGCCTTGAAGGAAAGCACAGAGAAGTTTCACGATTCCAATTACGCTGCTGACGTGTTATCTTGTGCGCCCGATTAGGACGATTAGGACATCCGCGACATGTACACTTTCAAACCATTTTTTAAAAATATTGCAATACCAAAATACAAACAATGTAGAAAAGCTTGTATACAGTGCGCGTCTCCATCAGATTGTAAACGAAGCTCGGGCGCACAAGTTAACACGTCAGCAGCGTCATTGGAATCGTGAACAAGCAATAACAACAGAACCGGAAGAGAATACAATGCTGAATAAAGTCGTTGTTTTTGCTATGTTTGGACCAAAAACCCTAAAACTAACCCACTCATGTCACATGGACTACTTTGATGATGTCTTTATTGCCTTTATGGACATGGAAAGTATAAGGTACATACATTTTCAATGGAGGAACAGAAACCTCTCGGACTAAATCTAAAATATCTTAAACTGTGTTCCGAAGATGAACGGAGGTCTTACGGGCTTGGAACGACATGAGGGTGAGTCATTAATGACATAATTTTCATTTTTGGGTGAACTAACCCTATAACTATCATAACTGGAGACTTCCTCTATATTTCAATCATAGCATTGAAATTCCCATGATCTGTCTGGCTATGCAGGCTCTTAGTTCCCTCATCAAAGCTAAACAAGATGTTTCAGTTTTTGTCATAAATCTACTCTTTTCAGATATCATACAGATCGTTTGCATCACTACTAAGCTTCAACTTCTATTGGTTGAACAGTGGGCCTTATATTGTGGGCTGGGTTCACAGGTTTGTAGTATCTACATGCTTATCATGACATGCATAGCCATAGAAAGATACGTTCTGATTGCTCATCCCATTTGGCACAGGTCTCATCGCCCAGTCACAAAGAAATTACCCGATGACGTTACGTACAGGTAGGCACGCCCTCGCGTGATGATGATTGGTCGATTGATAAGCTTAAATCTGATCCATAAAATCCTTCTGGATCCCTCACACCCAGACACTTCGCCTTTTAACTTTTGCCAGGCGCAACCGAGGAGCTGAGCAGGGGTCACTCCTGGTCACTCCAGGCCCGAAGGGCGTGGTGAGGACCATGTGAAGCTGATTAGTAGGGAAGTCGCCCTTCCAAACATCAGATGTACTGTGGTGCATTACCTCGTTTACGGGAATGAGGGCGGACAACCTGGATGTTTGTGTTGATTGAGCTGGAGCGGACAAGGAGTGCCAGAAAGGAAGCACTAGGTAGTAGATGCAGAGCGGAAAACCTCGGAACAATCAGTGAGGGGAAAATATTACCTGGGGAAACTCCCACCGCTTGCGTGTGAGGGTTTAGCTACCTCACGTAATGGGGTGGATCAGTCTGCCGGGCCTTTTACCCCCTCAACCCGAAAGATGGGCCTTCTGGAAACAGCAGAGCTTTCCAGAATCAGGGTAAGGCTGGGGGGGAAGTGTACTATCTAGTGCCTATCCTCCCAGTACCAAAAGCACTAGGGACAGTGGGTGGGTAATGTCGGGGCAGGGCAGCTCCCTCTCTGCGGCTCCGGTGTGGTGTAGAACGGTGGAGTTACCCCTCATATGATAAGTTCAGGCCAGTCAGGGCGTCATCACGTTGCAGGTGAAGGTAAGTGTCGACCGGGTCATCTCTTCAGGGTTCGAAGTCTCTGCTGTATTTCTTTTGTCGTTACAGATGCGGACCAGGGCCGAAGCAGGTGCAATTGATGGCAAAAGAAAGGTAAAGTTCTGTACTGCAGCTTTGACAAATTAGTGGTTTGGTTCCAAATGCACATGGCCACAGCTCTCATCTGCTATTAACATGATAAAAGCTTTGGTAACATTAGTTTTTACTGAACACACCCAACCTTAGATGATGTGAAAAACCTTCCCACATTTCCTGTGTCAGTTCAGTGTTATTATAAAACAAGGGTTTCAGTCAGCAGTAGAGCACAATTACCAAGACCTGGATGACTGAAGGTAGGATTGTGTTTCTTTGTACAGCTGAATAGTCTATGCATGATCTGACATTACGAGCAAATATGCCCATAATTTATCCTCTTTATATTGTAATTTGCAATATGTGATGTGTATTTTCTCATACTGCTGTCACGTTATGTTTTTTTTTTTCTTGAAGTGCTACCGATCACACTAGATTACAATTTAATGAGTTCATCTTTACTTTATTTTCAGTTGAAGTTAAGGCATGAAAAGGGCTTGATCAACTGCAATAACACAAAAAGCACGACCATAAATCAGGTATGTGGAATTTGCTGATTATAATGTCTCATTTTAATTTATTGAGTCTATGACATGTAATTAATGTATATTAGATTAAAATCATGTTGTTTTTCAAAGGTCTGGCAACTATTGGTGAGGACGATTCCAAGAGTGAGGAGGAAAACATCTTGATTAAACTTGCAGGTCCTACATTTTTTTTTTTTTAGATGTCAGAAGTGATGGAAACCTCCAAGCCTCCATTAATGACATCTGAAAGCAATCTTTACAATAGCAGTGCTGGTCCAAAAGCGAATGCTAATAATCCAATCTTAAACAACACTGATGGCATTATAGCTATCAAAACTGATGATATTGTCTACATATCGCTCATCTCCTGCACTGAAATTCCCATGATCTGTTTTCAAAGCTGTTTATTTTCTCATCAAATCTAATCAAGCTACTCCAGTTTTCCTCATAAATCTGCTCATTTCAGATCTAATACGTATTGTTAGCACGCTACTCTGAGCCATTAGCTTCAACCGGATAATGTTTTACACCTCATTGATCGGAATGCATTGGAGTGGTTTCACAGGTGCGCATTTAATGACATGCATAGCCGTCGAGAGATACGTTTAGATCGCTCATCCAGTCTCATCCCAAAAAGTCATATAACTGACGTCTTGGGGCGTATTTTGACCATACGTCAATATCCGCCTTTTTAGGGCCCCCTTAAACGTCGGTAGATGGCGATCCAGGGCCGTCATACAACTGACGCTTTACCTTTAACGTCAGTTAGGTGACGGGTTAGGTTTAGGTCTGGGGTAGAGTTAGGATCCCATAACCTCATCTACCGACGTTTAAGGGGGCCCTAAAAAGGCGAATATTGACGTATGGTCAAAAGACGTCCCAAAACGTCAGTTATATGACGTCTTGGGATGAGACTGGGTTGGTTTGGCACAGGTCTCATCACTCAGTCAAATGCCTTGTTTATATTTCTCTGATTGGTTTGCTTTTGTCGATTATTGTTTTTCTAACAATCGATGTAAAGTCAGACCTATTACATTGTATGGCCTTCATCCCCTATCCAGTGATCATTTTATGTTTTGTAGGTGCATGCAGGTCCCTCTCTCGCTCAATGTCTCTCACTCCTCTAAAGAAGCAGATGGTTCTGGCTCCTCTGTTCTTTGTGGTGATCAGTTACAACTTTCTATACCTACCTACCAGTTAATATTCTAGGTATTCTGTTTACAGAATTTAGTCATTCACAAAAACATGGTCGTCTAGCTATCAACCGTTATCTGTTAAACCCGCTTGTGGTCTGCTGTATGTGTTCATGAGGAGTGATGCTGACAACATCATCAGGATGCCTCACTGCTGCACCAGACTGAAGAGAGTTCAGAGGGAAACGGGACACACTGCATCTACTGATGTACAGCATTCTCAAGTGTGAGATACTCACACCAAACAGCTGATGTCAGTAATTCATTTATGAATGTGCAGTGAGTTATTGTTAATAATGTTATAGTTCTACCAGAAAGACTCAGGAAGTAAAATTACTTAATTCAATTCAGTTGAATTAAGCAAGCAAGTATTGTGTTAAAAAGTCATGCACTTACTGTGTTAAGTGTTACTGTGCAGGATATCTATGAATAACTTTAAAATCTTTTTTGTTCGGTGTCTGTCTTATTCGGATTCACTATGGTAAGCCCGTCAAAAGTGCTAATTTAGACTGTGACAACATCACAATAAATCCAACAGACTGTACAGCCTTCATTCATGAAACCCTTCACAGACACGAAAGAGTTTGCTAGTATTCAAGCACTAGATTACCAAGACTTTACTATCTTTTTTTAAAGCATCATTACTTGAGTTACTTGTATCTCATTCACTCTGATTAGTGTTAGTTGTATAAAACAAAATCCCAGCTCTTAGCATAAGTGTTTCACACACTTAAATGGACTCTCTCCTTGACCTCTAAATTAACCGATGTGGTCTTTGGGGGTGTTACTATCATTAGGCTTAAATGTTAAATAATGAATCAGCGCACACTGACAATCTGACAGGCAAAACACACCAAAGCATTTAATGAACCATTACGATAATACACACCTGACATGCTGCTTTGAGACACGCTTTAATATTCCATGTGCATGTGTATGAAAGAGACAGGTTGTGCCTCAATTATAAATGCGAACATGATTAATTAAGCAACTTTGGGGGGAGAGGAAGAAGAAGCCGAGAGAAGACAGGCATCTTTGGTCTCTTTTTCTCTGTTTCCCTTTAAAGTGATGAGTCTGATGTATTATCATGGTTTTCTGACACCAGCAGGTCTCTCGGGCTTTCGGTGAGAATAATATGATCTGGGAATGCACAAATACACACAAACACATTAAAGGTATGGACGTCTACACACCAGTTTATCAGATGAAAGTGTGAATCCATTTATTTCAAAGGGAACAGTGTGCAATGCAAAGACTTAAAGCAAAAACAAAAGCATTTGAGAAAGGGATGACCTGGTGAAAATTGCAGCAAGAAAGATCTTAAAGGGGTCCTATAATATTTTTGTTTTGAAACACACGAGTGAAATCAGTCCAATGGTGCGACGAAACGTCACAGGCGGGTGACATCATCAACCAGGAAACTATAAATTTTATCTTTCTCGCTTTTCCCCTGATTGCTTTGCTCCCAGGGATTCTGGAGAGAGTTCATGGTGTACATGGTGTGTGGCTTTTGGGGGTAGTCCCCTCCGGAGAGGAGTGGTCAGCCCATTCCTCTTCCAACCCTGCCACCTCGTGTGCTTCAAGACGCAGCGGTCTCCCACGAGCATGTATCTCAGAAACCGACCGGAAACGTAGCGGTTCTGGGATATTTGCCCCTTCAAAGGAGGGTCTCAGAGCCAAAAACTTGCTCATAGATGCTGGTCTTTCAACCGAGGTTGTGGAGACCATTCTTAACTCCAGAGCCTTCCTCCCCAAGGAAACTTTATGCCTTGAAGAGGAAGGTGTTCAATTCTTGGTGCAGTGGTTGTCAGCTGGACCCAGTTAACTCTCCTGTTGGTACAGTTCCTGCAAGAGTGGTTTACTGCAGGGTTATCCCTTTCCATGTTAAAAGTCTATGTGGCGACCATACCTGCTTACCATGTTCCTTTGGGTGGGATGTCTTTAGGGAGAAACTCTTTGGTAACACATTTCCTCCATGGCACTTTGAGGCTGAGGCCTGCAGTACTCACTAGGGTACCAGCATGGGATTTGGCCATGGTGCTCCAAGGCCTATCCCTGGGTCCCTTTGAGCTTATTGGGGAGGTTCCAGTCAAGTTTCTGACTCTCAAGACTATGTTTCTCCTTGGTATTTCTTCTCTTAAAAGGATCAGAGATTTACAAGCTTTGTCAGTTTCCCCTTCATGCTTGGATTTTGCGCTCCGCATGGTAAAGGTACTTCTTCACCCTAGACCGGGGTGCATTCCTAAAGTTTCCACTAATGTGGCTAGATCTATTGTTCTGCAAGCCTTGTGTCCTCCTCCATTCAAGGATGCCAACCAGGAAATAATCTGCTTTGTCCAGTTAGGGCATTGGATGCATACACCCACAGAGCTGCCCTGTGACCTGTTTGTATGTTTTGGACCCCCTAATAGGGTCACCAGCATCTAAGCAGAGAATGAAAAAATGGATAGTCAAGGCTATTTCTCTTGGCCTATTTGACTAGGAGTATGGCTGCCTCTATAGTGTCATGAGTTTCACTTCAGGCTGGTCCACACTGCACATGTTCGTGAGGTTTTACAGCCTAGACTTGGGCTCCACACCTGGGGCTCAGGTGAACGTAAACATTGTTACATTAGTTTTAGGCTTCTATCCAAAAAATCTTGACTGATCTCATGAAGTAGCGTGTGTATGACACGCCAATTCGTATTACCATTTTTGGCGTGCTATCAAGACGCATAATCGCTTTTCAGCGTGTTTATGAACGCCGTTGACTTAACGTTATTACTGTATATATAAATATATGACTTACCTCAAACCCGTCCCTAAACCTAACCGTCACTTGCGTTAATGGCATTTATGAGTGTTCCCCTACCGTCCTAGGAAAAAAAAAGATATGACTTACCTCAACCCCGTCCCTAAACCTAACCGTCACTGGGGTTAATGCCATTTATGAGTCTTCCCCTACCATCCTAGGAGAGAAAAAGATAGCTCCCAAGATGTAGATGTACATTTTGCTTCGTTTCGCGCAGACATTTGACGGCGTGTACAGACACGCGGAATGACGCGGACGTTAATGGCGTAGACATACATGCATACACGTGGATAGCTCAAATTGCGTCGAGATAACACGCCACTTGACTCGAAAGTGGCGTGTATGTTTATGCAAAAGTCATGATGTCATGTTGAAAAAATCATATATTGTCCTACGAATAAAATTATACAAATTCATACGAAATTGACACCTCATTCAATAATTCACTAGTTCACACTTACATATAATTAGAGTGGATAAGATTTAATGCGTATTTGGCGTGCTGTCTGAGGGGATGGCTCAGAGCTCAGAGTTTGGCCCGAACCCAGAGTACTCCCCCCATGTAAGTGTTTAGGACTGGAAGAGTGGAGACGGGGCGGTGGAGGGATGCTGCTAAACTATCGATGGAGTGAGGTGAGATTGCTGAAACTATATATACACCTCTTGCCATTGATTGCTGAGTTCAGTCCACTCATATTAATTAACTAAACATGCTCCCCCGGAATTTTGTTAATAAAACATCATTTATGTTATCCCATGAGTTTGGGTTGGTCAATTTCAGCATTCTGTTGCACAATGATGACTCTGATTTCCTACACTGTGCATCTTTATTTCTCTCATGCATTCTCTCTTAAATGATGACAGGTTCAACTCAATTTTATATTTCAAGTCAATTTGTTTCTATTTATTTGGTAAGTTTCTTCTATAACGTATTGCTAGTCAGTCATTCTCATCAAATAAACCTGTTCTGGACTGTCCTAAACGTCTTGTCTGGGATCATTTTGCGATAAGGACAAGCTCACATATCAGACAGAATAAATACAGATGGTTTAGCACCACAACATGCATCTGTTCTTCATATTTTGTGCTTCCTGCTGCTCCGCGTGACCACCTCTGGTTTCTCCCACTATCGATTCCTCCACCTCGTTACTTCCCTTCTATCTCATTCATTCCCTTCCGCTCCTTCTTTTGTATAATCTCTGTGATAGTGGATTCCGTGCCGGGTTGTAAATCTGTTCTTATTTCCAGAGTTCAGCCAGCCACTGTGTGATCAGAGAGTTAAACAGCAGAACGGAGAGAGAGAGAGTGACATGAATCAGTGATTGATTTATTGGAGCGGAGGTCCTTCAATGGTGTTCCGTAATGCAAAAGGAGCATTAATCACACTCTTACCTGTGTGTGTGTGGGTGTGCATACGTGTATCACTGGAGTGACGGCGGTCCCACAAAACATGATGCACTGACTAAACCATTGATACAGAACAGAGCACTTATGCAAAACTTCACTGTGAATCTCTTCATCACAGACACTCAATGTATAAAAGAGGCTATTCATCAAGCAATAGAACAGACAGGAGAACGCTTTAACCGTCTGTGTACTAAATAAGGATTGATCTCCTTGCATTCATCACAAGGCTCCTCTGAGCCAAAAGTGTCTTCACATCTTTGTTAAAAGATAAATGATAATCTGACACATAGGCACACCCAGGGAGTCTATAATACACGGAGAGAGTCATCCGTTATCATTCACATCCATCTCAACAGCAGGTGCCCGACTGCTAAAGGAAGTATGTGGTTTGAAATCTAACACAGAATTTTTGAGCCAGTCAGCAGAGCTGTAAATGTCACGTGACTAATTATTCTAAAACCTCGGGATTATTGTCATGCCAACACTGAAGTTATTTTCATGCTTTTAAGAGCCTTCAAACAAAACCCGACACTTATATTGCATCTGATATACTATGAATAATTTAAATGTTGATGTTGCTGGCAAAATTATTTAATCAGAATGCATTGGTACTTTTGAATAGCTGCAAGAAAGGGATTGTTCACACACACACATTCTCATCAATTACTCACCTTCATATGGAAGCTTGTTTATGCCAATGAATAAAAAAATGCAAAAAAAATAATTGCGACTTTTTATCTCACGATTGCGAGATATGAAGTCAGAATTGTGAGATATAAAGTCGCAATTGCATGTTATAAAGTCAGAATTGCGAGAAATAAAGTCAAAATTGCGAGATATAAAGTCAGAATTGCGTGATATTAAGTCGCAATTCTGAGACCAAATGACAGAAGTGCAACTTTTATTCTCTATCTTTTTTCTCACAATTGCGAGTTTATATGTCGAAATTCTGACATAATTTCTCAGAATTGTGAGATATAAAGTCGCAATTGCAAGTTATCAGGCCAATAGTAAGGAAAATAAAAAGACTTTTTTTTCCACCTCAGGATAGCTTATATCTCACAATTCTGACTTTATATCACACAATTGCGAATTTATATCTTGCAATTCTGACTTTATATCTCGCAATTTTGACTTTTTATCATGCAATTCTATATAACTTTATATCTTGCAATTGTGACTTTATGTCTCACAATTTTGTTTCCGCCACAGAATGAAAAATAAAAAAGGTAATTGCAACCCGGTCTCATCCCAAGACGTCATATAACTGACGTTTTGGGACGTCTTTTGACCATACGTCAATATTTGCCTTTTTAGGGCCCCCTTAAACGCCGGTAGATGAGTTTATGGGATCCTAAGTCTACACAGACCTAAACCTAACCCTAAACCTAACCCGTCACCTAACTGACGTTAAAGGTAAAGCGTCAGTTGTATGACGGTCCGGGATCGCCATCTACCGACGTTTAAGGGGGCCCTAAAAAGGTGGATATTGACGTATGGTCAAAATACGCCCCAAGACGTCGGTTATATGACTTTTTGGGGTGAGACTGTGTTAGTAATTGCGACTTTTTATCTCACAATTCTGACTTTTTTCCTCAGAATTGCGAGATGTAAAGTCAGAATTGCGAGATGTAAAGTCAGAATTGTGTTATATAAAGTCAGAATTGTGAGATTTTAAGTCAGAATTGCGAGATATAAAGTCAGAATTTCGAGATATAAAGTCAGAATTGCGTGTCATAAAGTCAGAATTGTGAGATATTAAGTCAGAATTGCGAGATGTAAAGTCAGAATTGTGTCATATAAAGTCAGAATTGTGAGATATTAAGTCAGAATTGCGAGATGTAAAGTCAGAATTGCGAGATATAAAGTCAGAATTGCGAGATGTAAAGTCAGAATTGTGTTATATAAAGTCAGAATTGTGAGAATCGCAATTCTGACTTTATATCTCGCAATTCTGACTTTACATCTCGCAATTCTAAGAAAAAAAGTCAGAATTGTGAGATAAAAAGTCGCAATTACCTCTTTTATTTCATTCTGTGGCGGAAACAAGCTTCCATGCTATCCCTGTTGTATATAAATTTATTTCTTCAGATAAACACAAACAAAAAAAAATTAGGAAAATAATCCATATCTGTGAGTCCATGTAAAACTTTTGAAGTGAATCAGTAGGTGTGAGTGTAAGAAACATAGTAATATTTTTAACTTTTACAACTATAATGACAAGAGAATTTAAATTTTTGGGTGAAGTATCCCTTTAATGGAGACAGCAGGTTGAATAGAGAGAGAGAGAGAATTTTGTGAACACCACACACCGACTATCAGTTAAAAAGGACGACCATTGTTAAAGAAATTGCTTTAAAGAAACCCACGCTCTTTTCTGTGGAACACAAAAAAATATATTAACTCATCAAGCGATCATTTTCCCTATTAAGTTTACTTTATATAAAACAATGGGCTCTATGCACAGCTCCACTACTTCCTGAACTTCAGCCAGCTTCTTGTTTCCTGTCAGGCATTATTGGACACATTGATTAATTCAGGTGTGTCTGATTATTGTTGCCGTGACTACTGCGGTCAAGCACACCTGAATTAATCAAATTGTCCAATAATGGCAGACAGGAAACAAGGAGCTGGCTGAAGTTCAGGAAGTAGTGGAGCTGTGCATAGAGCCCATTATGTTGCAGATTGCAATATTTGAAATGAACTGATATGGGGAATGCAGAAAAATTCTGTTCATTTTTAAAGAATAATAATTAAAATTTTAGACTGTCCATCACATTTAAAAAAAAAATAGCAAATGGGTTTGTAATGAAGTAAGTGTGTAAGACTCAGTGTTCATGCATGTGTCTGTGATGTCACGAGGCTTTACTGTGGCGCTGTCCGTGGTCCTGAATCAACTTAAGCTGTAGAAGCTGCTTCAACTTGTCAAATCGTATTTCTTCACTCATGGGACGCACACCCAGCCTTAGATTAAATGGAGAAGTCAGTGGCCAAGCCTCTGTAGCTCAAGACTTAGTAGCACTTCATTTACACAATCTAACATGAAGATTGTGTCCACCCTAAAAGAGTAATTAGGCTATTCTACTTACAGTACAATTATGTCAAAAGAGATATGTAAGACATAAATTGTGAATCACAATGTTAGAACAAACATCACGACTCCCAATAGACAACTAAATTAAACAGTCTATTTAAAATATTTAATCATCTTTCAATGTTTTTTTTTTTTAATCTGTTTGAATGAATGATTTAATGAGTCGCTCATAAAGACTTCACTTGTTACTGGATGAATTAGCGTTTTTAAACGAATCCATTTAGATACGAACACAGATATAAATGTTCCGGTGTGATTGTACTCGTCAAAGATTTAATAGACACAGCTGATTCATTAAAAATGTAATAATATATATATACACAAGTTGTTTTAAGAAATCATATAAATAGTTAAATCACTTGTTTTCACAGGTTTTCTGTCGTTTGTAGTATAAATACACCTCTATCTGCAAGTCCAACTGCTGATTCTTATGCTATGAAGAGAAAGAAAACTCCTGGCAAGTCAAAAGTAAATTAAAAGCACATGGCAGGGAGGATGGTGGTTACAGGAATATATCCAAGTCATTGAATATCCCATGGAGGACAGTTAAATCAATAATTAAGTGTGGCACAGCTATAAATCTAGAGCAGGCCATCGCCAAAAACTAGGAGAGAAAAGAGGGAAGCCTCCAAGAGACCAATGACAACCTTAAAGAGATGAGAGCAAAACTGAGCTTTATGTAACACTGCACATTTCCAGAAAGTTGAGGTCTCTTCTGAAACTCTTGGAGACGCATGTAAGAGTACTAGGGATTATTTCTCAAAAGAAAATATAACAAGCAAGAGATTTAAAGGAGTAGTTCACTTTTCAAAATACTTTGGCTGACAATTTACTCATCCCCATGCCATCCAAGATGTGCACGTCTTTCTTTCTTCAGTTGAAAAGAAATGAAGGTTTTTGATGAAAACATTGCAGGATTTTCTCCATATAATGGACTTCATTGGGAACCAAACGGTTGAAGGTCCAAATGAGAGTTTCAGTGCAGCTTCAAAGGGCTTTAAACGACACCAGACGATGAATAAGTGTCTTATCTAAGACCCTTTGAGTCATGACTTGAAAAAAAAGAATTGTTCATTTTGATGAACGAGTTTGAACACGAAAGCACATCGCTCAAGGCGAGTATTTGTGCTTATAAAACTTAAACTTTTTTATTTATTTTTGAAATGACCGACCGTTTCACCTGGTATCGTTTAAAGCCCTTTGAAGCTGCACTGAAACTCTCATTTGAACCTTGAACCGTTTGGTTCCCATTGAAGTCCATTATATGGAGAAAATCCTGGACTGTTTTCATCAAAAACCTTAATTTCTTTTCGACTGAAGAAAGAAAGACATGGACATCTTGGATGACATGGGGGTGAGTAAATAATCAGCAAACGTTTTTTTTTTTAAAGGTGAACTACTCCTTTAACTCTCGCAAGAATCACTTCAATCGATTCAGTCATTACACTAATTCATTTTGACCATTAGAATTGAACATAGTTTGTTCCTAAACCCAATTACAAAAAGCGTTCAAAGACAAAACCGAATGGATACTGATATGAGATGGATCAAAAGAATAAACATACTGAATCAAGCCACAAAACTCATTTCAAAGATTCAAATCTATAACATATGCACAGAGACTGAATATTAAGGTGAGAAAACATCACAAGACTTCTGAAAAATATGTGGTTAATATTGAATGCGGAGTAGTTTGTACTCCTAAATTTTTTATCAAAGAAAATTTCCTTCCCGTCCAAAATCAACATTCTGCCGTCATTTCTCTCAGGAAACATGTTTATCATGCTCATTTAGATGAAATGAAATGGAGAGAGAGTGAGAGAGAGAGAGAGAGAGAGAGAGAGAGAGAGAGAGAGAGAGCAGAACGATCATGTGCAGGTTTTCGGAATTTCATTTTGCAGTCTCGCTCAAGTCAGGGTGATTAGCGCATGGTTAAATTTGATTAGCCTCTTTCTGAGCGCGCTAATTGAAAATGCTCTCACCGTGTATAATCAATATCACACAGTTTTGTGCGCTCAAAGACTGATTATGGACACGAGAACCTGCAGTCACACACACGCAAGACCCTTTTCTCTCTAGTTACAGTTTTATCACACACAAAAAAATAGCTGAGGAACATTTCTTGAGCGTATTTAGATGTTTTTTCCCCTTAACTGCGCAACTTGAGCTCTCTAAATTAATGAGGCTGATATAGTGCACTTCACTGTTTATGTGGGAATAACTTCACTTCAAGTACAGTCCCTGCAAGTGGCCTCAAATCCTCCCGGGACGCTCTTAGAAGTGAGGAAGTCGTTATTATGATGTGATGGGCGTTCAAGTGATTTTGGTCATAATAAAATTGACGGATTAGGCAATTTTGTATTCCTCCCTCACTTTTTATAATGTACTTGGTGGCAAACACAGTACGTTTTTTTAGGATTAACCAAATAAAACCGGAAACGAAGCTCACAAGGTGTGTAATTGATATTTATTGGTGTATTTTATCATTCTCGAGCTGCCATAAACTGGCTGAGAAGTATTTGCTGGTGCTTTTCTGCATTAAAAGTATCCTACACAAGATGCATACTAAATTGCGAAGTCAACTTAATTATGATCCAGATTTGCTTCCAGCGTGATTCAAATCGACACGGCCTCAGTCGGAGCTTTAAGACAATCTTGGCAAATACGACATTGCGGTGACGTTCGTCTGCACTCATCTCGCAAATGTAATTGTTGCGACGTGACCAGAAGACAGCATGCATTAGGATTATTATATTAGAGCATATGGGACGACTCGAAGCTTACGTAGAATAGCAATAAATCAATAGTACACTTGCACAGACATTGGGATAACAGTGATGATAATGAGGTAAAAATTAGAAATTATATCTTGTTATTCACCCATAAGACAAATCACCCTGTTGTTTCTCCTAGTTAGCAATGAGCTAAAATGAAGAGAGAATGGCTTTGTTTTTGATTGTCAGATTCTTTCATGTTTCTGGCAGATTTATGTCTATGCAATACACTCTTAGAAAAAAAAAGGTTCTATATAGAACCTTAAAAGGTTCTATCAGCGCTATGTATTTGGAACCCCTAAAAGGTTCTACACTACACTACACTAAAAAAGGGTTCCTCTGGGTTCTATTTTAGAACCCTGGGGTTCCATACTTGGCCAATAGAACCTTTTACCAAAAACAATGGTTCTATATAGAACCATTTTGGAGTTCCATATATGAAGAGGGGGATGGAACCATTTTGGTTCTAAATAGAACCATTTCTTCTAAGAGTGTATGCACTGTGTTCAATCAAAGACAACTTTTACCCTTTCTAAGGACTTTAGTTGACACTTCCAAGCCGTGATAAATACGACAAATCATGCACATTTTAACTTTGTTGAAATTTGAACTTAAAAAAAACAACAACATCAACAACAACAGACGTACTCTTTCAGGCTACATTGTGAAGGCAATGTGACCTTCCACTGACATTAGATCCATCATTTGATTTCTTCACTGACACGTTCTGAAAGGTCTTTCGAAGGTGTTCGATTGCTTTTATATTGATCAAATCTGTAGTAAAAATGAAATGTGCCTGTTTCGACCTCGCCTGGGGGAACATTGGGTGCAAATTGTCTCGGTCACCAGCTCCAGTTATGCTATAATGGCTGTATCCACAATTCAGCAGCAACACCATGTGTAGGCTGCATCAATTGCATAAAAAAAAAGATTTTCCAATAACATCTGAGCTATTTGAAGTGGCTGAACACAAATCATTGTTTTTAATGCTTGGTTTAAAAAAAGAAGAAGAAGGAGTAGTTTGGGGTCAGTGAGATTTTTTTTAACTTTTGTAAGCTCTCGCTTTTGCAAGACTGTTCACCGCCCCTTATGTGAACATTAGCCATATTTGATGATTGATTACAAAATTACCATAGTTTCCGACAAATTATCATGATTAAATGGTCTATAAGTTTACATCTAAAATGTACAAGAAAATTTAAAAGACACATACTGTGAAATCTGTGCTTGCAAAGTCTTTGCACGAAATGCGTTCTGGACGATTTGTTTGTTGGGATAGTTCTCTTCAAAATGAAGATTCTGTCATCATTTTCTCACACTCAAGTTGTTCCAAACCTGTATGAATTTCTTTCTTCTGCTGAACACAAAGGAAGATATTTTGTAGAAAAAGAAATACTATGGAAGTCAACGGACGCAATCAACTCTTTGGTTAAAAGGATAGTTCACTTTGAAATTATTTTTGGTATGTTTTAGCTTACCTCAAGGGCATCCAAGATGTAGGTGTCTTTGTTTCCGCAGTATTTTCAATTTTGATTTTTTTTGTTGAAACCGTTCTTGTCTGTCGGTCATATAATGGAGGTCTATGGTCACCACCTCAAAGAGCATGCACAGAGAAGTCCAAATTAAACATGATTTAATGACTCGTAAATGTAAGTACACATTGATGGCCTAAGACACGAAACGAGCGGTTTGTGTGAGAAAACGAACAGTATTTATATTGTTTTTACCTCTTGTAACCACAGCCATGTCCAACTGATCTGAGGGCGCTTCTATCTGCGCAAGCGCTGGAAGTGATCTCTCGCGTGTGTACGTCACTCATTGTTTACACAGAGATTTCAGAAGTGTTATCCTTCACTGTGAAGATCTAAACATATTTAGATATACAGGAAATTGCAATGGAAGACGATTTCGATATATTAACAGAAAACATTGATTTTCTTTTTGCTACCGCGCAAGATATCATTTCCGAAGCGCCTGCACCCTCAGATCACTTGGACGTGGCTGTGGTTTCAAGAGGTAAAAACGATATAAATACTGTTCGTTTTCTCACACAAACCGCTCGTTTCGTGTCTTAGGCCATCAATGTGTACTTACATTTATGAGTCATTAAATCATGTTTAATCTGGACTTCTCTGTGCATGCTCTTTGAGGTGGTGACCATAGACCTCCATTATATGACTGACAGACAAGAACGGTTTGACCTAAAAATATCAAAATTGAAAATACTGTGGAAACAAAGACACCAACATCTTGGATGCCCTTGAGGTAAGCTAAAACATATCAAAAATTAATTTCAAAGTGAACTATCCCTTTAAATGCAAGTGTTTTTTAACAATCAAATATGAATATTCACACAATACATTTGATGAATTTAAGCATATAGCAAGCAATCAATTAAAGTTTTTAAATCAGCTAAAACCTAAACACATTCATTGTGCGCATGCCTTTCCTTACCACGTCTTTAGAAAAGTCTGAATACACACCAATGATTTCAGATTTCCAGCCGATTTGTCGAGCTGACCCCTCTCATTCTCAGGAAGTGAACTTGTTAGCTCACCGCGGGGTGTTGCATCCATGCGTTTCTGTAATCTGCAGCGGGGGGTGTATTGTACACAAGGACTGAGCATCTTTCTCTCTCTCTCTCTCTCGCTCAACAACCAGATGCAATTTCCTATCTAATGAATGACTTCAATCAAGCAATTAAACCCTACAGTCAAATTATCCACCTACCCGTCCAAACATCTCGTATCTGCCAAAATGCCACTTGCGTTTTCCTTTCTGTGCTGGTAAATTATCAAAAGCAGTCAGGCTAAAACTCACCTCCAGCCCTATCTGAGACAGAGGCTAGCTGCTATGACTCACGACAAGCTTTTATCTTTAGAAAAACCATGATTTGAGCACACAACTGGGCATCATTACACAGCTGTGCGGTCAGCAAGGGAGGCGAAACGGAGAAGGATACATCCATTTCTCACAGAGATGGTCTGGCGCACACGTATATACGTATATATGTGAGCAAAGAGACTCTTTTCTGTACACACGCTTTCCCGTGGGATGCTATAATAGCCAGTTTAGCCAGTGGAGCTAAACCTGGTGCTGGCTTGAGGCACCGGGCCCATTACTCTTTCGCACTCTGCTTTAATGGGACGATCTGTCACAGGGGTGACCGTTCACGTTAGCTCTTCGCTATAGTGTTAAACCGAGTATGCTAGTCCATTACTCATTTCACAACTTTTTAATGGGTGATTTAGCCACTCAAGCTAAAGCTAATATGTTTACTGTCCGCACTTAAAGAAAGACTACATTTCCCGAAGCTAACACCGCTTAGTCACGGATCATACAAAGTCAAGCCGGATCATCCATCGCATTGGAGAAGACAATGCAATACTTGCTCAGAACGCCCATTAAGCAGTGTTATTTTTTTGTATAAATGAGATACTATTATATAGTTTTTATAATACATTTTTTTTATATTCAGTTATATTCAGTATTAGTAAGTTTCTTGTGTTTTTGTCACTTAACTTCTTGTGTTTTTGTCATTTTGACTTCTCATCTCAACCAAACGGTTGAGCACATTTTGAGTCACTATATTTTATTGAGAGGATTACCTAACTTAACTCAAACTGATTGAGCCATCTCTGTCATCTGGTTGGGGTATAGCTAGGTTACGTGGTTTTATTAAACTTTTAAATGTTCGTATTGGGCGCCAGACAGTTTAAATAAACTGACAAAACATTTATTTTCTGATCACGGGAAACAGAAAATCCACCTCCAGCGTCAAGAGCATGAAGTCCATTCGTACAATTTTCACCAACCACACACACAAAAAATATATATATTTAAATCATACAGTGTCCAGCAGTAATTCTCAAAAAGCAACAACAAAAAAAAACAAACAAATAAGGAATCAGTTCGTTACTCTGATTTACCGGCGCGGTTGCGCTCAGACTTAGAAAGTTCACAATGAGTCAAAACTACAACAAAAGTAATCCCAAAACAGTTAAAAAAATAATAAACATCTAATGAAAACGAAATTTGTTCAACCACCGTTAATGGAAGTCGGTAAGGAGTGATAGTAATTGTTCTTCTGGTGAAAGTGTGGGAGTTCGGTAATTGTAAGTTTATGGAGACCAGAAGCCTCACCGAGAAGGCACGGGAAAGCAAATGTTTCTTTACCTCTAGGGCTAGGTCTCTCAGGTCGTCGAAGTGAAAGAACAACACTCACAGGTCTTCAACTTCACTGTCAGAATCCTCTTTGCGGCTTTGATTTGAAAATCCAAAATCCACTAGATTTCACAGTGTCAATCAACAGTACTTGTCACAACACTTCTTCTAACATGGATATCAGAAACAAATTACACCAGCCATGTGAACTGTTTTTGGTGAAATTTTGCAAGCTAAGCATAATTATTTTACATATTACCCTGCAAGTGCCTTAACTTTACAAAATGATGTTACTTGGTGCTATGGAAAAACTTAAGTATATTTTTAATATTTTTTCAAAAACATGCTCAACCAAACGGTTGATTTGGCACAAAACGGTTAATTGTCACCCCACTTTTTGAGAATGGACAATATGCACTATTAAAACTTGGTTGTAATTGAAGTATGCTTTGGAATAAATACCTAAGTTTAATCTTGTTTTAAAGAAAACAGGGCCCTGTTCAGCCCTGAAAAAAACGTTGCACGGCGTTTTTTAAACAGAAATGGTGATGCGTTGAACACACTGTTCTGATGACGCAAGAGTTGCAACTATGGCAGCTGAGAAGGCCATTATTTGTGGACTTTGTGAAGAATTTACTTTGTGAAGAATTTTTGGAGCCTGGTGAAGTCTGTATAAATATGTGGTTAATACTACAAAATATGACAGATTTTACAGTTACTGCACTTGCCGCCCAGAACACAAGAGAACATCCCAATCGAGTGAAGGGATTTGTGGAAAGTGAAATGGAAGCACACATTTTACCAAATTCAGACAAAAACACATCTATTCACAATTTACCCTCACGTATTGACTTTATTTATAGTTCATATTGTTCTAAAACCCTGTATTTTATTTCTCATTTTTAGGAAAAAACACTTAATTACCATTTTTTATTTCTATACCAAATGTCACAAAGAAGCTAAAACATATAAACAACAGCATGATGTTTATATCCAATATTTTTACAATAAAACTTATGTTAAACATGTCTTCTTACATCCAGTTGTTGCATGTACCAAGCTGCATCAAACACATTTTTAAATGACTTTCCTTAAACCCATAGTGCGAGTTACTTTAATACAGCGTGCTTTATATACATGTTGCTGCTGATTGGACTGCAATTCTGACACACCCACCAAACAAGAGAAAATGTATCTCAAACCCTGTTGCACACCGTTTCCAGAAAACATGGCGCTCAACCCGGAAACAATAGCGTTTTTAACTTTTTTTTTTCGTTTTGTGCCCCTGTTGTGATTTGGTCTACTCTGTTTTGTTAGACAACCCAGTGTGATTGATCTACTCTCTCTCTGATTGCTCTGATTGGTTAGATGTGCCAGTCTGTTGTGATTGACCGCTTACAGTCTTTGTCGGAAACAAAACAACCCATTACTATAACTGAATTTCAGTTTTAATTTAGTTTTTATGCTTTAAGTTTTTGTCAACTCTTATAACCCTGTGATTAAATGGTCTATGTGTTGATATCCAGGGTGTCTAAAGGAAGAGCACAGCGAGCAAACTCTTCAGCGAGCAAACTCATGATGCTCCAGTGAGCTTGTGATGGACAGCTACTACAAAGTAGCCAAGAACATCTTGTCCATAGTAACTTTGCCCATCAGTTTTTCAGTCCAACTGCCTGTCACGTATTCAGTCATGTGTCCAATCGTCTGTGGTCCTACACAAGACAATGAGGTCATGACTCATGAAGGTGGTGAAACCTGGCTGGTTGAAATTCTACAAGGATCATTTGATACATTACTATGACATATGCCTCTTTGTGCAAAATTTAATAGCAGGCAACAGACAGACAGCCCGATCCAAACCTCAAATGACACTTACGTTGATACTTCAAAGGGATGCCTTGTTAGATTATTCAAAATGAAAAAGTGATCACAAATAATTGCTTCAAATGGCCCTTCTAACATCCATCAAACCTCAGCATCAGTGACAGAGACTATTGTAGCTTGGAAAGACAATGGAAAAGTTTGAGCTGTGTATCAATACAGATTTATGATTCTAATTCTACTTGATTGGGTTAAAATCATTTTGCTTGAATAAGTCTAAAATACTCTTTCTAGCATTGTGAATTACAACAAATATTGATTAAAAACATCAAAAAGGAGACAAACTATGCAGCTAAATTGCTATTTATTTAATAGAAATTTATTTAACAGCTAATCAAACCAAAAACTACGATGTTTCGGTCATCGATGAACCATTGATTTGATTCGTGTAAATGCTACAATGATTCACTCATAAAGACATTAATCTGTTATGTCCATAAATGAACAAGGAATGAATTTGTGAGAATTATTCAGTGGTTCGCTCATAAAGACACTTACTTGTTGTCTTCTGCTGACATTATTATGCAACCTAAAGAAAGATTCACAAAAAAAAAAATCCCCATTGCTTGATTTTGACAGGTATGTTTTAATAAAATTGTAAAATAATAATAATAATAAAATTAATCATATTATTAAATTGAGGGTGAGGGACAAGTTAACAGTTTTTGGCAATTTTAGGCTTACAACCATAGTTAGGTGCTTCTACATCAGAAGCACATCACCTATAATTTCCCTCTGATTTTAGGGAGAAATGATGTGTGGGGTTAGGTTTAGGGGTAGGGATACGAATGAATAGATGATGAATGTATATAGCGCTTTTACTGTCTATTGACTGATAATGGCCAATGGAGGGAATGTGGCCAGGTCACCAGGGTTTTATCCCTACTCTGTTATGAGAAGTGCCATGGGATTTTCAATGACCACAAGGAGTCAGTACCTCAGTTTAACTTCTCATCCGAAGGATGGATATGGTTAGGATTACATTTTCACACAGGAATGTTCTTCCAGTATCAACAAAATATGTTGACCCAGGAACATGTCTTACTTGGCAAAATCAGAACATGAGGACTGTAAGCGGACATGTAAGCAGACCTTCAGACTGATGGCAGAAGGTCTGGACTCTGTCACAGCTTTCATTGGCCCAGGACCACCCACAGGCTGTCTGACTGACATGTAAAGCAACCAATCACAGTTTGTTTTATTCAGCAACATATTTAGTAGTGTGAAAATGTCCCTACAATAAAAGACCATTGTGTAAAACTATTGGAAGTAGTTAATGCTGTTAACTACACATACGTCACATACTTTTGAAAAATCAGCGTTTAGCAGATTCTGATAAGCACTCATTATCACAATTGTAAACACAATGGCTTTCTTCTTCCATGAGAGGGTTTGGCATCCCGACAGCTTTGTTTCCAGGTGGTACGTTAAAGAACACGCCATACAAGTTTCCCAGAAATCCTGTAGAATTCATCTAATCAGATGAATCAAAAGTAAAAAGTATGTCTGACATCAGCTGAAAATGAACACCAATTTAAAGGTGGATCCAGTTAAAGGTGCAGTAAGCAATTTGTGAAAAATGCCATTAAAAGTGGATCGGACTGAGCACCTAAACACTTGTAGCCAATCAGCAGTAGGGGGCGTGTCCACTCATAATGGGGGAGGAGAGAGAGCCAATCAGCAGTAGGGGTCGTGTCCACTCAAGATGGGGGAGGAGATAAAGTAAGCTAGAGGTAGATTTGAAGACTGTAGAAAGAGAGATGACTGAGAGACATTACAAAAGAAAAAAGGTGAAAATGAAAAATGAAAAGAAAGGTTATGATCAGGCAAGAGCTTTAGGACCCTCTTTAATACTAGAGAAGCTTTCCAGTACTGGAGAGACCTGTAGAGGAAAACGGTTGGTTGCGTTGTTTCTGCTCCTTACATGAGTAACATTGGTTTTGAGTGTTCTGCTGGGGACTAATAACCAACTTTTGCTTGTATACACTCTTGTGTACTGTAGGCAATGTTTATTCTTTATTTTTCATGTGATCTGCGCTCTCTGCCTGGGCCAGGAACATGCAGCTCTCGCCCTCTCATCAGGGGGTTGCGAGCTCTGCGATGCACTTCCGATGTCGACTCTGCGGGTTCGGCTCGAAGTGTTCTCACACTCCGCCCTTTGCAGGACCGCGCAAAAAGAAGCGCCGTTCTCTAAGGCCGAACAGATTCAATGGCAATTTTAACTGGATAAGTCGTGGATTGCATCGTTCTCCAAGAGGCTTCACTCCCACTTCTCCGTGCCGCTCTCCCAAGTGGATGGCACTGCCGAGAGGGGATGTACTGCCATTCCCCCTGTGTAGGAGGCGATCGCATCGCACCTTTGTCCACCCTCCGCGAGATGGCGCTCAAGGTCTGCCCTCCCGTCTAAAGCCTGCAGAGCCACATCCACCCTTGTCGGCTGCGCATACTCTGCTGCCGGACAGGCCGCTTCCGAACAGGCTACTTCTGCCCTGCATCCGATGGCTGTACTTGAGACCCTAGCTGCACATATAAAAGCATGAGAAGCCATCCCAGGGGTTTCGGAATGCATGCTGAGCACAATAAAGCGGGGCTATTCACTTTCAAGTGCGGACCGTGACAACAGTGAATATGGAAGTAGCGCATCTACTCCAGGCTTTTACAGCCCGCTGCTGCACTGTGTTGACAATGGATACACAAATTAAGGATAAGTTTTGGCTTCAATATCTCAAAAAGATGAATCTTTCCCATAGCGTGAGCTAACTTACGCAATACTAGTTCCCTTTTCTAGAGAGAGCCGAGGTAACTGATACGTTTCAGAGGGACTTTACTTACAGTATAATTAATTACGCATTTCACAGCCAGCCCTATAATTAAACCAAAGATTTAATATAGCAAGTCTATAGCAAGTCTCTCAAGATGTCACAATGCCAACGTCTGTCCTTTATCTACTGGGGAAACAAAGCATCTTGAAGTTAATCCTGCAAACACAGTTTTGGATGCATTTCACTCAGTTTGGTCTTTCTGCCAGCGTCAGTTTATTCACCATGGGAACCAAGAAGTGGTTTTGCTACATCAACTAAATCTCTTTCCATAAACCTTTATTTGATGTTTTGTACTTCACATCCTCTCTATATAACATCAGTATATACATTAAAGCAGACTTTAAGATTTTCTGAGGAAAATGTCAGTGGTGCTTTTCCATGCAAAACACACATTTTATAGTACATTTACATTTATGCCAGATGCTTTTGCCAAAACGACTTGCACTGCTTTCAAAGTATACATTTTATCAGTTAATGCATTCATGCCAGAAGAAAATCACCCAATTTATACAAATTGAGGCATCATTCATGTGTAGCACATGAACCCTGTATGGGAAGAGTTACATGAAGACCATTTAAAGTTAAGAGTTTAAAACAACGCTGAACCCAGAGTATGAGAAAACCACCAGTGAAATTCATTAAATAAAAAGGTATCTATACTTTTAAAATGTTCAATTTCTATAGAACACTGTAGTCCTTGAATCAATCCTGGTCTGTTGTTATTGGTTTTGTATCTGGTCTGATTTTGTCAGATGGCCCAGTCTGTTGTGATTGGTCTACTCTGCTCTGATTGGTAAGATGTCCCAGTATGTTGTGATTGGGGAACTCTTCTCTGATTGGTCAGATGGCCCAGTCTGTTGTGATTGGTCGACTCTGGTCTGATTGGTCAGGTGGCCTAGTCTGTTGTGATTGGGGTACTCTTCTCTGATTGGTCAGATGCCCCAGTCTGTTGTGATTGGTCTACTCTTCTCTGATTGGTCAGATGGTCCAGTCTGTTGTGATTGGTCTACTCTATTCTCATCTGTCTACTCTTCTCTGATTGGTCAGATGGCCAGGTCTGTTGTGATTGGTCTACTCAGCTCTGATTGGTCAGATAGCTCAGTCTGTTGTGATTGGTCTACTATGCTCTGATTGGTCAGATGGCCCAGTCTGTTGTGATTGGTCTACTCAGCTCTGATTGGTCAGATAGCTCAGTCTGTTGTGATTGGTCTACTATGCTCTGATTGGACAGATGGCCAGTCTGTTGTGATTGGTCTACTCTACTCTGATTGGTCAGATGGCCCAGTCTGTTGGAATCGGTCTAATTTCTCTGATTGATCAGACGGCCCACTCTATTCTCATCTGTCTACTTTTTTCTGATTGGTCAGATGACCAGGTCTGTTGTGATTGGTCTACTCTGCTTTGATTGGTCAGATGGCCCCATCCATCGTGATTGGTCTACTCTGCTCTAGCTGCTCATTTTGGCAGTTTAGAGTGAATTATTTGAATTATTAACTTTATTTGTTATTATTAACTTTACATTTTACATTCACAAACAGCTGAAAACATTAAAGGTAACATTCAAAAAGCATTATAGGAACACTTTAAAGAAGGCTTTATGCCAAAAAAGAATGTTTATGAGATACTAAATTCTTTAAAAAAACAAATTGAAAGTGAATTTAAATTAATCAATTAATTATCTAAATCCATAAAATGATCCCATAATGGGAAACCCTGAAAGGTTCTATATGTGAAGCGCCTAAGGAACCCTTTAAGATTCTACATAGAACCTTTTCTTCTATTTTTCATTTAGCGAACTCAGCAACCCAGTTTTGCAGTGACAGACAAACACTAGCATGGAAGCTCAATTGATTAGGAGAGTTTGTCTGAATGATCACATTATTTCACTGCCAGAGTGTGGCAGAAGAGATATTGTCACAATTCGACTGTCAAGCAGAGAAAAAGTCAGAGCAGCATCTCTATAAAGCAGCTGTTATTGTCTGTCACACCGTGGATAATTATCGTTTGCTATTGTGAGAACTCAAATACATTCATTTTTCCCCTGTCTCTATCCCTCGCACACAGTGAATTTGAGACACTGTCGCAATGCTCTTTTGAGTGACTCTGAGATATGGTGTTAGGTCAATCCAGTGACACAACCGCCAATCAAACACGAAATCCGTATCAGCAATCCACAGACACGCTGTTCAAACACATCCTCTCTTTCTCTGTCTTCTAGGCTATGCCATGCAAGCCAAGAGGAAAAAATATCTGTCCTCTCTCCACTGCTCCAGAAGAAATCAGTTCATTTTTCTGAGATTACTCACCAAACAGGTCAGTCTATTCCTCTGAATTTAGTCACACCTACTATTGGAATACAACAGTGAGACGGATCAACATTAGTGGTGTTTACTAATGTAAATGAAGCATCACTAGTTATTGCTCATGCTAATTGTAAAGCATGTTCATACTCATATTTTTAAGTATTTTGGTCTTATTGTCCAGTTAAAAAAAATAAATAAATCATTAGATACAAGACACATAAGATACCTAAAAAGCAACACAGCATAAGATATTATGACTTTTTTCAGAGAGTATCTCTTTAATCAAGTGTATTTAACAAAAAGTACAAAAGTAAAAAAAGGGACAGTAAATCTGCTAGTGAAGTAAGACCAAATACACTTTTTTCTGATATAATCTATGAAAACAATGAATATATGATGCAGGGTTGCATATTTATCTTGTAAGTCTTTATTATATATGCTTTTTTTAGTGGAAAACATCTAAGAAAATACTACCGGTAATTGAAAATGCTTATTTTGTGTAGGTTATACTTTTATCCAATGGATAAAAGCTTCAGCCAAATGTAAAAATGCAAATGTAATAGGGTTTTAGGGTCTGCTTGTTGAAATCAGTAATCCAATGCAAAAATGTGTAGCTGTGTGTAGCTCATCCTGCAACAGATGCAAAAATACTAAACGATGCGAAACAGTCATAGTCAAATAAATAAAACTGTTCCTCATATCCTCATCCCCATCACCTTTTATCATACCTCTCTGGTTGCTTAGTCAGTACACAGTTGTATTTCATGAAGCAATTAGACAAATTCAGTACCAATCTATCCTAGTCTAAATGAGGAATAGATTAATCTAGAGACCAATATCATAGACCACTCAGAATACATTAGAAACCACATAGCAACACATTAAGACCACTGCAAATACTTAGAAACTGAATAGCAAGAAACCACTCAAAACACCTTAGCAATGACTCAGTAACACATCAAAAGCACTCATAATTAGTAACCGTGTTGCAACTTTAAAACCATTCAGAAATCCGTATTCAGTGGATTACTTACAAATTGTAGTGCTTTACTGATTCCAAATGTCTGTTTGTGCGACTCCATAAACCTGGAAGACCTTGTGAACGGATATAAGCAGTAGACTTTCACTGCCATTGTGTGAATAAAAAAAATAACTAGTGATTACAGGTATTTTACAGCACTGTCCTTTGCAGCCCCATAGCAACATGTTAAAACCTATAAGAACACCTTAACAATCACATATAGCAAAACCCTGAAAACCACTCAGCATAGTGGTTCGAGCTCTGCAGGCAACCACAATTGTAATTTTAAGAATCTGGCTTATGAGTTGATCTAATCACATTCACTCACAAGTAGGTCTTATCATGCCCATCTTTTCACATATCCAGACCACTTTTCATTCACTCCCTCTCCTCTCTCATTCTCTGTAGTTAGTGTTAATGGATATCTGTCAGGACGAAAGCCGAGAGAGACTAATGGAAGCGCTCGCGGTTATGAAGATGAATGTATATCTGGTTGTTTCACTGATGACCGTCCACCTCATCTCCGCCATTAGTACAGCGGCTCTCTCCATTTAAGGACCCTTACCAAAGTTCTCGGTGCGCTAATGACATCTGCTCCTCACTGCAGGACACCTTTTGAGAAACGTGCACAGAGATTTTGAACTCTAGAGAAGAAACTTCTGAAGAAAGTATGGAGAAACTTGTACCCGAACTGTCTTTCTGTTAGAACATCTGACCATTAATGCTATTCTGTAGATGTCCTTGTATCTTTGTAGATTTGCTCTTTCATGATTTAAGAAAGACAATACAAAAAAATATATATATATACACTGTAAAAAATGTCCGTGATTTTAACAGTAAAAGACTGTAAAAATGCTACAGTGCAAAACTGTTAATTGGTTAACAGAAAGTTTTCGTACTTTATACGGTAAATAACTGTGATATAATTTTACAGTAAAATACCGTTAAATTTACAGTTTTTGAAAGTGAAAAAGAGCAAATCGTTGTATAATTTACAGTGAAAAACCGTACAATTGACATTCCCACAATTCCCTGTGTGACACTTCATATTTGATGTATTTTTGTTGAAATAACTATAGTTCCTCATAGTTTTGTTTTTTTTTTCTAATCAGTTATGTACATTAGGGTTTTATGTTACATTTAATGTTGTTAAATTAATGTTTATTGCATTTTTTAATTTCATGTGTGTTACCATGATGGTGTTTAATGTTTGTGTGAATGACACTGTGCAGCTTCTTTATATAAGTATTACTTAAATAAGTAATCACTTATGATGAGCTGTGATTGCTCAAGTAATTCTCATCACTGACGTGATGATTGATGGTTGTAAGTGTATTACAATGGTCTAAAACAGATATCAATAAGTTGGTAAATTAACATTTTATCAGAAAATAAAATACGGTTTATTACTGTAAATTTTAAGTTAAGTCTGTAAAACCATTAATGTTCCTACCGTATTTTTAACGGTAAAGTTCTGGCAACCACAGCTGCCGTTTTTTTACTGTAAAATTTACGGTTTATTTTTTACAGTGTATAGTCATATTGAATGGAACAAACACAGTGGTTATGTGGTCTGTGAAAATTCAAGTGGAAAGATTTTTTTTGTTTAACTGTTCATTGTATGATAACAGAAAGAGGTTTGATTTGGGTTTTGTGAAGCATATTCTGAAGTGTGAACACCCAAATGTTTAAAGTCGGCATGAAAAAGAAGTTGCAATCATCTTTACTTCCCTATTTTGACATATCCGAGTGAAACGGCTTCTCAAACAAGAAGAAATGGGGAATTGTCCATGGGGAATTGATTGGATGGTTATGGTTTGCTATTGGTGGATCTCATGTGAGTGACGGGTGGCCCCGCCCACACGCCAGTAAACCCATCCTCAAAGATGAGAAGAGATGAGCTGCAAGAGTGAGGGGAATTTATCCTGATTAACGATTATGAGAGCCCATGAACTTAAAAAATAATGATGTGCACAGATAAATCATTTATCATAAATACTGCAATATTCCGTTAAAAAGTCATTTTTCATCTTTTTAAAGATAACATTATGTTCGACACAGACGCACTCACCAACAAAACATCTGTCATTTTCTTCTTCATATAACTTTGACATCTCATTTGTGATTTTACATCCCTATGGGGTTTCTTATAAAACTGATCCACTAAAAAGCGCTAACAATGCTAATTGAGCTCAAGTCTTGCTCACTTAGTGTAAAAGGCCCAGTATGAAATCACACAGCTCAGATTCATCAATTTAAACACTGAAGGGTAAAAACAGCAAGGCTAAAATTGTTTGACAGCACATATGTCACTCAGCAATCCGAACACTTTACCTCCCAGCATGATATACCTAGCTAACAGCGCTGGCTAGCGTTTAAAAGCTACAAACACCAGGCTAAACGAGGGCTAATGCTCTTTCGAGCAGCTGCTAGCAGTGTGAGCAACAATAAAGCTACTAGCATGACAGCCTTTGGCTATAAATGTGGGCGCAGTTGTGTTGTGTTTGCAGTAATAATGAATGTTTAGACTGTGGGTAGTTCAGATCAGAGTGTTTTAGCCTCAGCATTGCTACCAAAGGGCTGGCTGAATATTAAAGGCAGCAAAACCCAGCGGTGAGACCACGTGGCTGCTGGCCAGACCGAGCATGTGTGCCTGTGAACGGCCTAGCGTGGATGCTAAACTGGCCAGTTTCCAACACAAGGCTGGGAATCCATGTTCAAACACCTGGGTGTGAAATGCAACAGTGCTAAAGGCAGACAGATTGAAAGACAGTGGGAAAAAGGATCAGCTTGTTCTCCACTTCATGCCTAATGGAAACATTTTATTTCTCTCTAACAGCCTTCTTCTATTTATGCCATCAGCCGCCCCTCTCTTAGGCGCGTTGTGATATATCTATGTGTAGGAGGACATGATATTAGAATTATTTCATTTTCATCATCATCAGAGAAGACAAAAATGAGGTATGTTGTGCAAACTGTTTGCGTTATTGCGCACACCCCGATTCAGCTCAGAAAAATCACGTTTGCATGCGCTCACACACTTTCATTTTTCATGTTCATGCCACTGCCAATAAATTAACAAAGCTAAATTCTTTATTAAACCTGCTGGACCGTTATCAATGCAAATGTGACAATGCGATCAGGCACTGCCTCTCCCGCTCTCTCAGTCTGTCTCTCTGCCAGAGGGAATATAAGGTCATTACTGCTCTAATTTAAATCTAAAATAGCAGCAGATTGCAGAATGTGCGTGTGAGGAGAATCATAAGAACAATATATAAGATTTGCAGGGTCGGTCAACAACGAGAAACAACCTCTGGTCTCCATACTGCGAATCACTAGCCTTTGCCTTGCTTTCTCAGACAACATCCTAGTGTCACGCTTTAGCAAAGTCTTGGTCACTTCGCAGATTTTTATGGTCACGATTTACAGCGTCCAAGCATTGTTTGTTTTGGTTTGATGAAAAAATGGGTAAATATCAAAAAGATTAGGGAACGCTTGATATATATTGGTACCATATTTGGTTTCAGTCAATATTACAGATCGGCATCGAATGGAAGTCCTTTTTATCCCTAGTGTGACTTATATATGAAATGGCTTCTCGGACAAGAAAACAAATACAAATGTAGGGCGGGACTTGATTTTGTCCATGGGGAATTGACTGGGGAACATGGGGAAATGTGCCGTCTATATTGGATCTGACAAGAATAGTTCAACACGGACTCTGTCGAACATGTATGGGCGAATCATTCCGGATGCCATTTTACAACATTGGATTTTTTCAAAACAATTTCCCCCAAGTGCATCGACGGGTGAGTTGAAACTCATTATAATATGCAAAACTGTTATCCACTAACAGCAGTGGGCATTTACTTCCAAGTCTTCAGTGTGAGACGCCCATAAAAACAGAGCGTTTTTCAGGTAGGCTCAAAACTAGGGTAGAAAATAGCCAATTACTTATTCATTTTGATGTTTTTGAATGCAAAAACCAAGCGAATGTCATAAGAGTATTCTGACAAAAATAGCATAGCCATAACATGGAAATAATTGTCAGCTTATATCGACATCAGTCCGATTTTTTTATACACTAATTGTTTCCCCCCCCCCCAAAAAATAGACAATATTAATATTACAATGATAGACAATGTATATGTCTCTAAAATTCAGTGCTACCTTGTAGAACAACCTTGTGGAGAGTGAACCAGTGATGCCTTAAAATGCTGCCTCCGTAGACAGTTCACTGTGATTGGAACAGAGCAACACAGAGTTGCAGTTCGACTCTGTTTAGCAGTCTAGAAGTTTCTCTCTCTCTCTCACACACACACACACACACACTGCAAGTGAAGCATGCTGTGGCCTGACACGCTTTGATGGAAGTTCAACTCAGAGCTGCAGAGGAACAGTAACAGTGTCTGAAACAGAGAAAACGACCGCTGAGATCTCCACTCTCCCGACAGACTGAGACAAAAAAATATAAAAAATACACAGAAAAAGACTGTTTCTGTATTACTAAATCTCGTCTACCCGGCCGCAGTCAACAGGAACCTTTCAAAAGCTAACAGGGTACAAACAGGGTTGTCATAATACCAAACAGTCAGTAGTTTGTTGTAAATATAAAGTCAAAACCACAGTAAAATAGTATTTAAAAAGTTATATTAGTGATATTAACTACTATTAATAATGTTCAGTTATATTAAAAGTAACACTTTACAATGAGATTCAATTTGTAAATATAAATTAATTTAAGTGTTGTATTGTTCATTGTCCATGATCATTAATATATATCGTTTGTTACCATTTCATATTAGCTATTCCATTCAAGTATTTCTCAATGAAGTAAATATTGTGCATTTCTACTAATTATTCTAGTAAACAGTCTACAATAAAGAACAAAGCAATAAATTAAGAGCAATGAGTGGCTTTGTCTTTTAATTGCAAATGTTGTTGATTAGTATGGCCAACATTGGCAGGTCTATTAGGCTTAATTTACATTGCAAATCCTATCGCACAGATCCCATATTTTGACACAAATCCAATTATTCTTTATGTCTTGCCTGTTTACATTCACTTAAGACCTAAAAGTGGCTGTGTACATTAATACCTCGCCAAGATGGGCATTTTGGCCAAGAAACAGATTCATATGCTCAGTCACATTTGCCTAGTTTATACTCAGAGGAAAAGAGCCATCACTGTAAGCCTCACAGCAGTGTGCATCGCCTCTAAAAGGTCCCGCTTTGGACGGCAGACAGCAGTGCACCACACAATTTACTTCAAGATCACTGGATGAATTTCAATCAAGGATTGAAAAGCAGGTGTGTTTTTTGTTTTTTTTCAAAGCAGATGATAAATTTGAGGTTGTTTTAACCTCTAAATTAATTGCATGAAGTTGTAGCTTTTCAGTCAATAAGTGTATTTGTATTTGTACAATTGCACTGAATATTAATTCAGGTTCTTGTACAGCTGTTTCAGTGTATAAGATCACAAATTTCTTTAATTGGAGATTATTTTAAATGTAAAACGTCACACATTGACTAATATAAATATACTAAATTATTAACTGCAAACTTAAGTACTTGTGTGCACAACCTGTATAAATTCTGGTTGTTACACTCTCAGGGCCGGTTCACACAGAACAAGATTTTACGGTTAAAAAATATTAAAGGAGTCGTTCACTTTTCAAAAAACTTTTGCTGATAATTTACTCACCCCCATGTCATCCATGATATCCATGTCTTTCTTTCTTCAGTCGAAAAGAAATTGAGGTTTTTGATGAAAACATTGCAGGATTTTTCTCCATATAATGGACTTCATTGGGAACCAAATGGTTCAAGGTCCAAAAGACACTTTCAGTGCAAACTGCAAACTGTTCAAAGGGCTTTAAACGATTCCAGACGATGAACAAGGGTCTTATCAAGCGAAACGATCACTCATTTAATGAATTAATAACAAAGTTTAAGTTTTATAAGCTCAAATGCATGCCTTGCTCTGTACTGCGTGACTCTCCTGTTTGAAATGAACGAATCTTTTTCCGACTCAATTTGTTCGTTTCGTTCGGTGAATGAACCAAATGACTCTGAAAAAGATTCGGTCATTTTGATGAACGAGTTCGAACAGGAAAGTCACAAACGTGCGTCACAGAACAGAGCAAGGCGAGCATTTGAGTTTATAAAACATAAACTTTGTTATTTATTCATTAAATGAGCGATCGCTTCGCTTGATAAGACCCTTAATCATCGTCTGGAATCGTTTAAAGCCCTTTGAACAGTTTGCAGTTTGTACTGAAAGTGTCTGTTGGACCTTGAACTGTTTGGTTCCCACTGAAGTGCATTATATGGAGAAAAATCCTGGAATGTTTTCATCAAAAACCTTAATTTCTTTTCGACTGAAGAAAGAAAGACATGGACATCTTGAATGACATGGGGGTGAGTAAATTATCAGCAAAAGTTTTTTCCAAAAATGAACAACTCCTTTAATTTTTTAAAAGTTGAACTTGAGGGGCATGTTTTTAGAACGCTGCACCATGCAAGCGTTCGAACAAGGTCTAGCTTGTGTTAACATTGAAAAACAATGTAAAAGTAGCACAGTGGAATGGAAAAACTCATTCTGTGTGAACAAAAAAGGTTCAATGGGGTTCTATATACGTAGAACTACTACTTCCCACTGCTATTTCTTGGTAGTTCACCTGATATTTTCTCAGCTTTACATCTTTTCAAATCCCTCCCTAATACAAACCTGTAGCGAGGTTAGATGTTGTGGGAAGAAAGAGGCGAGAACTGGTGAACATTCAACAAGTTTTATAACAAAATAAAACAAATACAAAACGAAAGTAAAGGCAGCAGTCCCTCACAGACGACTGTTGCCATGAAACAGAAACAAAACATTAAATAAAACCCTGGCCTGGCCTCTCTCATCCTTCACTGTCGTCGCCTCTGTGAGAGATATGAGACCGGTGCGTTGCACAGGTGTCGCTCATTATCAATCACGCTGGCCTTGTGCCGTTCTCCCATGGCCCTCGGTCATGTCCTGCTCGCCACAAAACCAAATCGCTTTCACACAAGCACAAACACACACATTCGAATTTTAAGCAGCAGAGGTTATGCAGCCAGACACATGCGGCTTGACAGTTTAGAAAAACATAAGAAGAGAAAAGAAATGAGGGTGGATGAACAGACTGAAAGACAAAGACAGAGGTGTTGACTGAGTTAATCTGCTGTGTGAGTTGATAGAGGAGATCCAGCAGTCCATCAGCAGCACACGAAAACGATTTATCTGCAGGGCAAGTGTGTGTGCAATGTGTGCTGAAATTAGTCAGATGTTCAGTCACGTCCATTCCTACACAGCACACAGCCTCGGCACCCTGTCGATCACTAATTGCAGGTACATGGTGCTCTCACTCTTTCTATGGGTCTATGGAATTGACAATCAGCAGTCAATAAAGCGGACTTCATTCCAGCCTTTGCATCTCATTCTATTCTTAATATCTTGGGCTTGACTGAGACCTGGATCCGTCCAGAAGACTCCTGCTACTCTCTCTAACAACTTCTCTTTCTCTATCACCTCTCGCCAGTCAGGGAGGGGTGGGGGTACTGGTCTTCTCATTTCTAACAATTAGAAAATACTCAACTCGCTCTTCTACATGCAATAACAACTCATTTGAATATCATGCTATTACATTTACAACTCCCATTAAGATCCATATTGTAGTCATACATCAATTGGGAAGCTTTATAGAGGAGATGGATGTACTGCTGTCCTCCTTTCCTGAGGATGGCATCCCACTTGTAGTCTTTGGTGATTTCAACATTCATCTAGAGAATCCATCTGCAGACTTCATCTCTCTCCTAGCCTCATTCGATCTCAAACGGCTCATCACCACAGGTACTCACAAGTCAACCAACTGGACCTGGTTTAACCACCCAACTGCATCACAGAAAACATTTTGGTGAAACCTCTCCACGTTTCAGATCATTTCCTCATTAATTTCAATCTACAAATCACTACCCACACACCACCAACTCCTCTACCAGTTACTTTCAGACGAAACCTGCGCTCACTTTCTCCGTCCCATCTTTCCTCTGCTGTGTCATCTTCCCTTCTCTCACCCTCACAATTCTCATTTCTGGATGTGGATACTTAAGACTACATTTTAACCTTTACTTTAGACAATACGTGCCTTCTCTCCTCTAGGCCAACATGAACACTGGACCGAACTCATGGTAGCGGAGAGGAAATGGCGCAAATCAAAAGCTACATCTGACCTCAGTAGGTATCAATCTCTGCTCTCTGCCTTTTTTGTTGATGTTCACGCCGCAAAATCTTCATATTTCCACAACAAGATCGACAGCGCCTCTAACATGCGTTCACTGTTCATTCAGCTCACTCCTATGTCCACCTCCTCAACCACCCACCTCTTTGCTAACTGCTGATGATTTTGCTAACTTCTTCACTAACAAAACTACAACTATCAGCAGTCAGTTCTCAGCTTCACACACACAGGAACCCAGAGTAATCACTCCCACAGCCAATAACTTTCTCTTCCCTCTCCACTAACTGACGAAGGAGTATCTAAACGTCTCTCCGGTCATCCTACCACCTGCCCTCTTGACACTCACACCTTCAACAAGCCATCTCTCCCACACTTCTACCAGCTCTCACGCACATTATCAACTCATCCCTCAACATTGGCTTTTAAGCATTTAAGCAAGCTCGGGTAACTCCACTGCTTAAAAAAATCAACATTAATTGCATCACTTTTAGAGATTACAGACCGGTCTCTCTCCTACCAAAACACTTGAACGAGTTGCTTTCAATCAAGTATCATCTTTCCTGTTTCTAAACAACCAGATGGATGTCAACCAATCAGGCTTCAAAAAAAGGGCATTCAACCGAGTCCGCATTGCTGTCGGTCACAGAAGCCCTGAGGATCGCAAAAGCTGCTTCCAAATCATCAGTTCTCATCCTCCTGGATCTGTCTGCTGCCATCCACACGGTGAATCATCAGATCCTTCTGTCCACCCTCTCAGCACTGGAACTTCCCTCCACTGGTTTGAGTCCAATCTCACAGGTACTGTAGGTCCTTCAGGGTCCTACCAGAAGCCAATGATCGATCAATGAGCGACAGCTTGTGGTACCAACACAGAGAGGCACAAAATCACTCTCCAGAACATTCTCATTCATGGTATGCTGGCGGAATGATCTGCCCACCCGCATCCAGAATGCAGAATCCCTGACAGCATTCAAAGCACAACTGAAAACTCATCTCTTCTGTGAGCACTTCACACACACAAAAAAAGACTTTTTTTCCTTTTCATTAAATTCTTGCTTGTCTGGCTTGTGCTACTCGTCTTGACTTTGTATTTTGAGCCTCTTCACAATGACTCATTTGGTTTAGTCCTGAGTTGTAAGTCGCTTTGGATAAAAGCGTCTGATAAGTGCCTATTGTACATGTACACATCTGCACTTCTTACGTGTGCAAGGGTCCGGAAGGAAATTCGTACGTATTTTCGCTAAATCGTACATATTTTACGATTTGGCCAATTCATATGAATTTCAGGGAAAAAGATTTGCCCTGCCGTTGAGGTTGTGACTGTGGTAGGAAGCATTCGTCCAGTTTACTTTTGAAACAAACATCCTGTTTATCTGCTGGCCAGTCAATACTCAAACTTTTAACTGCTCTTGTCACAACCTCAACCAGCTCTTCAAATGGACGAGAGGTAGGGCTATTTTTATTCAACGAAAAATCTTGGTTTAACGGGGAAAAAAATGCCGGTTTTTGAAAGCTTCGTTCAAACGGATTCAGTGTTTTCTTTTTGTCATCTTAATTTGTTAATTATTTAAGTTAAATATATATATATATATATATATATATATATATATATATATAGTGTTGGCCAATTTTATGTTTTTATTATTTTATTCTGTTTTTCTCTGTTGTCACTGTCATAAATACTGCAGGTGCATGAAAATTTGATCTGATCTGTTCTGTATGCTGCTGTTTGCACTTTGCATGTTAAAATAAATTCTTTGATGAATTAAAAAAATAACGGGTCACAGATACACGTAAATTTGATTTTTATTTAATGCCAATTCAATATAATAATCTTATCAGTTAACGGTTAATAATCCATTAAAGAGCAGCGGGGTTCGGTCGGGAAAATTAACCGAAATGAGCATCCCTACTGGATACATTTCGTTGAAATCACATGAGGACTTCGCAGGCTAAAATGCAATCCTCCATAGCCACGAAGCGCTGTCATGACCATGATACAGATTTAATGCTTGTAAAATGGCAAGTAATCCTTCTGATGTGTATTTTTGCTTTATACATTTTAGCTTTATTCTCAAATTCAAATTGTGTTGGGGGGGGGGGTGATTATTAGGCCATTTTAATAGAACACTTACATTTTTTCTGATGATTACTGGACTACGACACACACACACATATATATATATATATATATATATATATATATATATGATATATAACAATGAGCGCTACTGAAGACACAGACCCTAGCTCTGTTTTGGGCAGGCTTTATTGTTTCATGGTTCATGACGTCACACCATTGGACAGATTTTACATGTGCTTCAAGACGTCATTATGCAAAGCGTTCCCTTAGCGTCAATCGATGCAACGCGAGTTCCCTTGAAATGGAATCATGTGTTTTTTGAACATGCAACCATGAAAACCTACTCTAGTATAGCCCAAAAAACAAACTCAAAACTAATATATTTTTTAGTTTTAAAATCTTGTTTTCTGAAAAAAACGTTACGTTTAATAAAACAAGATAAAATACATTTAGTTGTTTTAAGCATAAAGTCACTAACTTTTTTAGATCATTTTTATTTTCCTTTACAATTAATATTTAATATTTATTTAAGAATGTTAAGATATTTTACACACAAAAACAAGACACGAATACTGAGAACTGTTTTTTTTTTTTTTTTTTTTTTTTTTGCTGCAGCATCCATAAATTGTGTCTGGAAATCCTTGATGGCTGTAGGATGGAGCTGTTTGCAAACTATCAGAAACAAAAATAAATCTATTCAAGGAACACGCGGTCCCTCACATAGAGAAATGTGAGTGCAAATAATGAGCGATTAGTGAAACAGAACTTCTTGTTCAAGCTGCAAATAAATTGACATTCTCTTTAGGCACAGATCCCATAGAGCACTAAATTACTGCAGATGATGTTCAGAGCAGTTGGCTAATACGAAATTAATCGTCTAATGTCTGGTGCAAATTTTTTAAAAGCAAAACAATCTGTTCTTAATATCTTGTGTTGGGCAACTCTCATTTTAGCACAAACTTTTTACATAGAATGCAGATAAGGGCTGGATATTTTGCAGAACAAGGTCAAACATTTACAGCGCACACACACACACACACAACTGTCATTTCATTCTAAATGAATGCAGTACATCTAGTGAGGGAGAGTGCATTCTGTCCAACACATTTTAGTCTCAGCCTCAGAGGGCAGTCCATTCAGAGAATGCCTGATGCATACAGTATTGCACAAAATGGGCACTTTCTCAACCTAGCAAGCTCTAATCTGGTTGGCTGGCAAAACACAGGATTTTACCAGACATGTTTACAAGCTACCGGGCTGGTACAAGTGCTTTTGAGTAAGAACTTAATCACCAAATTCACTAAAGTTAGCAAGTTTAAAGACATTGTTATAGGCATTTTCTGAGTTAACAGTTAATCTCGTAACATTAATGAATAAAGTGAGTGAGTAAATCTATAACATACAATCTTTCAGTTTATAAGATATCTTTACTTCCAAACATGTATAATTAAAATACCATACAGAAATAAGATTTCAATGAACAATGTACACATTTACCAGCTGTCATACAAAGTAGAAATAGTTTTAAGCATCTCAAAGAGTCCAAAATAATGAGAGCTGAATGCATTTTGCCTCTATTGGAAAACAACATAATATTAATAATTATAATAACTAAATGTATTTATGTTGTGCTTCTCACAAACAAAAAGCTCTACAACACAGAGTAATAATAATAAAAACCTCAATGCAATTAAAAAACTAGATAACAAAGAATACAAACTAGCATGAGAAAAAAAAACACTGAAAGACCTGATAATGTACGATTAGGAAACAAGAGCCCCAGATGCACAACACTGTTTTTTTGTTTGTTTGTTTGTTTGTTTGTTTGTTTTTTGTGCACAAATGTAGAGAAATTCATTCTGAGTAATTTAAGTCATTGCAAAGTAACTTATCAAACTTGACAACAAAATCAACAAATGCAACAGTGAAAATAATACTAGCAAACTGTAAAAACGCAATTATCATTGAATTGTTTATACCCCAGTGCATGATGGAAACACCTGCATTGCAATTTTAAGGTTTTTACTTTAGAAACAATAGAATTCAGTATACATTTAACAATCCTAAATAATATATACTTAAAAGTTTAAGACTGTCATTTCTACAAGCTTGAACTAATTATTTCTACAAGTGAAATAATACATATTACTTTCAGGTAAATAGATAGACTGCACACATTTTCCAGTGGCATCGTCACAGAGTTTTCTGTATAGGTTACAAAGACGGCTGTGCCATTACTTCAATGAGTTTCCAGGTCGCTCTATTATTATGCTCAGGGATTAGAAGCGACTGAACAAATGAAAACCAAAAAATAATGATTTGTTGTGCAGGATGTATTAGAAAAGCGCATGGGAAAATCCCATTCAATTGTTTCATAGTGAAAATTTTATTTCTAAATGCTGGTAATCAGTTAATTGTGTTACTAGTTTTGGTCCTAAAAATTGCAAACAATTCTTCACAGTAAACTTTCAAAAGCCAATAACTTCGCAGTAGACTTTACAATATTTTATATTAAGAAAAGTTGCTTAAAAAAAGTGAACAAGAATAAATGAGGGTTTACACGCCCTCTAGTGTGTGTGTGTGTGTGTGTGATTCTTCTCTCTCATCTGTACTCAGGTATCTGACCTCATCAGTCAGCGCTGAGATGACACAACCTACCCCATAAACCTGTCTGCTGTATGTGTGATAGAAAGACAGGGAAAGGTTGATTGTGTCTTTCTGTACATGTCCTTCAACTCAAACTGATATCTACACACACACACACACACACACACACGTATCCCAGTAAGTGTAGGCCTACTACCTCTCATGTTTCAGAATATGTTGCCATCCAAACTTGCTGTTGTTATACCCAACAATTAATGACATTTGGCTCAGGCATTTCAGAAATGAAGCTGTAGCATAAGTTCTGCTGGGAAGACTCAATTGCCAACACTTCCATTTACCACCATCCTCCCCACCACCACCAGGATGGTACCTCACATTGGGTCGGCTGCACCCCTGCCTTCGTCTTCAGGCAGGAAATGCAGAGTCCGGACTCTCAGGCTGCGCGATACAGACAGGGCCTATGCCAAAGATCTATCCATCCATCATCTTCTTCCGCTTATCTGGGGCCGGGTCGCGGGGGCAGCAGTCTGGAGATGCCCAGACTTCCCTCTCCCTAGACGCTTTCTCTTCTGGGGGGACCCCGAGGCGTTCCCAGGCCAGCCGGGAGACATAGTCCCTCCAGCGTGTCCTAGGTATTCTCCTAGGTATTCCCGGGGGAGGCGTTCAGGAGGCATCCGGAACAGATGCCCGAGCCACCTCAGCTGACCCCTCTCAATGTGGAGGAGCAGCGGCTCTACTCTGAGCTCCTCCCGAGTGACCGAGCTTCTCACCCTATCTCTAAGGGATCGCCCAGCCACCCTGCGGAGAAAGCTCATTTTGGCCGCCTGTATCCGTGATGTTGTCCTTTCAGTCATGACCCAAAGCTCATGACCATAGGTGAGAGTAGGAACGTAGACTGACCGGTAAATCGAGATCTTTGCCTTACGGCTCAGCTCCTTCTTCACCACAACAGACCAGTACATCGACCGCATTGCTGCTGAAGCTGCACCGATCCGTCTGTCAATCTCCCGTTCCATCTTTCCCTCATTCATGAACAAAACCCCAAGATACTTAAACTCCTCCACTTGAGGAAAGATTTATCCACCAACCTGAAGTGAGCAAGCCACCCTTTTCCGACTGAGGACTATGTGTGGACCCCCTTCACCTCCAGTGTACGACTGACAGACAACAACGGTTTGACCAAAAAATTTCAAAATTGAAAATCCTGTGGAAACAAAGACACCTACATCTTGGATCCCCTTGAGGTAAGCTAAAACATATCAAAAATTAATTTCAAAGTGAACTATCCCTTTAACTTAGAACAGATGTAGACATCCATGTTTCATTTATCCACGTTTAGTTGGTGTTGTGGTCTACCGCATAACTTAATAGTACAACTTAATCTAGAGCAGACACTTATCACTTGAGATGTGGCTTGGGAAAGGGTAAAAAAAAATACACACTGTTGCCCAGCCTCTCGAGAACCTAGTGTCGGAGTTGCATGTACACAGTTTGACCATTTTAAACTTAAAATGACAAGAAAAAAAACGAATGAAAACTGACTAACTGCAATGCATTTCAGTGGACGTGGAATCAGGGAATGTGCGAGTGTATTGGGTTAGCTGTGCCCTGTGATTGGCTCATCGGGTTTGAGGGCGTGGCTTAGCCATAGGTCAATTGTCACAAGGCTTTAATTTCAGTGAGGGATTGAGCATAATTTTACTCAGATTTTGTGCTCACATCCAAAGTGCGTGCACGTAATGACAAGTATATTGGCTGTACTGGGTCTGTGCGTCAGGTCCTAAAGTGACAGCAGCCTAATATACCTGCTGCCAAATTATGAGATCATATTTAAAATGGCAGTTTTTGCCTATGCTATCGATGTCAGAATCGTGGCCAGTGAAAATGCTGAGTGGCTAGTAACTTTGGAAAACCACTAGCCACAGTTGCTGGTGAGCAAAAAAGTTAATGTCAAGCTAAAAGTCTATATATGCAGTACTGTATACATCATGATATTTTGACCATCTGAAAACTCACAAAGAGCTTATAAAACGTGTACAGGTGTCAAAACAGCAGCAGGAATTCCTGTCACACACACAAAAAAAACATCTGGTGCAAGGAAACGGCAGTTCTGACGCCTGTACTGACGGGAAATTAGTTGTGCTTGTCTGTCCTTTTTAGGGCTGCATCTTTTGATCCTTTTGAATACTGTTTTTGGTTTGTTTAGATGTCTTTGGTCTGTGTTACGTTCATATTTAAGTCCGCACCAGATTTCATTTGGAAGCAGATCTAGACCTGGAAAGGTTGGTCTTAGGTGCGCGCCAAGGATCGGATGGCATATGCCAGCATTCACACTTATTCAAATGAACCGCACTAACAGAGCAATCACACCAGAGTTGATTTTACTCGAACTAAATCTGTTAAGTGTGAACACACACTAAAGTATAACCACACACACACTGCTGCATCATTAGTACTGTACCAGCAGTTCTTTTTCACCTGTAATCAATAACCTCTAATTTCCAGCTTTGCCCCATTCACTCACTGTCTGCATGTGTATGCCTGTGCCTGCTGGCCGACTGCCACATTCGGGAACGTATTGGAAGACTGAACTGATGTTCTGTTTGTCCTCGGAATGATCCGGGCAGCGGTCCAACTTGTGCGCGTTCACATACATTAAAGGAAATGTGACACACTTTCACATACAGCCCTATATAGAGCCAACACTTTTTGTATCAGTTACTGAGCTGTGCTGCTTTACTAAACGGTTTGAGTGCACATGCATGTTTGTTTTTGTATGCATGCATGAACACGTAGTGGGCTATGTGCCGTGTGTCAGAGATGCAGTGTGTATGTGTGCGTTTCTGGTGGCCAAATCCTCCAGATGGGTCCAGATGGCAGTTTGAGTCTGTGAAGGTGTGGAACAGACTCTGTGTGAGCATTTTGTAATGCCCGAATGCAACACCATCCCCTGAGATATGTGTGTGTGCGTGCGTGTGTGCATGAGGGAAAACTCTTTGACTGTTCTTGCACACATTGTTTGTGTGCAAAACATCTCAAGGTATGCGTTGTTCTACAACCCAGGTGTGTTTGAGTGTTTGTAAAGCAGTTGCATTTGTTCGGCTAAATAAACCAATAAATAAAAAATGAGTTTCCAGTTTCCACCTGTCTCATATTGCACACATCCTGGTGCAATACACTTCCTAGGTAGTATATATAGTGTACAAAGACATTTATATTTTTTTATGTGTACAAATATAAACATTCAAAACAGCAGGTCGATGTTGTCCAGTTATCATGTCAAAAAGCATCATATTTTGCATATCATACATGTAATTATACACTTTTGAAAGAAATTAATACTTTTATTCAATATGTTTTCAAAATTGATAATAATCAGAAATGTTTCTTGATCATCAAATCATCCAAATGATTTCTGAAGGATTATGTGACACTGAAGACTGGAGTAATTCTGAAAAAGTCAGCTTTGATCACAGGAATAAATTACATTTTAAACTATATTCACATAGAAAATAGTTCTTCTAAATTGTAATAATATTTCATAACATTTAAGTTTTTACTAGATTTTTAAATAAATAATTGCTGCCTTGGTGAGCAGAAGAGACTATCTAAAAACATTTAAAAAGATCTTAAAGGAGTGGTCCTTTAAAAAAAAAAAAAAAACTTTTGCTGATAACTTACTCACCCTCATGTCATCCAAGATGTCCATGTCTTTCTTTCTTCAGTCGAAAAGAAATTAAGGTTTTTGATGAAAACATTACAGGATTTTCTCCATATAACGGTTCAAGGTCCAAAGAAGAGTTTCAGTGCAGCTTCAAAGGACTTTAAACGACACCAGATGATGAATAAGGGTCTTATCTAGGACCCTTCGAGTCATGACTCGAAAAAAGATTTGTTAATTTTGATGAACGAGTTCGAACAGGAGAGTCACGACGCTCATCACAGAACAGAGCAAGGCGAGCATTTGAGCTTATAAAACTTAAACTTTTTATTTTTTTAAATGACCAATCGTTTCGCTTGATAAGACCCTTATTCATCGTCTGGTGTCGTTTAACGCCCTTTGAAGCTGCACTGAAACTCTCATTTGGACTTTGAACCGTTTGGTTCCCATTGAAGTCCATTAAATGGAGAAAATCCTGGAATGTTTTCATCAAAAACCTTAATTTCTTTTCGACTGAAGAAAGAATGACATGGACATCTTGGTTGACAAGGGGGTGAGTAAATTTTTTTAAATTTTTTTTTAAAGTGAACTACTCCTTTAATGACCCCAAAACTTCAGAACACTATTGTATTTATCAAAAATAATAATGGTAATAACTAGCCTGGATGCCAGCTCGAACTCCGCCCACAACATTTTTTGGTCGGGAAGTTCGGTCTGGACTCGATCCATTACGGAGTAATTATGATCAGGCAAAAAATGATCGGGCCAATCAAATTGTCAGGGCGGGCTTTATACGATGATGGACAGATGATCTGCAGAGACGTAATCATCACGTTATCAAAGATCGAGCGCTTGTCAGAGATGACAGCAGCTGGAGAATTGAGATGTATAGATTCCGCTGTCGCGTCTTTTGTAAAATAAATCGAAAGCGCATTAATTTTAATAGAGAAACAGAAAACTGCAATCAAGGCATTTGTCGATAGGAAAGATATTTTTGCCGTCCTTCCTACATGATTCGGGAAAAGTGTAACTTATCAGCTGGCTCTGACGGTCGTTAAGAAGATGGGACGTAATGAAAAGCCTGTGGTCGTTGTGGTTTCTCCTTTGGTGGCACTCATGGAGAAGTAAGTAAAAGTAGCAACACTCGTTATTTAACTTCTAAAATAAGTAAGTTCTGTAGTTGAAAACTGCGCTATTCAAAGGAGTTGACTTACTGCATTGCTCTGATTGGTTGTAGGTTTACCGACTATCCAATTGAGTGCAGAGGGTTTTTTTTTTTCTGGTTCGGTTACGACACGCCTCATAATCAAAGCCCAACGGAGGAGTTTCAGACTCATATTCTCTCTTGAATACGAGTATGACGAAGTCAGGCTAGGTAATAACTAAAATATAAAATAAAACAATAGTATAAAACCATAGTATGCAGAGAGTCTAGACTTAATTGTAGTGTTTGTGTCTCATTTTCTTAGTTTGAAAATATCTTCAGGTTATCAGTGTGTGGGTGTGTGGACGCATGTCTAAGCATGTTTGCGTGGGTTGTGATATTGTATTTATGAGACGATGAGATATATGTTGCTTTGTAAGTGTGTGAAGTTGATTATTCTCGTTCGCTTTGAGCCTGTGATGCACTACCATCTTGGCTTTGATAAATTAATAATCCTTTTGAAGTGCTAATCCCAAACACTCAGCATGATTCATGCGATCCATACAACAAGTGTCTCTCTCAAAGACTTACACACTCACTCAGCATGTAGCTCTATGAATATGGAGATGCACAGATGGAAACAGAAAGATTTATGTGCGTGCACATGCATGAAGAGTAGGCATTAGCTTATCTGTGGTGAAAGATTCTTCAGCTACAAAGATATAATCAGTCTGTAAATAAACCTGCATATGCATTTATACAATGTAATTGTTCACATAAGGAGAAATTTAAATAAAAGGTACAGATGTAGGTTTCAGGCAATATAAACGCATGGATAACATAAAATAAATTGAGTGTACAGGAATGAACTGTGGCTTCATCCACAGCTCCACCTAGTGTTGAGAACATGACCTACTTCCAGATTTTCATATTTATAGTAATGCTGATACTAATGCTTTGCACAACAGGAATAAATTATAGAAAACAGTTATTTGACGATATTGCTGTTTTTAGTATTTTTTAATTGAATAAATGCAGCTTTGGCAAGTATTTTTCAAAAACATTTTCAAAAACATTAAAAAACAAACAAACTTTTGAACGGCTTGACAATGACTGAAACATTTGCAAGCACACACAAATATTTCTCCTTCAAGAGGAATGTGAGCATCAGTATTCAGAAGAAATAGCAAGAACATCTGCAGTGCTGGTTGCTTTTATTTTCCTGAAACTCTGGAGGAAGACAAACTGCCTGCCTGACTAACACCTTCCTGCTCTATCAGCAGTCACACATGACAGTTCACTGAAGAGACTCTGCATGCGTGTGTGTGTGTGTGTGTGTGTGTGTGTGTGTGTACACTGCCTGCAGAGATACTGGCCTCCTAAGCAAGTCCCAGTCGTATGACACCATCATGATGTGTGAAAACAGTGCACGCAGTCCTCATGTCATCAGAGCACATCGGCTCTGGACTTTAATTGAAAAGGACCATTCCGTTATTGATCAACCGTAATCAATTAAGCAATTATCACATCCTCACAGTGCTTTAATTGTGGCATTCAAGCAATTATTGTGAAGATAACACAAGTCAGGATCAATTCCTATGGTGACATTTAGCACAGGATCACAATCACCAACACAAAACAGAAACACAATTCACATATACCTGCAGACGAGACTGTCACTAAACTATGGAAGCTAAACAATAAATAAAGGTAATTGCGTAATTTTACATTTGACAAAAGTCAGATTTGTGGGATAAAAAGTCAAAATTATCTGACTAAGTTTCCATACTAAACTCACACTCTTGAAATATTCCTGAATAAGTCTAGAATTAGCCATTCATTCCAATGGAAGTTGTTCAGTATGGAAGCCTTTTTCCGCCACAGTTGAAAAAATATATATAATTCTGTAAGTCATAAAAATGAGAAACTTTCTTATAATAATGACTTAAGTAATTATTACCAGAACGTTTCTCATTATTATGAGATGTTAAGGCATTATTATGAGAACATTTCTTATTATTATGAGATACTCAAGCCATAATTACGATAAAGTTTCTCATTATAATGAGATATTAAGTCTATATTAAGTGAGATATTAAGATATTATTATGAGAAACTTTCTCAATATGAGAAACCAAGTCATAATAATGAGAAAGTTTCATTATTATAATTATATTTTTGTACTCAACTATGGCGGAAACGGGCTTCCTTAGTTCAGTTGTTGCAGCCCATAGTGCAAAAAAAAAAAAAACTGTTTCAGATATTTTTAAAAAATATTTTTAAAAAATATGCAAGAAATGGCTAAAAACATATGGCTAATAAAATGTTTTAAATATATTTACATAAATTTTTTTTGACAAGTTTTAGTTACCTCTATTTTTATTTATTTATTTATTTATTTTTTAGATCGTTTCAATTTACCGTACCATAGACTTTGGGGGTTAGTAAAATATAAAGTGTGTGTGTGTGTATATACACACACATTTATTTTTATATATAAAATAAATATTATCTTTACTATAAATCTTATATGTATATTATTTTGATCCAATAAATGCAGTCTTGATAAGAACAAGACACTTATTTTACTTTTTAATAGTAGAGAGTATTGTCAAAATTCTATTTTAAACATATTTTAAAGGAGAACTCCGGCGAACAATGAACCTTTGGTCTAATAAAACGTCGGTACCTAGTCAACCGTTTTCTGAGTTTTGTTTTCATGATAATCGAATGTAAAGAGTTTTATCTCTAAAAACTGTTTAGCGTATAATGCTAGTAATGGGGGCATTGACTAAGTAAAAAGAAATCGCTAGTTTATACCACTAACAAGGCTCAAAATAGCCCCACACTCACACAGTAACATAATGAGGGTCCCTACATGCAAAACGAAGCATTGAGAACTTTGTAAGTGTACAGACCGTTTAATAAGAAGATACTTTATACAGGCAGTTCACTTCGTGTATACAGACAGGAGCCATCTTAAAAAATAGTCTCGATAAGTCAAACCACGAACGCCATTCATACAGTTCAGAAGTTCGTTGAGTTCATATCACTCAGCACGACGTTCGTGGTTCGACTTATCGAGACTATTTTTTAAGATGGCTCCTGTCTGTATACGCGAAGTGAACTGTCTTCATAAAATATATTCTTATTAAACGGTCTGTACACTTACAAAGTTCTCAATGCTTCGTTTTGTATGTATGGAGCCTCATTATGTTACTGCGTTAGTGTGGGGCTATTTTGAGCCTTGTTAGTGGTATAAACTAGCGATTTCTTTTTACTTACTCAATGCCCCCATTACTAGCATTATACGCTAAACAGTTTTTAGAGATAAAACTCTTTACATTCGATTATCATGAAAACAAAACTCAGAGAACGGTTGACTATGTTCCGATGTTTTATTAGACCAAAGGTTCATTGTTCGCCGGAGTTCTCCTTTAAGGAAATGTACCATCTTGCCCTTTAAAGTACATTTTGTCAATTGTTTTTTTTTTTAAATATCTTATTTTTCAATTTGAAATAAATACTTTCCTTAAGCCATGAAGTTTACATTACATATTTAGCATATTTTTGGAAATATCTTGGGCAGAATAAAATATTTAAAACATCTACTGTAATACAAAGTAACATTTGCAATTTATAGCAGTACAATAAATTTTATTCCACCAGACTAAACAGCTACTTGTGAATGGCTGTCCATGGAGAAAGATGTTTTTGTATCCAGATGGTGCAGTTACGACATCTACTAGCAGGTGCAAACTGGGCCATGCTAACCAGTCAAACTCTGACCCCCCCAGTTCCCCGCTGTGAACGGCCCTGCCTGCAGATCCTCAAAAGCTGGTGTGACTCTTAAAATAATCATATGGCAGAGCCAGAGTGCTAACCAAGGGAAATCTCAAAACTACATTAACCTCGCCTTCACCTGCCTCAGGGTCACATTACTTACAGTAGAGTCTTGGTCTAGCTCTCAGTTCTTTTGTCTAAGACACATTACAGCACACATTAAAAGGGCCATGATCTTGTTCTTCTGCTTGTCTGAATCTGACAGCAATTTGCAGAGACATAGCGAACTGAAATGATCTCTCTGACATCAATAGTTTCAATACGTCATATCTGCAAATAAAGAGCAGATCAGATTTGTATCCATACTGTGGAAGAGTTATTTATGTGGTCAAATAAAAATCAATAGAATGTGCAAGATGCCGAAAATGAAGTTGTTTACAGTGTACGAAAATAAAATAAAATAAAATAAGTTCTCTTAATACCTATATCAGTCAGCAGAAGGCCTCTCATCAGACTCTCTAAAGATTCATTGCTTCAGTCACAGCGCATCTTGCCTAGATTTTCCAGTAATTAAAGACATGTTAAAACTCCTTTTGTTCTGTGGTACATAATTCACTTTGGCTTAAATTTACTCTCTTTGTGTTATGGACTCAGCATGTTGTTCTTGGATTATATGGAATATATTATTATCTTGGCTTAAGGACATCTGGACTGTTTTTGACGATCACAGTGGCTTATTACTGCACCGTTTTAACAAATCCCAAAATGGATTTGAGTCAAATAATCTACTTTGATTTAACCCAGGGGGTTTTAACCTTTTAGACACCATATGATCATCCTCATTTAAGGGACCCTCATCCTGAAATTTAAACTCTTTAATAGATTAATAACAATTCATATTTTAATCACATTTTTTTATAATATATTAAGTCGTTTTTTTGGTCATTTTTAAATATTCCGTTCACTGACGCCTTCGTGTTGTATTGTGTTAGTAAAATCATCAGTCTATTGCAGATGTAGATATTAATATATCCCTCTAACTACTATCTATGCATACTACTCATACTAGTTCCCTATCAATCAGTCACGATTGTTGTTACGTCAGAACTGAACTGACCAATTAGGATCTCGTCTGAGAGCCCAATCACCTTCGAGTGGTAACAGAACAAGCCAATGCACATTTGCTAGTGAGATTTGCATCGCACATTGAATTGAATATTGAATTAGGCTTTTGCTTCGCAGCCAAGCGGATGTTGATTTACTCTGCTATTAATTCATCTTTCCTGTATCAGAACAAGAGGGTTCCTGTAGCTGTTCTTGTGTAGGTGCATTCCAGCGGAGTTCGTGGTTGCTAAGTTTGCACAGTCTGGTGAAGCCGGTGTTCACCTGGGAGGCATTCGTTGATAAGTTATGTACCCACTGAGGTACAGAAGGTCATGGGAAGACTGCAACATCGTGAAGTCGTGGGCATGGTTCAGACAGGGCGGGCAGGCCTCGGATGGAGCGAGCCACCTATCCTATGGTCCAAGGCAAGCAGGAAGGAGAGGAAGGAGCTTGTTGTTGCAGAGGTCACTAGGATTGAGCAGGAGGAGCTCAGAGTGAGGTCTGTGGCACAGGGGCAGCAGGGGCGGTGGACAACTTGGGAGGGTGTCGCAAGCCGAGCAATCAGTTAAGTTATGTACCCACTGCAGGAAGATGACCATTGCAATGTTGAGATCGAGACAATAGGCCCTATTTTAACGGTTTAAGCGGATGGTCTAAAGTGGACAGCACAAGTTAACCACCTTTAAATTGGTTGTCCCTATTCTTTTAATGAGTAATGGTTGTGTTTTGGGTTTTACGTGCAATAAACCAATCCGAGTCTCATCTTCCATTCCCTTCGCGCCATGGCGGATTGCTATTTACAGTAGATGACGGAATCTCCAAGCGGAAAGACTGAATGCGTCTCCAAAGAGGAAATAGATCTGCTTGTGCGCAAGGTTAAAGTACGCAAGCAGACCATCTAGGGGACAAACCGGATTCCACCATATCTTATTATGTACACACTAATAATCTTTAAAATTGTCCCATGTTCCGGACCTTTATGACTGGATGATTGGTATCTTGGGGCAGGGCGTGCTAAATAGCAGCATCTCGCTCCAGTGCCTTTCTTTTTGGAAGAGCACGAGAAGGTCATGTAGTCGTGAAAGGCATCTTTTTCTGCCAGAAACCAATCCACTGCCTCGTCCGCTCTCACTACCCTCGATGGTGGGGAGCTTAGAGGGTATGTGGAGATCCCACAGGTGGAGCATGCAGTTTAGGTGCAGTTATACCAACAAAATGTTGCCACCTGGCGGGGTCGTCCACGTCAACGATCCAAGGTAAGTTAGTTCTCGGCTGCAATCGCGGCCAAGGCTTACAGCGCCTGCATGCCATGGCCCTCCTGCAAGTATACAAGTCCAAGGTACTAAAATGCAGCTCCTGCATCAAGGTACTTGATACTGCATTCAGTGATGGACCTCACCCTCCAGGCGACGAAACACATACGATGTCCACATTAATGGCCCAGCAGTGCTATCTCTGGCTGAACCTGGCCGAGATGAAAGAAGTCGATGAGGTTCGCTTTCTTGACTCCCCCCTCTCCCAGGCCTGGCTCTTTGTCGATGCCATCGAGAACTTTGCCCAGCAGTGGGACAGTCCAGAAGCAGACGGAGGCGATCAGACACATCCTGCCCAGACAGGATGCTGCTGCCGGGACCTGTCCATCTAGGGTTCCACAACTCTGTCCCACCGTGGGAACGTCTGTTGTCCCACTGGTCCCCCTTGCAAGGTGTCTGGAAGCTGGCTAGCGCTTACCAGCCTAATCAGACTTAGCTATGCGATTCAATTCGCCTGGCATCCCCCCCAGATTCAGCAAAGTCCGGTTTACGTCAGTGGTAGACATGGATTCTCCTGTCCTACATGCAGAGATCACATCCTATTGGCGAAGGGCGCGATAGAGACGGTCTCTCCAGCCAACATGAAGCCAGGATTTTACAGCCCATACTACATTGTGCCCAATAAAAGGAGGTGGGTTACACTGATCATGGACCTGCACGTTCTGAACCGAACCATTAACAAGCTCCTGTTCCAACATGTTGATGAAGAAACACATCTTACCTTGTGATCGCAGCCAAGATTGGTTTGGAGCGATCGACCTAAGGAATGCGTACTTCCATGTCTCGATCCCACCTCGACAAAGACCAGGCATATGTCATCCGCAACTGGAGTCATATGAGCCCCCTTCTGCACTGTATTCACAAATGGGTCCCGAGATGGGCATGGCACCACGACACACATCGAGTGAAAATACTTACTTACAATCCATGACTGGACCTTGTTTTACTCCGGGCAGGGGTTCCCTTAGTACAAGTGTCCAGGCATGTTGTTGTCTCAACAGATACCTCCAACATGGGCTGAGGTGCTGAATTGATTGGCAAGCAGCTTTGGGATCCTGGACAGGAGCTCACCTGGAGAGTAGCTAGCAGTACATCTTGCCCTGTGCCTATTTCTGCCGTTGCTGCGGGACCAGCATGTTCTGGTCCGAGCGGACAACACATCGACCACCAAGGTGGTCTACACCCCCGTTGTATGTCACAACTCACCTGCCATCTCCTCCTATGGGGTCAGAAGCAACTCAGGTGTCATCGCGCCATTTACATAGGGTGAGCTCAATCATGCAGCCGACATGCTCTCATGTTAGCATACATCTAAGGAAGGGCAGAGACTCCACTCCTGTCCAGCAGATTTGGGAATGCTTCGGGGTCGCTCAGGTTGACTTGTTTACAGGGAAGACCCCCGTAGATGCCCTATCAATGTCTTGCTTTCTTTCCTGCAAGACGAGTTGGTGGGAAGGCTATCTCCCTCCACTCTGAAAGTGTATGTTGCCGCTGTTGCCGCACACCTCGATGCAGTAGACGGTAAGTCTCTGGGAAACCTCAACTTGATCATAAGGTTCCTGAGAGGCTATGGGAGGTTGAATCCTCCTCAGCCAAGCCTCATCCCCTCTTGGGACCTCTCTTTGGTCTTGACAGCCCTACAGAGAACACTCGCCCTTGATGTTCTAAAGTATGTAGTATATATACTATGTACAGTATGCAAAAGTTCTGCTAATTAAATCAGTAAAATGCATACCATACATTAAAGCAAAATGTGCTGGATAATATATCGTGGAATGTGTTAAATTTTCATTTCCAATGTTTTGAACTCCCTAACTACCCTGTGGCCTGTCACTTTACAGTGTGTGGTCATTCAGTTTCTTCTCTCCGTTTTCAGGGAATTGAGCAGATTAAATTACCTAGAGGTGGCAATACTGATAAAGTACTATGCCAAAGGGAACTTTACTGGATCCATACCTTGGACGCTTTACATCCTAAAGGTTTAAATGTGGACTTTGACATGAGTGTCATGCTTTAGTCATAGCTGTATTGATTTTTTGTTCCTTTTTTTAAGTCTTGTATACTGCAGTTTATGACGGTGTTTCTGATGTTTTTGCAGTCTCCATGTACTTATATTGTAAGCAGGAATGAATGTGTGGGTATATTTGTATATCTATATTTGTGTATACTTTTTGTATATATTCACGTCTGTTTCTTGTTTTTTTTTTCTCACTTTTTTCACTTCTTCACTTAAGTGAAGTTAGGGTTGATCACCTTAAAAAACTACAACTCCCACCAGTGGACTACAACTGTCCCTACCTAGCCTCTGCAGGTGTGGGTTATCACTGTTGATTGTCCTAGTTGAACATAGTCAAATGGAAGGTAACATTTTGTTTGTGTATGCCCTGAGGATGGTTGTATCACCGAAAGCTTAGCATAAATTTGGCTTGAAGGACTCAAGTGTGCAGACAATTTGTTCTTTTGGTTGTCAAGTGTTATCTGTCTGGCACCTTGTTTGCCGTGAGTGCGGTGAAACTCTTTCATATCATTTCATAATGTTTTGAACTCTAAAAGAAAAATAAAATCAATTTTTTCTTGATATTATTTGATGAAAGACATCTCTACACACAATTTGAAAAAAAAAATCGTAACTGATCATAACTGTCTTGATAATGTGAACTGCATTAATCAATACAGCATCACCAATTGTGAGGATATATTACCTTTTTTAATTAAAAAATATATATTTTTAAAATAATCATGCTGTATATATTTAGACAGAATTAGTTGGAGCTTAAATAAAACCTAAAGTAATAGTTCACCTAAAATTTTAAATCCTGTCTGGCTCATATTTGATTTGAAAGCTACATGCAGCTTAGGCAAATAATAAGCTGTAAATGATAATAAGCTTAAGAAATATAACAGACTATAAAAGACCCCCGTGTCACCCTTTTAGCCCCCTTTTACCAGTTTGAAAACCCCTACAGTGCTTTTATTGTGTCTTTTTGTGAGAACGAGTAAGTGATGGTAGAATTTTAAGTTTTGGGTGAACTATGGTACTGGGTTATAACTTTGCACAGATTCCATCACTAACGCTTAACTATAAGGGTTATACTTTGGGAAAAGTACAAGTGAAGTGATTGTGAATTGAAACTCTGGCTGGATTGTCAGTTAGAATAATGTGAACGCGTATGCTTTTCAGGTCTCATGATTCACGCTGAAACTCTGACACTAATGACTGTATTACTGCAGATCGTGTGGGTGTTTCATAACAGCTGCTGCTTTCAGTCCATGTCTGTTGCTGTTGGAGGGTGAAACTTTTAATTATGACAAATAAAATAGAGAGAGAAAAATCTCACTATGTTTTCAAATACGTCTCTTAAACCCCATCCTACTTTATATTCTTTTCTTCTTCTTTTTTCCTTGATCCACAATATTTCATTTCTTTCTCCAAGCACCCCAGATTCAATCACGAAAAATCTCCAGTGCAAATAAAGTCAAAAATTACATCAGGCAACATGCAACACCTCAAAGGATCAAGATATTTTCAACACCTGTCAGTCAACTAAGAAAGCAATTTACGCCCCAACAACATCCTGCGGCATTATGATCATTACATCAGCTTCAAGCTTTTTTTTTTTAATACGCATAATCAGTTCGGTCCTTCTCTGCCAATTATGGAATGATCAAAAGCAGAAACATGAAAGAATTTCACATTTTATGAAAGTGACTGAAAGTTTAAACTTGAGGCCTGTAAAACAATGCTGTCTGAAATAGACATATTACATTATAAATATAAGAACAAACAAACCACAGTTTCCAACATATACCTATCATTAACATTACAATAAAGTAATTTAGGTAATTTGGAGTTGTCCATCAATGTCATCATGTCATGGAGGATTGACATTGCCTCATTCATTTGAAAGGATTTGGCAGAAACCATGAATTTTTGTTTTTATGTGGCTTATAACATGGTCACATCACGTTTAAACACTTTTTCCCTAATCAATCTTAAATATTAAGAAACATAATCAATAAATGATTGTTAAACCAGGTAAAAACGACATCATACATTCTTTTGAGACCCTATGTCTGGTTTTCATCATAGTAAGTTTTGTGGTAGCCTAGCCTACTGTGCACAGCTAATTTCACTTTGTGAGGTGCAGTCATGTAACATCTGGTACTCACCAACACTAGTCCGACAGATTCATCTCCCCTGGACCTGGAGATGCAAACCGGGAAAGACAAGCACAGCTGCTGTGTTGTTTGGAGAGAAGGAGGATCTTCAGCTCCAGTTTATCGCGGTAAAGTAGCCTATCTTTAAATGCCTCCACAAGAGGGCGACAATCGCCACGAAAAACAAACTCAAAACAAAAGTAGTTACCTAATTTTACTGAACAGATGGAATGTACTTATTCACAATTACGTGGAATAATTAATGATTGATATTAACTATTGTTCATTATCAATATATTTAATGTCAAAATATTTCATAGTAACTTCTACGCATGCACATAATAATACAGATAAGAAACTATAAACAAGAAATGTGACGCATCTTAAACTTGGTGATTTTGTTATTTCTGAAAACAGCTGCCTACATCACTGGTTTTTATAAAGCAGATATTTTTAGGTTTGTTTTTTACTTGTTTAATGTTCTGTTGAGACATTTGGCCACATCCTGACATTTGTTTTATTACGGTTGAAACTCCTAAAATCCAAGTTCGTTATTAAAAAGTCTTTGTCTATCCAAATACATCATTAGGACAATGCTGAGGAAAAACATCTTAGTGAAAGTTTGTTCAAACACAACTCCTCTTTTTCTTTGACTTTTAGTCAAGTGACAAATCCACTGTTTGATTCTTACTTGCGCCAAAACTCATTCCTCTATAAAATATGTGAACTCAGGGCAAAAAGCAGAGTTTATATTTGTAGCCTATTGTAATTGATGGAAACATATAGATGATACACAAATACAACCATCATCAGAGAATCATCTTTTATTCATAAATAAGAAACAGTTGCAAATATAGCTTTCAGAGATTTAAAATAAGTCGCTGTACATTTGAAGTATATTGCTCCCAAACATTAAAGCAGGCTGTGAGATTAAAGCTCTGAGACTTTGGTTCAAATGATCTTTCAAGGCTGGTAAGTCATATTCTAGTATAATGATCCAGGTCTGGGTCCTTCAGGGTCTCAGTAAGGCTGGTGAAACTTTGGAAACTTAGGCATTAGCCCTTAGCATCAGTTAATTCAAATTAGCCTCAATGATGTATTAGTTTACCAGGCTGGTCTTGTAGATGGCCATTCAATTACATCCATCATAATACAGAACATTTATATTAATTAGGGTTCCACATGTGAGGAACAGATGCTAGCTGTTAAATACATATTTGGACACAGCACACTAGTCATTGTGTTACATAATCAAATGCCAAACCAAGAAATTTATTTTAAAGAAAGATATAATGTTCACTTTTCAAGCAAACCATGTATGAAACGACATTTGTTAAAGTAATAGTTCCCCGATTTAAAAAAAAAAAAATTGTCATCATTTACTCACCCTCAAGTTGTTCCAAACCTTTATGAGTTTGACGGCACCCGTTAACTTCCATAGTATTTTTTTTCCCCATACTATATATTCATACCAACATTCTTCAAAATATCTTTTGTGTTTAACAGAATAAAGAAATTCATACAGGTTTGGAACAACATGAGGGTGAGTAAATGATGACAGAATTTTCATTTTTGGATAAACTGTTCCTTAAAGGCCTGAATGACACACAATATCATCCTGTATATTCTAGTTTTGTCGTCTGCCATTTTAAACGCTTGAGCTTTTAAAGCAGGATGGATTTTGAGCTGTCAATGTTTTATCGTTCATCTTCTAGGAGGGAAAAGGTCATTCTGAAAGTGATTCCAACAACATTGTTTCTCTGTGCTGTTATTGATGTGTTTTGGACTTTTTAGACCAATCTTTGTCATCTTTACAGTTATTGTTAGGAGTGAACGGGCCTTTAGGCTTTTATTGACAAAACAATAGATTGAGACTGGAAATGGATGGATCATGTTCATAGTTATTGTGATGAACTACATGTGGTTAACATAACCTCTTAAAAATGAAGGTTCTTTATTGGAATCGATGGTTGCACAAAGAACCTTTTACATCCATGGAACCTTTCCATTACACAAAAGGATCTTTATAGTGGAAAAAAAAGGTCTCCAGACTAAGAAAAAATACATTTATTTTGAGAACGGTTTGTTCTTTGGGAAACCGGAATGGTTCTTCTATGGCATCACAGCGAAAAACAAAACAAAAAACAACCCTGTTTGGAATCTTTAAACTGATTAACACCAGCTAATTCTTCTGAGAAAAGTTCTAACATAATTTGTTTGCAGATTTGATGAAGCTCATACATTTAGCTTATTTTTGGGGGTTTTGTCTTAACAGTAAAATGCAGACTGGAAAGTGATAGACAGGGAAAATAGGATCAGCACATGATTCGGGTCAGACTCAAAGCCGACAGCATGTGCACAATATGCCACAGCACTGACAAACTCATGCATTTTTAAGTTTGTGTCCTTGGTGTCAAAATACATTTAGAGGCCGCTGTGTTTCTAAGATGGTTCAGAAAGCACCAAAAAATAAGAGAAATTTGTTCAATGTATTTTGTATTAGGCTCTGATTCATGCGTCTGAAATTGCCAGAGACATATTTCCATATTTAACAACAAATCAATTTGAAAAGCCACATGGTACAAAAATAAATAGCTGGATTTAGAAAGATTATGTATATATTCCAAGTTATTTACAACAGTGTTGTCTCAGTTCAATTTCAAATTAGTGCTGTAACAAAAACCTAGTTGAACTGGATTTATACTTTTGCAAAAGGCCAAACATATACTCATAGTGGAAATCTGAACCTTTGGTTTTAGAGAACTAGCAAAGTCATATTTAGCCAGTGTGGTACAGAAAGTTTTGCATTTCCCAAAACACATAAAACAGCTGAAAAGGCTCTATAAACCAGGCTAAAATGGAAACTAATTTCCAACCAAAAAAATAAAAAAAAATAAATAAAGAGTTGATTCTTATCAGAACAGAAAGTGCAGTCAAGTGAAACAAGACTTACTTTGTCATCTAAGACAGTGAATCACACTCAATTATTATTGTCTCACAGCATATAATCATATCCCGTACTATTATAACAACCAAAATGATCAAGTTTCAGGTATGGTTTTGCTGGAGGACAAAGCATAAATACATCAATGGATGTAATTTATAGGCAGAAACAATATATTAATCAATACATACATTGCAAGTTTTTCATTTATTCAAAAAGACATTGTCATGTGGAAAATCAGCCATTAACGATACTAGCTTGATTTCAATACGGACATCACTGAAAGTAATAATAACTTAAAGTAGTAAGCGATTCAGATGTTGATTCAAGTCAATGAACATTTTTTTCAAACTTGTATTTTTGATCAATTTGTCAAAAGAGTTGGATTTTTCATTAAAGCCCTGGACTAAACTGATCTGTTTGTAATGCGTGGCCACATTACGGTTACCATTAGAGAGGAGAAACCAGTGCGACTGCACCGGGCCTCATGCTTTAGGGCCTATGGCCGCTTCCTCTATCTCGCACTGGGCCGCCAAACTGGGCCCCATGTCTGGGATGGCACTGACCGTTCCTCTGAGAACGTTTGCGTCATTTAAATCCAGTCAACTGCAATCTACGTGATCAGGACTGGAATCAGTGAGGCCGAAAAACACAGAATTCATCCAGGTTGACGGACAGAAAGCTGCTCGGTTTAAGCCGTGCTTCAGATGTCGCTGCACTAATAACCATAGACAACAGACTTTTTTTGCCTGGGAAATCTCCGCTCATTTCTGACTGCTCCTTTGAGTTATCTAATTCTGTTCTGAATTCTCATCAAGTAATTCATCTCAACAAAGCAGATTAGTGCGGTTCCTTACGTATGTTTGAGTTCATTACGGGTTTTTGCGTAGTGCGTTTATCCGAGTCTCCTTTTCTATGACGTTTGGTTACGCTGTGTACTTCAAAACTGCCTTGTCGCTCACTACGAACAACAGAATTACGCAAAACGTCTAAGCCATGTTCATCCCCAATGGCTGTATTTGTATTGTTATGTGAGGTATTGTTTGTCACTGCTATGCGCACGTATGTCTCAATATTGCGTTTAACAGCTCTGTGCGTTGCAATGTTTCTGGAGGCCGCAATCTTTTTTGCGACAGCGGCACGTGCGGCCGCCAGCTGAGGGAACTGTTTGGTGTACAATGCTGATGTGTATTGCAGTTCAGGCGTAATCAACCTCTGACAAAGCCCAAAAGTGTCATTATTCAACCCCAGTCGGAGGTTATAACCTTGAATAACTGCTGCACCATATTGAAACGGCTTTAATGACGAATCCTTGACCTGCGCAGGATCAACCGCCCCTCCTTCCTGTAAACACATTTGCTCAAGCTTCGTCCTCTTCGCCCTCAGAAGCTCTACTTCCCGTCGGAGTTGCGTCCGTCCGAGTGTGGAGTCAATGCGTTTCCAGAAAGTGGCATTAAAGTGCTGGTACAATCGCCAGTCTAGTGAATTCCACTGTTTTACCCGCTCTGCGGTCTCTGCATTTAAGGGTCGCCGAGAGCGTTCACTGCGACTGTTGAGGCGGAAAGACGAGATATCGTCCAGTGACCAGCAGAGGGCGTGCTTTAGAAGCACCAGAGATTCATCGAAATACTCCGAGATGAGGATCAGCGGAAAGTCGCGTTCCACAGCAGTGATGACCTCGGCGCTACGCCTGTCCAGATCGGTGTCGTTCACTGGCGCTGTATTATCCAGACCGAAGTCAAAGGTCAAAATGTTACGTGCATAGTGGTTGTTAGGCACGGAGGTGTTGTAGCTCCGCCCACCCTGGTTCAGGAACTCCTCAAGGCTTTTGACGACACGGAATGCCGGGATCGCTTTGTAGTAAACAAACAGGGATTCCATCATCGCCACCGGATTCCGAAGAATGGAGAAGTAAAATGTGTCCTTAGGCATCAACTTCCTCACCTGAATGTCAGAAAGATTTAAAGACAATATGAGCTTATGAACACAATCTTTTAAAAAAAAAAAAATACTGTTTTTTGACTAACTTACAAACTTTTACAATTTGAAGAAATTCTGACCTCTTGTTCTTTGTCAAAGACGTACAAACAAAGCCCGCTTAACTTTTCCATCACAGAATGCAATCTCCATCCAATCAGTGCAAATGTTCTCTAAATCATTGGGATCTACACCTGCCTACATCAATCTAGCACCGGGTGATTTGTCTTCCTCTTGAAAATTAAAATAGTCAGTTGTTTCAAATGATTTATGTGCTTGCCAAGTTGTCTACGCACATTCAGGATTGCATTCATAACACTGAGAGTCTTGAAAAAATTGCAAACTTCTTCAGCTTAAATGTCCTTAATGGCAATTGCTTAACCCTTTGGTGCTGTAAACTAATTTCATCGGAGAGGTACGAAACTTGGTAAAAGTTTTGGCACTTGCTTTTTGAACACAAAAAAATAAATAAAAATAAAATCATGGACAAGACTTGAAGGTTAAATGGTCTTGAAAAAATAGTCACTCTCTTGTATTGTTCACAGTCAAAAATGACCGCATTGGAAAAGAATGGGAGATTAATGTATTGGAAAAGTTTCGTTCTGCGCCAAAACAAATTCTTACTGAAAACTGGAGCTTTGGAGACCTCAGCCTCAATTTTGGAACACAGTTTAAGATTTATGGATTTGATTTTCTCAGTTTTAGAGTATGGTAAACGTGTTTTGCAAAATATGTATTTCATATAAAAAATGAAAATGGTATTGTGCATTTTTCATAATAAATGTAAAAATTGAATCAAGTTAAAATAATAAGTAATTACAAGTTAATAATAATAAAAAGTAAAATAATCTGCCAAAAAGAGACCAAACTTAAGTCTGTGCTCTAAAGCGTTCAAGATTTATGACAGTTTAAGTTGGAAATTTCATTTCCAGGTCCATGTTCAAAAAGTGAATACATGGATTATAACTACTGCATTAGTATCATTTTTGACCAATAAGTGAACAGTACCAGAGGGTCAACCAATTAAATATAAGGCCAAATCAATATAACATATAAGAAGTGACATAAAAGAGGCATTCATTTTTATTTGGAGTCTGCTCCATCTGCTCTCTAGCATCAGTTGGTTAAAATCACATAATGCTATTTAATCAAATTTAAATTTTAATCAAAAACAGTACCCATATGCACTGCATGTTTTTTTTTTTACCTTAAACCCAGACTCATAATAAAAAGTAATGATTGCATTCTCCTTATTTATTATTCCATGTTTATATTATATTATATTATATATACAGTATATATATATATATATATATATATATATATATCCACAGCATTTTAGGGCTTCTATTTAAACCCGTCCCTTTTAACATCCCAAATCGTTCTTTTATTCATCTAATCCTGCAACTCTTGGAAGTAATGTGCTCTCAGACTGACCTCTTGTGAGCTGAATCTCATATGATTGCACAGGATGTGGAACTCTTTCACGCTGCGAGTCCTGACACCCTCCACAAAGTGTGCTGCAAAGAAGGCTGGGTAAAATAACTGGCTGTGCATGTTCAGCGGCAAGGCAAACGTCAAGTTATGGCTGTCCCCGTAACGATAGAGAATGTTCAAAATGGTGCTGCTGGCAGTCTTGTGCGTCTTGAGGAAGACAATGCGTTTCTTGGGTTGACACGTGGCAGCTTCTGATTTTAATGTATATTGATCAGTATCGTTATCAGAGTGTGGTGGTTTTTGAATTTCCGGGTCATTTTCGTCGATAATTGGCTGGTGCTGAAATCGTTTATCCACTTCTTGGTCAAGCAAGAGTTTGTTCGGCTCTATTGGTGGAACGTCTTTGGTAATGCTGGTGAGCTTTGTTCTTGTAACCTCCAAGACCTGGTCCCTTTCCTCTTCTAAATGAAGGTTTAGGCTCTCGCCTATTTTCTGTATGAAATAATGCTGGTCGACTGGTTCCTCAACAGTGGTTGCTGAGACAGACCAAAGGTTTCCCAGATTTTCCCAGTCTATGCGTTTCACGGGTCTATGGATATCTGTAGGCATCTTGACCAGCTGTTCACTCACAAGTTTCAAAACCTTGGAACTCCTAAACAAGAGAGAAAGAGACAGTACATTTTAGATATTGACCCCGAATCGAACTTACACAATTAAAGCAATATTTAATGTCCTATATATTGTCTTTAATGGAAATATCATCCAATGAAAGTGGTTAAATCTAAGCTAAAAAGTCTCCCTCTATGTTATATTTACTTTACATCAATCTGGATGCATTTAAAACGCATTTATTTTGGCCATCCATCCACATTGAGACACCGTTTTTAGTCCTAAGTACAGTATAGCAGTTCTATTTTCGCATTATGTGGACAGTGAAAATTTGAAATCGAAAACATTAGAAAACGTACATGCATGTAACGCATTTGTAGCCATAGTTATCTATGGTTATACCAGCATTTTGTGCCTGCCATTCATTGCTATTTAGTACAATTCATATTATATTCCTGCGAAAATGACAGAAAATGGCTGTGTTCTGCAGCAAAACATGAAGGCAATTGCATATTACGAATAATACAACAATTGCGATTATGTTATGATTATGTTGCAGTCTCAAGACAGCAGAGAACTTGAGTGATCGATGCCTAATAAAGCCCCCACGGTGAATGCCGATTATACAGGCGTTTTTGTGCCGGAATATAATGAAATTGAGGTTGAGTTAAAGCTACTAGAAAATTAAATTCACAAGTTGTTAAAGAGGCAGTCCAATCTGCTAGAGAGAAAGAAACTGCAGGAATAGATGTTTGAGTTTTTAAATTCCTCTCTAATGACTCTACTAGGGCCAGACATATTTTGATTATTGGGGACACAATGACAACTGAATGTTTGTATGGCTTCTTAATTATTTATCTTCTTCAATGTTAGACTAATTTGCTGAGAAAGAAACAGCCTGAGGCTTGTCGGAGAAATCCCGGTGGATTCGCTAAATCCTAAAAATGGTGTATTCAATCAATGGATACATTTGAATGCAGCGTCACTACAGCGAGCCAATGTTTGAACAAAGAAAAATAGAAGGAATTCTCCATCACCACCACAACCGGTTTCTTCCACCAGTAATCGTCCTAGAGTAGGACGCTTTTACGTTATTTCTCTTCAAATAATGAGTCCACTAGGCCCAGAGACATTATAATTATTTGAGACTCAATAGTGAATGTGAATGTTTCTTATTTATGTTCATCAATATTAGACTCAATTGCTCCAGTCAAATTAAGTTCTTGTACTAAAATACTCTTTAAAATGCTCAAAATCAACATTTTAACTAATAACTGCCACAAAGCAGGGTTTTTATTCAAAACCATCAATAATTTGTTCAACCCGCTGCTTAGTGCTGCTTATTGTCCGATAGACTGACTTGTTCATAGTGACATAGTTCACCATTCAATCTTTATTGATACATTAAATAGATAGGTTGGAGTTTCAGGGAGTGATGTTCCACAGGGCTCCCTGTTGGGACCAATTTTGTTTACAATTTACCTCTTGAATCCGTAATCCAGAAACATCACATTCATTTGCACTGCTATGCAGATGACTTACAGTTACAGTTATACAGTCACTGTGATCTGACAGGCTTATGTTCTTCATTCGTTCTTAGCAGATATATGAAAAAAACTGGATGGTTTGTAATTTTCTGCAATTGAATACTGATCAAACTAAAGTTGAGATAATCGGTCAGGGCTCTAATAAAAGTCAGGTTGAGTCAGTTCTTAAATAAGGTGTTACCTAATTTCCTGCAGGAAGTGAACAATTTGGGTGTTTACTTTGATACCATGTGAATGTTTTAAATGATATCAAGAGGTTGGTTGAGTCAAGTTTATCAGTAAAGATGAGACCTATTCATTTTAAGATATTATTATTATTATTATTATTCAATATTATTATTGAAGTGTTTAACGCAACTTTTAAGACCTTATTAAACAGTTAAATGTCCCACATCTTCTAGTCATTGTTTTGTTGGCTGTTCCAAGATCCAGATCCAAAACAAAATGAGTCTTTTGCAGTGAAGGCTCCAATATTATGGAATAACCTCCCAGTGGATATTAGATTTACGGAATCTGTGCCTGCAAATGAATGAATAATAATTTTAAAATGTATTTGTATTGACATTTATTACTTCGTGAAGTCTTTTTGAGTGTTTTTGTATCTTTTGTTTTATGTAGTATTTTGTGTTTATTTTATTATGTAGGCCTCTTTGTATTTTTTGTAAAGCTCTTCATTTACCTTTTGTAAAGCACTTTGCGCTATATAGCTTTAAAAGTGCTATTTAAATTAAGTTTATAAGTATTTATTAGTATTAGACCATTCATGTAATCGCGATTTTGAGTGTGACATTGATTTACGAGTAAGTGGTGGGATATTTTTGTAATAAAATGTTATCTCAGTGAGCTTTTATTATATTTTACACATGTGCAGTACTGGGTGATTAAAGCATTTTTCGATGTTTCAGAGTGGACAAGGAGAGTGTTTTGAGACATAAAAGCAGTTTTCAAATCACTCCGATTCGCATGAATTTTAAAACAAGCTTAACCTGGGCTGTCGGACCACTCCCAGCATCTGCAGCGCCATGCAGAGGACAGTCAGGACCATCAGAGTGAACCACATAAAACGCAGACGACTGCAACACGCAACTCTTACACACCTGTAAACAGTTCAGAAGGAACCACAGGTTAATAAACAACAAAGAGAAACAAAGTGAATGAAAGTTCGATACATGCATATACAGCTTAGCTGAACAGTCGACAGACGATAAGTTCTGTAAATGTGAGAATTTAAGCAGAGTGAGAATTTAAAGGGATACTTTACTTCTGAAAAGATGAAGGTTTATTTAAAATGGGTAATTTATATAGAAAAAATGTGAAATTGTTTTCTTTCCAGACTGAGAAAAGCCAGAAAATGTATTTTTTTGGCTTATGTGGATGAAAGACAACAACTCCCAGAATGCACTTGCTTCGCTGCCCTAGGAGGCCACACCTACCGGTAACAGAGCGCAGTGGTTGAACAACAAGTCTAGGCTACTAGTGAGTCTCTTTGATGAGTCTGCCCGGGATTTCGAGAGATCACCCAAAATGTCCAGGATTCGGCTTTTGCGTTCTACAGTCGCCATTCATTATGTTTACTGTGGTGAGCAGGACGAGGCCGAGGGCGTGATTACTGATGAGAGACACCTGTGAGACGCACCAGTCTCATATCTCTCACGGAGGAGCGGGAATTTTCTTAGCAAAGTTAAAACGCACATCAACCGATCAATTGTTTAGCAAACAAACACTACATTCAGATTCACCAATTGTAATGAATTCGGTTAGATTGACACAAAAGGTGTGCATTTAGGCAATTAATGGCAAGTGCAGCTAAATCCCAGACATTTTGTACGATCTCGACAGCCGGACATGTCCAGGACAAAGAGGATAAATAGTAACACCTACTACTCAGCTTTCTCCTACCAAGTTATTCATCTTTCTCAACAAGAGCCTGCACGCTTAGCTTCCAAAAAAAGATGGCTGACACTATGTGTTCATTCTGTGAGCGAGATCCCACCCTCTATGGGTGGGTTGAGAACTTGTGGGACAACCCCTAATACTAACTGTAGTCTTTAGCTACAGTCAGTAGAGATTTATGTATTTTTTTGTCAGAAAAAAATCCTCAGATGACGCAAAAATCGTCATTTTGCATCATCGGAGGATATTTTCCTGACAAAAAAAAAAAAAAACATAAATCTCTCATCTCAGGGGGATATGAGGGTGGAAAGCATGGTAATTTGAAAATACTACAGATTTTCTACAAATACAAAGCTTAAATGCTAAATCCTGAAGTATCCCTTTAAGCATAGCCTAATGCTTTAATTTAAACCATTCAAATGCGACAAGACGAAAGAGATCGTGCTGTCTGTGAATGCCCTGACACACACACAACACACGCCAGTATTATGAGTTTTATAATAGGGAATCAAGCTTTCACGCTTGAACAAACAAGAACACACATTTATGCCAAAATGTCCGTTTTGTCGAGTATCCTATTAGTTATATAAAGTCTTAAATGAACATAAAGAGATGTGAGAAAATAAGATAAGTGTGTTCTAATTTATGCAGTGAAGATTGTTTGATAATTGTATTCAATTTCCTACTTGTTAGACAGGAAGGGGACAGGTAAATAAGACACATATTATAGGTTTATGTGAAGATTGTTTTAAAAGGATACACTTTTTTTTTGGAAACATTAAAAAACAATTAACACAGAGTGTACATGGGACGAACAGGTGGATTGATTGTAATATAAATTTTACTTCAAGTTAATTATTAACTGATCCAAATAGTCATAATTAATTTTAACAAGTTGTGATTTATTATTAATATTTCTTTAGAGCTAATTTGCCACAGTCTGTTTTTTTTTTTTTTTCATTTATTTTCCAAATGGCTCTGCTCTGGGTTGCTCCCTGCCTTGTCTCCTCCATGGCTCTCCTTCTTCTGCCGACTC